>NW_020799099.1:24351722-24467910 GCF_003259725.1 Athene cunicularia
CTTGGTTTGGGAATAGTACCGTATCTAATATCTAAACACTCCTGGTGGAGTTAAAAGTTTTGTGTTGCTGTTTCTTGAATTGTTCTGCAGGAGACAGTTCAGATCCAGTAGTAGTGGTGCTGAGACAAATCTAATAAAACTAAGACGGTATTCCTGTGGACTGTTGTTACTTTTTGGGTTCATCTACTCACTGTTGGCTTTGTTATAAGCTTGAAAGATGGAAGTTGCAGTAGAAAATTCAACCTAGGTGGAATCTGAGGTTAGTGTTTGGATTTATGGAACCCAAATTGTTTGGAATTAATATTCTTAATTGCTTAGTGTTTCATATCTAGAATTGTCAAAGGCTTATCTCGGCCACTTTAGCTGGGTGCTCAGTTGTCATAGAAGCATTTCAAGTATTAGTGCACATTTTAAATTATTCCAGTGAATGGAGCAGATACCCATACTGGCTCCCTTGCAAATGTGCTTAAAAATGCTAAATACTTGAAGGTGACTTCCTATTTCCAGCTTGCACTTTATCAGAAAAGTGATTTGTAACATGTAAACATAATTGATACCTCTGCCTGGAATTCACAGGCTTTGCATAATTCAATTCCTTGCTGCTAATTAGCTCACTAGTCAGTTGCTTCTCATCTGATCAGTTTCAACAGTCCTCTCAGCAGTATTCATCTTTCACAGACTAAGATATTTCTCTAAAACCAGCAGACTCTTAAACTCATGATCTCAAGTGGGATAGTGAGTGGAGGCTCTGTGTAAGAGAATTTGGAAGATTTTGGAAGATGACCTGACTTCTCTAAGTGGTCAAATTTTTGGCATTCTTCACCACACTTGTGCTCCCTAGTAGCAGTATTTGAGGCACCCTTCTCTAGTCTGAATATTGGGAAACTGTATAGTCATGGTTCAGTATGGCTTTTTATGGATACCTTTGTCTTTCTGTAGTTGTACTGTGCATAGCTTTCAGAACTTTATTTTGATCCTGAATTACACTTCTATAGAGTACTGCTTCAGAGGAATGGACAGAAGACAGAGGTAGAGATACCAAATTCCTGCATTGTTTCCATAGTAGAAAACTGTCAGCTCATGCTTGTCTTTTTTTTTTTCTTTTTTTTTTTTTAACTGTAATTTCTCTTACTTCAAATAATTCAGCCCCCTTGATACCTCTTGTCTGACTATGGCTATCGTGCTACTTAAGCTCCTGCAGTAGTTCTAGGATAGCAAGTAGTTTGGCTAAGATTACTAGTAACAGTAATGCTGATGCTCTAATTAGCATTGGAAGATGCTTTAGTTAAGGGAGATGCTTTAGTTAAATCTTGCATTCTCAGCTGTAAGAATTGTCAGGATGTTAAGAAAATTGTAAGCATAGATTTGTCCAGATTGATATGCCACTAGCTATAGTTCTGTCTATTTCTTGGATACAAGAAGTTACTAAATAACTGCATGAATTGTTTATATTGCCTCCTGAAAAAATGTATATTTTTAGAAGTGGTTCATATAGCAGATTCCAGGAGGAGACAGGATCTTTGAGATGAGAAGCAGAATGAAGCTGGTTGTCAACAGCATGTTTCAAAATAGTGATTTTATTAGTGTCATCTTCTAAAGATAATGGAATTAAAAATTTCTGGGGTTTCAGTTAGTGGGTAGTAAGAGGAGGCCTCAGTATTACTTTGGTTTGAGTACCTTTGTTTTATCTCAGAAAGATTCATCTGGTAAATGCAGAGAAAGATTGAGGCTATACAAATGGAGCATTTAGGGAGGATTTCATTCACATGACAGTGAAGTATGCAGTGTCACTCATTTTTTGAATGAGTTAAAAACAATAATTTAAGCACGTCATATTGTCTTATAGTATGGGATATATTCCAAGGATCTGAAATACTTAGTAGAGAATGGAAGGTAATCTGGATTTCATCAATAGGTCCCACGAGTCTACTTTCTAAATTTGTTTTCAAACTATGGTGCTGTTCTCCATACTTATGTTCTCCTGTGGAGGATCAAGTCAGTTCTTGAATAATTCTTAATAAAAATAACTTGCTTAAGAAAAGTAGACTCCTGTTATTTAAACAGTATTCTCTGGAGAACAGCATGGCCCAAACGCTTCAGTATTTTGAAAAGCTTGTCTTTCAAGATCAAATTCTACATAAGTCTCTGTTATGGTAAGCTATTTGTTTTGAGTTTGAATGTGATTATTGCCAGTAATATAAAAAATGTCTTTAAGTAAGACTTTGTGGCATTTCCATGCAAGTGAATAATAATACAAACATGAGAGTGGAGAAGGGTGTATGCCAGACTTACTTTACATAAAAAATTTTGTAGAAAAAAATTATTTAAAGCTTTCTCTTGCATTGAAATTTTGTAAATTGAGCCTATGAAGAATTAGAAGTGTTAGAGAGAACAGGAGTTGGTTAGAGCTGAACTGAGTTTTTTGCCTGGACCTTTGTGCTATGACTCTTAGGTTTCCTCTTGGTTGTTTTGAGTTCAAAGAGAGATGTGAAAAAACACATTTATGTCCAACAAAAGAAGGTGCTACAGATGCCAAAAATTAGGAGAAAATCCATCTGGTTTGAAGAGCTGACCTAAGATGTCCCTTTGTTTTCTTGACCTGTCATTGATTCTGCCATTGCACATGATGAGGGGAAAATATCCAGAGTGCAGGAAGTGCTTGAGGTTTCCAGACTGCTTTAACTCAGGTTGAGGATAGCAATTTACACAAGCTGCTTAGATCCCTGCTGTCATCTGCCACTTGGGGGATGTGGCAGACTGTCACCCAGAATATTGCACTTCTCTCCTAACTGTAAATATGTTGACTGTTGAAGAACTACAGATTTCTGAGAAAGTGTTGTAGTTACTTCTGAATATTTCATGTGCACTAGCTTTTATAATCCTACAGTGTAGGATACTATTTTGGGAATGTAAGATGCGTGTTAAACAAATTTAACTATTATCTCAAAAATGTACTAGGGGAAGTAACTAATATCTTAGTTTGTTCTGGCCACAGCAGGTCAGCCTTACGTCCCATAAGTGAAATTACAGTTTGTGCTGCTTTGCACAGCAGTGGGGATGTGGACATGTTTTTTAAATGGAACTTTTCAAGCCACATTGTTCTGCTACAGATTGTAACCTTCCTCTGTGCTTCTCTGCTTATTTTTCTATACTGGTGCTGTTGTGTGTTTTTTTTTTTTTTTTTTTATGGCAATAAATATAGCTGTCTAACATTCAGTTTTTCAGCACATACTCTGCTCTTAATGAATGTGATCATTTACACAGTGTCACTGTAGTATTGCATGTTAAATAATTTAGTGAGCTGTGGCAGGTAGATAGCTCTGTGATGTCTATGTTACTATGGCAATACATTTGCTTAATGTAAATATTAGTCATTCTGACCATATGAATCTCAGGGCTTCTGACATTATTAGCTCTGTTTGGCAGGTTGGAATCTGTGTATCTGAAAGAGAAGTTGTTCTGGAAATATTAATAGTTTAAAGATTACTTTTTTTTTTTCATAATTTCTTCTGCTTTCTGACTGAGCTACATAATCTATTGATTGTAATGAACAGAGAAGAACATTTTTCCCATTTCTTTATCATGGTTGTAATGCAGCTCTATTATAAAGAAATATATAACTATATTCTGATCCTCTGAAAATTCAGCGGAATGAAATGAAAGGAAATAGGATCTTGAGGTCCATCAACTTTGTTCTCTGTCACAGAGTCAAGGCAGTTCTAGAAGCGCAAGAAATAAAATCAGACTTGGAAGAAAAATTCTGGGGTATCAGATCAAGTTCCATGGTTTGAAAATGAAACTAAGTGTGAGAGGCTCTTCTGTCCCTTTTATGGGTACAGCCAGGTATAGAATTACTTAAACCTCTAATTTGTCAGAAAATTAATGCACAAACAATATGTTAATGAAATTTGTTTCTTAAATGTTTATGTAGATGCCTTTCTAGTCCCTTTTTGTGGACCATTTCCAGGGAAAAGGAACTACCTTCTGCAAAATCTTGTCTCAAAGGCCAGCTTATTCCTGATTGTGTGAACTATTCTTTGCCTGTTACGATCTGCTGGCACTTTTGAGGCAACAAATAGAAGTGGTAAAAAAATTAGATCACTCACCTTTTCTAAGTATGATATGGCATCACAATTCATCAGTTGATAGTCTATATAAAAGTTCAGTCACTTCAAACCACAAATATTGGATGTATACCAGTACTATTCGTAACATTTTATGTACTGACTTGTTAAACTGCTAAACTTAAGATCAGTGTTGAAAAGAAGATATGGCTGGAATATGCTCCCCTCTGTCCCTGTGTGTAGAATTGTCCTCAACCTTCCTGCTAAACATCTGCAATGTACAAGAAAAAAGCATAGTAAGCAGTGAATAATGTCTTTAATTATTTGTAGGGTAGATGATACTAGAGGGTTCTGTGTGCTGCAGTCTGACATCAGTGCTCAGCACCTGTGTTTGGCCCGTTAACTGTCAAAGGAAATAATAGAAAATACAGTAGTAGCCAAGCACAGACTTCAGAATTCTTTGTATTTTATGGAAGAGACTTTGCTGGACTTGCTTAAGTGCTCTTTATTTTTCCTGTCTCTGAGATGATAAAACTTTTGCTGACAGTGCTTGCATGTAAGGTAAAGCTCCTTACTGACAGGAATACAAACTAGAGTTGTTAGTTACCTTTCCATGGCACTGTTGCTCACAAATGCTAGTCTGGAGTTCAAGTTAACCTAGGAAAATTAATTATTTACCACTTATATCTTTTCCTGACAAGACTGCCTGTGGGAATACTGTGCTGCTGGCTGCATCGCTTTAAAATATGCTTTAGTAGCATCTGGTGTTTCTAGATGCAGGGAAGTATCGAAACATTTAGATTCAGAATACCTACCAAGTATTAGCATAGTTGAAAGAGTAATTGGAGCAGCTTCTCTGACTATTCTTTTAGTAAACAAACCATACTCATAAAATGGCTTGGGAAAAGTCACATCTATTGCGATATATTGAAGGAAAAAGACTGCAGAGCTACTTTCTCGGCTGTAGGAAGAACCTGTGTGGAGAGAGGAACTCCAGTGGGATCAGGCTGGCAGGACTTTCCCATAGGAAAAGAGGCATGATTCTCTGCTTTTCCAAAATCACAAGTATCAATTTTCAAGACAGATTGTTGGGAGGGAGCCTCTGAGCACTCAACAAACACTCCTTTCCAGGTTTGGCTTCAGGACCCAATGTGTGCCAAGGGAATCAAGTGAAGAGCATGAGAGTTCTTTTGACATAATTCATGCTACCGGTAGCTGAAAGCGTCTGGTAGAGCTCATCTGGTCCGGTGGTTTTGTGGCACTAGAATCTACCACCGAAGTGGATTGCTCTCATTTTTTTGGGGGTTTGGCTACAGTGTGGGCTTGGCGATATCAGTGTATGCCCATGGATGCTTACGACCAGAGATGCAGTGGAATGATTCACATCAAGCCATATACCAAATCATCTGTTTCTGAGCTCCACTGCATTTCTTTGCTTCTACTGCTGAAATATGACATGTCTGTATTTTAAAGCTGGGCTGAAGAAAGTGGAGTGGATTGTATTACAAGCTGAATGTTTAAATCGGGTGATAAATTGAAAGGAACAAAAGCACGTTCCAAAAAGTACTTGCATTTAATGCTTCACACATGATTTGCTCAGCTAGTTTCTTTCATTGTCATACTGTAAGTGCCTTTTCACTTTTCCCCATACAAGAAAAAATTCTGGCAGTTCTGCAGTGCCTTTTTTATGTGCGTAATGAATGTTTGCTTTTGAGTATTAACTTACAAATGAGAAGTGGAGGGTTTTTTATCTGTAGTGTTTTTATGCTTTTTGTTGTCATTCTTTTTGAATATTTTACTTTGAAAGGTAATGATGGCTGCTGTGCAGTCTTGTACCTTTCACGGCTCTCCTTATGGAAGGAGAGCTGGTGCGGCTCTGGTGTTGGGATGGGGAACTCCTAGAGGAGCAACTCAAGCTTGTGCTTACTAGAAATTCTTTATGTACTGACACATGTGAGTCCTGATGCTGGTTACTGTCGATTCATGGGTAGCTGGCACTTAATTATCCTGTCTTGCCTTTTTTCTATTGCTGTCACAGGACAGATACATTGCAGAGATTAAAATGGTGAGAATGTTACGGCCCTTGTTCTCTTATGTTATCCTTAATATGATCACTATCCATTTAAGTGCTCACATTAGATACACGTGGCACAAAAATATCCAGATAGTGTAAAGCTGGAATTTTCTTTCAGTGTCCTTTCCAGTGAATGGTGTTTTACAGTAATACATGTAGTTTTGATGGTGAAAAAGGTGAGTAAAAACAAACAAATATGGCCTCCAAGTTTTTGTAGTTAATTTTGTCAGTACCTCAGTGCTTTTTTTGTTAGGGGTTAGAAAGTATATGCCAAGTGTAATGTAATATATTGTAGGCACAAAAATACTTGTCATTTAATCCTTACTATTGCTGCAATAAGACAGATAGACACTGTTGATATAGTAATGAGCAATGTTTACCTGCGGGTTGCATTGTTAGAACATGGCTTTGGGCTTTCAGAAGGGTCAGGAAATAGGTACAGAAGGCTAGTGCTTGAGCATGAGCTCGACAGGTGTTTATTTCCAGGTGCAGAACACTTAACTTCAGAGCTACACTAATACTAAAGGATGTGGTTCTAACATGCTGCTTGGTTATTATAGTTTAATGCTACTCAGCATTATAATTAGCTTTACTAGACATTAATAAGTGGGTTTAATATTCAGACCATGGTGTTGGAGTTAAATGTGCCAATGAACCTTATCAGTGGAGCAAAATGTAAATTTTAACTCGTTTATCTCATTAGCCTTTAATAAGGCTGTGCTTAGCAAATCATGGCTGCATCATCTGCTGATTATATCTTCTGATCTGCTAAGCAAAACAACACTCTAAGCCATACATTGCATTAAATCCTCCCACCGGTGTTCTGAAACACTTAATGTATTTTTTTTCTTCATTTAGAGGGCCTTGGTTGTGTCTTGTCTTTTCTGTGCAATGCCAAAATAAAGAAATGAAGGTAAGATGAGAATTGATTACATGTAGGCCCTGGGTTTAGAAATGTTTTGCCAAGTAGGAG
Source organism: Athene cunicularia (assembly GCF_003259725.1). Lineage (NCBI taxonomy): Eukaryota > Metazoa > Chordata > Aves > Strigiformes > Strigidae > Athene > Athene cunicularia. Next base: position 24,358,834 of record NW_020799099.1, read on the forward strand.
TTTCTGATGCGGACCATAAGTTTAAGAGTGTTGTTTGCGTGTGGTGTTTAGGGACTCAGAGTTTTCTGGACAGCTAATACAGCCAGACTGTCAACTGAATAATGATGACTTGCTGCTTTAATAATAATCAGAGCTTTCCAAAAGAAGTATCTTGTGCTCATCTTATGGGAGAAACTGAGCTGAGTGATTTGCTTTAGGCTCATGTAAAAGGGAAGAGAATTGGAAGAGAATGTTGTCTCCTGGCTTGAACCCTTGCATGTAAGCAGTTACCACTGTGGCTTGTGATGATGATTGTGTCCCCAGCATGCTATTCAGAGCAAGTAAGAGGGATTTAATAGATTTGAGAGAATTCTTCTGGCAAGTCCAGTCAATACTTTTTTCCCAGCACATTGCTCATACAATCTTGTTTAAGTCCAAAGAAACTTGTTCAATTCATCTAGAAACTTCCAAGCTCTGAAGGTCTCCTAATAAATATTGTTAAGATTCAGTGATTGTGAGTTAACACTGTTGGTTCCAGTGTCTGAGGTGATAAAACTCAATTGCTCCCCTTGTAAGCTGATTTGGTTCAGGTTTGCTTCCATGTGGTCTTAATTTTGAAAAATTTACACTAATCTTCTCAGGTTGAGTTCTTTAATGATAGCACCTCTTTCTAGAGCAATGTTAAAATAGTACTTCAGATATCTCTGAAATTGTCTATCATGAGAGAACCTGTTGTTTAAATGACTGCTAGAGCTGTAAGGTGAATCTCTTTTCTTACCATTCTGTGTTAAATTGATACTTAAAACCCTTTGTAATACTCTGAGGGATGTGAGATGGGACAGCTGCTGTAGCACTGTATTTTAATAGCAGTGGCTACAGCCCTCATGGGTCCACAGGGTCCATTGGTTGCTTCTGCTGGTAGGTTTACTGTGCTGGTAGTCATTCATCAGAGCTGTGTTTTATTTTTTGCATTGATCTTCATGATGGTCAAGTTGGTAGCTAGATACACTGTCACAGGGAAAACTCAGGTTTTCCCTTGTCAGAGTAGGCTGCGGATCTTGGCTCCCAGTCCTGCTGAGATAGAGGTTGGAGAAGCATTGCCACAACCCCGTCTGTGCATATTGAATCTAGCAGGTTTGAATTTTCAAGTGTTGGCAACTTTGGGGACTGGTTCGTTCCAATGAAGTTGATTGTTATGGTATGCGTAATTGCAGGTGGATGTGCTTTTGATACTGGCATTCCTGAAAAGAGGTTTTCTACATCCCTCGTTAATTTGCCATTAGTCATATATGTTTGGTTTAGTCCTGACTTACTAACAACGCCATTTATTTTCAGTTAGTTTTTCAGCACAGGTGCTTGATTATATGCAAATTCTCCCATAAAGTCAGTGAAGGGCCTCCTGAGACGTTCTGTGACTCTCAGCACCGGAGGTTAATGTCCTTCAGCGTGCAAGTATGCTTGAGAACAGTAGGGATATATGAACACTGACTAGCAGAGAGATAGCATATTCTGAAACAGCGCTGATGGGCTTTATTATTGGAGCACTCATGGCATGAATTATGATGCAAGTAAAATGGTGTCTGTGGGGAGAGGTGGACTTGAAGCTAAAACAGAGTAAAGTGTAGAAAAACATATAACAGAGTACAGAGATAGCAATATATATGGTGATAGTAGATATACTGTAAGCTTTATTTTGGCAGAGGTGTTACTGGTAAACGAGCTAATATTATTGCATGTCCTAAAGTACTTTTATAAATTATATATAAGAACAAAAATTTGATTTGGCATATACTTTCTAATTCTCATAGTCTATTTCCCCTTTTAATTGAGAGGTTGGAACAAAAATAATAAATTTGTAGTTCAGTATCAAGAACCATGTACGGAGGAATAATGTTAGAGGTCTTCCTTCCTAACATGCTGTGGTTACAGCTGAATAACATTCAAAGCCTGTGCATACAGATTCTCTCATTCTTCAGGCTGTTCCTGCCTTCAGCTTGTGCTTCTCCTTTGGAGCTCTCTGAGGACTGGTATGTTGTATGTGACTTTTCATAAGGCTCCGTTTGCAATGTTGAATAGCACATCTACTGTCAATTTTCAAGAATATCGTAAAGGTGAATTGAATAATTTGGGATGACAGAAAATGGGAGAGGAGAGGTGCTGGATTTCAGGCATGGGAGATAAGAGTACATGCCAGCTACCTTTTTTTTTTAAAAAAAAAAACCCAAACAAAAAACGTATTGGCATACTGTAGCTTCTGCAGCTCTGACAGCCTCAGATGGAAGGACAGTAGTAGAGGTGAGCAGCAGCAGGGTTCCCAAAGACATACACAGACATTCCCTGCTTTTAGAGGTGTGCAGGCAGGAATAAGAACAACCTGTTGATGGGTGGAACCTGTGCTTTCCCACGCCTGTAGAAATCACTTCAGGTGTTATAAAATTAGATGGGAGAGGTTGTGCTTTGACTTTCGGTTATCTGTACCAGGAAGCATTCCTGTGAGGGCTGGCATCCAACTGTCTGCTTTACTAGGCTTTCAGTATTGATCATTTACAAGTGTCAAAAAAGGTAAGTAGTAATTAAATTTTATTTTTATTAGCTCCTGATATTTACCCCATCTTTTAGTAGATATTGTTCTGCTGCAACATTTGTGAGGCCCCAAGCACTCCCTTTGTAAGATGTATAGTCTTCATTTGCAATTCAGAAAGGGCTATTATTTACCTTCTTTTACCCTTCAGGGTGTGACAGTTGCTAGTTTATCTTCATTCCTCTCTGGACTAGAAAGACACCTGTAGTTCTGTTCATGTTTTCCCAAAGGTTCAAAGGCAAGACTGAAAAAATTTATACAGATTTGTGATGAAAGTGTCAGATTGCCCGGATCTTTTTTTTTTTTTTTTTTTTTTTTTTGCCATTTCTTTTTTTGCATGCTGGCAACATGTCTGAGACAAGTGTTGTATAGACTATATATATGATTCTTTTTTGCCATTGCATTCATATGTCATTCATATCCAGATAGAGGTAGTCACAAGAATGGAAGATGCTGTAATGTCATTCCATCTCCAGTTGCAGAAAACGAGGAGGTATGAGTGTAACATATTTTCATAGTAGAGTAGACTTGTGTTATGAGATTAGAGATGAAGAATTAATTTCTTCTCTGCGTAATGGACAACTTAACACTGTTTACAAATAATTTTATTCCCAGGAAAGCTGGAGAAGCTTGGAGTAAACATCTACCACCTATATAAAATGCAATGAAACTAAATAGAAATGGAAATATAACTAGCATGGATTTTTTTCTTTGATTTGGCTTTTTACACACTAAGCATCATAAAAATGCCAACAATCTACTTTGGATTTTGCTGTTTACTGCCATATATATTAAAAGCAAAAAATTCAGCATATGTATAGAAAGTCATAATCTGTCAAAATCTACTCAGTTTGTGAATTTGTACTATTATTTTTAAATAAGGGTGTCACTGCAGGAGGTGAGGTTGGTTTTTCATGGATCTATGTTCACAGATGGGGGAAATGTTATTTTATTGCTGTTCTTGCCTTTGCAATAGGATTAATATAAAATTAATATAAAATGAATCTTCAGCTTCTGTTTGCTCTGAGTTGAAAGAGAAAGAGAGAGGGAGAGCAGCATTTCTGCAGTTTCCTGTAAGACCAAATACCTGGGGTTTTGTTCATTGTGGGAGCAGGGAACTGAGTAAGGAGTGCTTGTTTTGCCTTTTTCTCCCCCCTCCCCTCCCCCCCTTTTCTTCTTCTTACTCATCCTTGTTCTTCAGTGAACAGTATGCTTTAGGGATTTGTGGTCTCATCTTAAACAGTAATGTTCAGTGGTTTTCCTGAAATTCGACAATTGATAGTCATAAAAAGGAACTGAAAAAGGATTTTGCAAGTGCTTTTCTCTTTGCCAAGCCTGAAACATAATTTAGGACAAAGCAAGTTCACTAGCTTCTGGATCTTTCTCGAAGCTAAATTACAAATGTCTTATGCAAACAATGTAAACAATGTTGGGTCACATTGTTCTGTTCTTTTTTATTTTTTAAAGAGGGGAAAAAAAGACTGCAAAAGTATGTTTACATTCAAAAGTGTCAATCCACTAAATATAACATTTTAGCACAACCTCCTACCTAATGTCAGGTGATTCATAGTACATAGGGTGAAATATGAAAACAACCTTTCAGGTTTTAGTAGCTCATTAAGTTTGCTAGATTTGAGGAGTAATTTGTGATGAGCTTCTGCCATCCTACAGTGCAATGAAACAGTTGTCTTGAAGCTGTGTAGCAATATGCTTTTGCTCATCCTCTTTGTTTATAAGTTCATCATGTCACTAGCAGGTTATCGCTTCAGAGTGTAGGAAATAATGTTGACTTGGATAAGTATCTTGGGGTGATAATTGTCTCTAAAATTAGTAGTTTCAGTTAACCACGTATAGAAAGATAAATGACAGATTCAAGTCATCTAGTCAATATTATAGTCCATGTAGTATAATGAAAATCTTATGAAGTATGAGAGGGTTTTGTTGTGTAACAGATAGCTACCTAAATATAGATACATTTTTTCCCTGAGAAAAAAAGAACTTTGGATTGTGAATGAGTCCCTGGGAGGAGAAATAAATATGCTTCTAGACTAAGTACTATGTTAACAACTATGCAATATCCATTCTATAGCTAACAGTTTTGTTTTGATGGCATATTCTGTCCCTTTCCAGAGTTTTTTAATTTGAGACAGATAAAGTAACATGGGCATATGGACAAGAGAGAGGAAATCCATCTGCAAAGTGGAAATTCTTTTCTCAGTGAAAACTTGGTGACAATCCCCTGGGGAAGTTTGTTGGTTGGTTTGTTGGTTTATTGATCAAGTAATCGGGATAATCCTAATGGTTTTTTACTACTGATTCTTGTGCTTGAACTATATTTAGAACCTGCAGAATCATCTGAAAATTTGGAAATAATAAAAAAAAATATGTTTATGGCTGCTTTATTATGAAATGTGGAAAGATTACAATATACATGTATTTGCATTTTATTACAGATTAGTGCTGAAAGCATATACGTCATCTTTAATGTCACTTTGTAGACCTGAGAAGATTATTTTTGGACTTCTTACGCTTAATATAATGAGTAGTTTGACATGTTATACAAATCTCTTGAAAAATTGTCTTACATAGTGTTGCTGTAGCCATAAAATATATGGGGTAATCTTGTTTTCTGTAATCTAAATATGATAATTACAGGTATATTGATAACTTTTTTTCTAGACCATCATTCTCTTGGGAAGGTAGTATTTCCTATGCTGTATGCTAGTGTTCTGAAACGAGTTTTAAATCTTCAGAGCATAGAGTCTTATACTGCTTTGCTGGTCTCATTCATCTTCCCATCAGGAAGGTTTTCTAGGTAGGCAACTTAATAATTTCCTATGAATTTATTTTATACTTTTAGCTATAGACACTGGTTTACCTTAATCAAAAAAAGCTTTAAAAAAGAAAAGAAGTTCCATTCACTTCAGGATCACAACTTCAAGAAGCATGTGGTTTTCCTAAATTATATGTGTGTTGGGGCAAAGTTTGTATGTCACACAGGTGTCAGAATTATCTTGGAAAGCAAAGTCGATGTTGCAGATTACTTGGATTATTTTGATTTCTTTCTTTCACTAGCATAAATGGTTTTATGCTGGTTTTGTTAAATGTCTGCTTTCTGATGTGTTGCTCCCTTCCCCTCCTGAGGAGTGATGAATTTTGAAATTAGCAGAGATGAAGAGGTTGGCAACAACTTTTTTTTTTCCCAATAATTCACTTCAATTATGACTAAATGAAACTACTAGTGTAAATACAGCAGCTGATATCTGCAATTTGCCTATAAATCAAGGAATGGAAGGTAGCTTTCATTCAGTAACAGTAAAGTTCTTTTTCTCTTTTGAAACTTGGTATTAAAGCATATTCATAGAATCACAGAATGGTTTGGGTTGGAAGGGATCTTAAAGATCATCTAATTCCAACCTCTCTGCCACAGGCAGAGACACCTTCCACTAGCCCAGGTTGCTCAAAGCCCCGTCCAACCTGGCCTTGAACACTGCCAGGGAGGGTGCAGACACAACTTCTCTGGGAAACCTGTGCCAGTGTATCACAATAAAGAATGTCTTCCTTTAATCTAAATCTAGCCTTTTTCAGTTTCAAACTGTTACACTCTCATCCTATCCCTATACTCCATGATAAAGAGTCCTTCCCCATCTTTCTTATAAGCCCTCTTTAAGTACTGTAAGGCTGCTCTAAGGTCTCCCTGGAGCCTTCTCTTCTCCAGGCTGAACAACCCCAACTCTCTCAGCCTGTCCTCACAGGGGAGGTGCTCCAGCTCCCTGATCATCCTCATGGCCTCCTCTGGGGTCTACATCCTTCTTATGCTGGGGTCCCAGAGCTGGATACAGTACTCCAGTGGGGGGTCAGAAGAGCAGACAGGGAGAATCCCCTCCCTCTTCCTGCTGGCCACACTTCTCTTGATGCAGCCGAGGATGTGGTTGCCTTTCTGGGCTGTGAGTGCACATTGCTGGCTCATAGTCAGTTTTCCATCCACTAATACCCCCAAGTCTTTCTCACAGGGCTGCTCTCAATCCACTCATCTCCCAGACTGTCTTTGTGCTTGGGACTGCCCTGACCCATGTGCAGGACCTTGCACTTGGCCTTGTTGAACTTCATGAGGTTTGCTTGGGCCCATCTCTGGAACCTGTCAGGATCCTTCTGGATGGCACATCCTTCCCTCCAGTGTGCTAACTGCACCACACAGCTTGGTGTCATTGGCAAACTTGCTGAGGGTGCACTTGATCCCACTGTCCATGTCATCCACAAAAGGTGTTAAACAGCGCTGGTCCCAACACCGACGCCTGAGGAACGCCACTCATCACTGCTCTACATTGAGCCATTGACCGCAATACTTGGACTACAACTATCCAGCCAATTCCTTATCCACTCAGTGGTCCATCCATCACATCCATGCCTTCCTAATTTAGAGACAAGGATGTTGTGCAGGACAGTGCCAGACACTTTGCACAAATCCAGGTAGATGATGTGAGTTGCTCTTGCCTTATCCACCAACAGTGTAACCCTGTCGTAGCTGGCCACCACACTCATCAAGCACAATTTGTCCTTAGTGAAGCCATGTTGGCTGTCACCTATCACCTCCTTATTTTCTGTGTGGCCTAGCATAGTTTCCAGGAGGATCTGCTCCATGATCTTGCCAGGCATATATATGAGATTGACTGGCCTGTAGTTCCCTAGGTCTTCCTTTTTTTCCCTTTTTAAAAATGGGTGTTATGTTTCCCCTTTTCCAGTGGGAGCTTCACTGGACTGCCATGACTTCTCAGATATGATGAATAATGGCTTAGACACTTCATCTGCCAGTTCCCTTAGGAACTGTGGATGCATCTCATCTCATGTACAAAGTTATAAATTGAATTTTGTTTTGCTTATAATACATGTCTTGCACAGTACACCACCAAACACTTTGGTCTGTGGGCCTCTGACCTTTTAATGACTCGGTTTACTGTGGAAACATGCTCTTCTTGGATCAGAAACTTTGGTGGTGATTTAGGAATGAACCAGCAGAGTTAAAGGCTCTGAATTTATTTCGCTCTGATGACATCTGCCTTCTTCAGTATATAGGTAGAAATTAACTTTTCTGAGCTGCTACTTTAAATTTTTTTTTTCAGTTTCGTTTTAAGGTTTTAATATCCCTTTTGCAGCAGTTGTCTGCTGGCAGCAGACAAGATACCTCAGTCATACTGTCCCTGGGCGCTACTAAGAATAGAAAGGTATCTATCTTGGATTTTAAGAACTTTTCTCTTTTAATCCTAAGTTTTTAACTGATGTAATCTGTGTTTTGATCCACTAATTGTTACTGAATTGTTTTCTTTCTGTAGTAGGCCGGATGTGAGGTGATCAAATGCAACAGAGAAACAGGTTTATTACATTCTTTATCTGTCCCTAAAAGGAACAAGTCATACCACTAGACTTGCAACTTTTTTTTTTCCTCCCCCCCCCAAGCTTCATATTTATGACCTAGGGATATGAATGTGTAGTTCATTCCTTTTGGGATTTTGCAAGAGTAACTTCAGTGATTGTATGATCTTGAGTTCCAGCAAAATTGCCCATGTGCAAATGTGTGTGGTAGATTAATATGCCCTGTGGTGTATCAAGTAAATAGAGCCCTCCCTGAGGCAGTCAAGGTCTCTGTCAAGTATTCGGCTTTGTTTAATTACTCTTTTCTTGAGCAATCACTGCCATTTTTCTAGTTTTGGTAATATACCCTTTGATGTATTTGCTGGTTGGCTGTATAGACCAATTTTGTATAATCTTAGCCTAACCCATGAATGCATTTTGGACCATACTACCTAATTGGCTTCTCTGTTCTTTCATTTTGGTGACCCGGGCAGCAGAAGTCTCTGATGGTTTGGGATTTGGCTTAGCCTGTGTCCCAGTGTGTAGGTTGCCAGTGTGAGCTGATCTCATTGCTCGCCCTTGAAGTGTGCACATTTATGCCATTGCAGTGCTGCTGAACTGGGGCTGTCACGTGGGCCTCTTGTCTGTACTTACCATGGGGGAATTGCCTGTTCGTGTGTCTAGAGAACCATGTATTTTCCTGATGTTGTAACCTGGTTCCCTGAACATAAAATATCATAGGATTACATAGATCACATTAAGAGGTTAGTGGTAGTCCAATTAGTTGCCTGAACTAATTGGAATCTACAAGAAAAACAAGTTGTGTAGCTCCCTGGAGATTTGAGAAAAGATAAATTGTGGGGTTTTTTAACTACAGCAGACTGACTGTAGATGGGACAGTAAGGTTTTTGTCTCATTGTAAAACATACGTTGTGTAGTTTCTCTCATGAGATAGATCTTGTTAGGCAGTCTGTAGGGACAAGTCACAAGACATTCTTACTTTCATGTTAGCAGGTTGGATTAAATTGTGCTTGATGAGAACAGATTGATACTTTGATTAACTACATTGCTTTACAATTTGTGGTGACTTGTTCTCTGTTAGGCTTTTAAGCAGATAGCTTTATCAATGTAAAACATATCTTCTTCCACCCACACATGGAGGGCATAGTGCCTTTGCAGATACTGAGTAGAAAAGATAGATTGGAGAAAGCTGACTAAATGAGAAATGTTTGCTTGAGCTAGACAAAGGACAGGACAGTCAGCGGACTGCAGCATTGAAATGTGAAAGAACAAATGAAGGAGGAGGATAGTTGTTCATGTAGTTTAAACTGTTCCTCTAGTAACCTGCTGCAGCTTTCTTGCTAGTAGAGCTTCTGAAGGTGAATAGTACTTAACCAAAAAGAGGATCCTCTGATGGCAGTGCCTTTTAACCAATCACATTTTCTCAGTTGCTTACTACAAACCTGCTGCTCTTCAGTGACTGAGCTGTAATCCTCCTGCATTCTGGTGATGAATGTATAGGATCATTATGGGTGGGGATGTGACTGTTCTTTATAGGCTTTGCTTTTGTAGCAAAACTTACCACAAGCGGGATGAATCCTTTCCTTTCAAAAGATTGATGTCTTCCTTTGAAACGCTCTTGTTAATAAAATTTAAACCCTTTTCCTGATCACAGTCCCTAAAGAAAAGCTGACAAATTTATGCAGAAGGCTTTCTTTTCAATCAAAAATAAACAAACCCTGAACAAGATCCCTTTTAAGTTGGAACAAAGTTGAGGCATGCTAAAATTTGCCACTCATTTTTTCTCCAACCCTCCCTCATACACTTATCAGAGACTGCAGAGACATGATTGCACAGCTATGCATAAGACCATATAATTTCCCTCTGCTTCTTTGAAGTTGTCTAATTTCAAGCCCCTTTATGCTACACTGATCCATGAAAATGTTTTGATATATGCTCTTTCTTCCACTGCCATCGAAGCTTCTTATCCATCTCTCAGTTGTCTCTTGTGTACCTGGACTGACAAGGTGGCAAGCTCTGGCCAGTAGAGCAAAAGCATGAGGTATCCGATAACAGAGGTACACTTGTGTTTGAGAACTGTTGGAGAACACAGCATCTTAGCATTTCAAGAGAAGATGAGATGCAAAGCCTTGCAGCCTATTTTGTTTCTACCTTACTGTATTAGGCAGCGTATCTTTTGCTTGCATGTTGTGCATTGCTTGGGAAGCCCTGATCCTGCAAGCTTCTGTGCAGTTTTTTAAATTCAAAAGTGAAACTTCTGAAAAGAGACACTCCAGTGGGAGCAGACTTCACAAGGGATTCTCTGCTAGGCTGTTCTTACAGTATACTTTGCAGTAAAGTAAGTACTTCTGTTGATTGGGGAGTTCAGTCCTGCAATCAGCTGTGTAAAAGTGGTTGATGATTTACAGACTTCTGAAGGAAAACTGAAAGCAGGTATCTTCCACGAGTCCAATGACTGGGTCTCAATCTCATAATTCATCTAAAACTACTCAGCACAGTTGTAGAGTTCTGATTTATTTATTTTTTTAAACTGGAAATAGGCTGAATTGAGCTAAAGTTTTCTGTTCTCTTCTTCCCATCCTCTTCACTTACCAGAGACTGGAGAGAGATGGTTATAGACCTATGTATGTGACTGTATAACTTTCTCTGCTGCTGCTTAGGGAGAGACAGGTGCTTTTTAACATGTTTGTATATACAAGAGTTGACCAGAATTGCAGGGGGAAAAAAACCCCAACCAGCAAACCAAGCTCACATTAAAAGGTATTTAATATGAAACCAACAAAGTTGATGTAGGTACAAATTAGTTGCCTAATTTCAAAAGCTGTTGCCCAGTTACATAGAGAATATAGGAAGATCTTAGAGGAGATAGTGACTTTTCTCCCTGAACCTCAGTTGCTTGTGTGTGTGATTGTGTACATTGGTGCTTCTTGTTCCCCGTGGGGTTTGTTAAATATATAAACCCCTGGCGGTAGGGCCAGGTACCTCGTGTAGGAGAGGAGGGATGTGAGGCAGAAGTGTTGTGAGTACAGACAATTGAAATGGCTCTAGAAGGCATATGTAAGTGGACTTGACCTTGTAATAGGGTTAAACACCTGATAGATAACATATGGTTTAATTGCGGAAAGTTTTACCTGCTAAGAAGATTCTGTTATTGTGCGGCAGCGTCAAAGTATTAAACAGAGCAGTGGTTTTTGGAAGTAGAATTTTGAATGGGCTGGAGGAGGTGTGTATCTGCACTTGGCAGAACTATCACATAGTGGAGTTACGCCTTGATCAGGATTTAGGAAAGGCTAAATTGTAGAATCTTAACCATAAGCTGATTAAAATAAATGGTTACTTTTGTTCTTAGTGTCACCCAAGTTCACTTCTACCACTTTCTCCATGAATCAGTGTTTTATAAATTTATTTTCTCACATTCGGACTCAATACGGTCAGGTTATTTGTCCTGTTTAATTGGAGTTAGTTTTACTTCACAAGGAATAATGTGATGTTGCAGTTAGGGTGGCATGTTTAGTCTTGCAAAATAATCAAGAAAACCTACTGATCTAGTAACAAAATCTGCTTACCACAAATATAATGAATGTATTCTTTCTACTACTGCTATAACTAGAGCATGCTAACTTTAGATTGATATGTATCTTAAAAGATAGTATCTCTTCCAATTCAATTACTTTCCTTTTTTAAAAATTATGTTGTTTCAGAATCTACTCTGTGACCACTTAAGTTGTCAAAAGCTTTGTATGCTTTTTGAAACACTGTTACAGTCTTTGAAGCCTACACAATCTATTAGTGTTTTGTATTACTAAGGAAATCCCAGCATCCCAAGATGCTCTCCAAGCTGGGAATATTTGCTTCCTTAAGGGAATTGATTTGATCTTAGAAATATTATTGCATGGTCTGCTTGTTGCCATCTCTTTTAAATTAGAGTTGAATAAAAAGCCATGGTATTGGCCACTGTGAGGATAATGTCTGTGCTCTTTCACTACTCTTAGATTTCTGATGTCATAGCTGGGCTAGATGCAAGTGAACTTAGCTCTCGGCAACTTAATGTTTGCTGCAGGCAAGTTGTTTTCTGCTAATAATTTGGTATTTTTTAATTTTTCATATGGTGCTTTCTACAGTGTGTTTATGATGACTTTGTGCAGTAGGAGTGAATATTCAGAAAGAACTGTTAGACTGTTAGAATTTTACTGAGATGTTATTGTCTGTCACCAAGGGACAAATGATCTTTTTAGTGACTCCTTGTTACTAAAGACGTAAGTGGCTTTTATCTTGTGATTGTTTGTACTTGCAGTATATTGTTAGGTTCAGGCTTTAGAGTACATAAATGCTGGAGATGAATTTCCTATTTTACAGTTTGTCAATCGCATACTTCCAAAGCTCTTATCAAGAAATGGGGTAAAGTTTGCGCCTGTAGTAACAAATATAGTAAATGGACCAGGCAGGATGCATGCAACATCAGCTAGAGGAATCCTTCCTAAAAGTTTTCTGTCGTTGGTAGCATAGACATTTCTAGAGGCAGCAACACTGGAAGCCCTTGCTCTTCTGATCAAGTGTCATCTAACTCTGAAAAAGATCTGATTTGAATCAAGATGCTAGCAGTTGTTAATGACATGTTTATCTGAGACCACCCATTGTTGTATTTGAGTGTGCCCAAATCAGAACTTGGAAGGAGCAAGAAGCTCTTAAATATCTTGCATAGATAGGACCTTAGGGGTCCTATTATGCAGGAGATGAGGGGACACCTGCTTGTCTTGAAGACTTCTTTCACAGGGGCTGTATCTGTTCATTATATATGGCGGCTAAACTTAGGATATCCTTGTGTGGGAAAAGATGTCCATACAACAAGTGCAGATTGTAGCAGGCATCTGCTTAGACAGTAAGCTGTTAACAGAGGCAGGACTTGAGTGTTCAGTAACATAGTGGTGGTTATAAATTCTTACACAAATGTCAATAACTAGCTAGCACTTTTGTGGAAAGTGAGGTTTCCAGCTGGACAGACAAACGTAACAGTGGCTCTGTCACTGGATCTCTTGGCATGTTGCTGTATTTTGAATGTGTGGTGGGAGATACACCATTTCTGTTTACTTTAGTCTTTTCACAGCTGCAGAGAAGTAGGGCAATATTTCAGGAATCTGTAATGACTGAAGCACCAGTATGGAACCTCTACTCCAAAAAACTATGTTTAGAGAGCTACAAAATAGAAGTAGCTGTTTAAAGAAGGGTCTGTCAGATGCAGAGGGAATGAGTATTGTCTTGAAATTTGTGGAGTAGAGTCTGAGGCTGGGATAGGAAAGATGCATGAGGAAAAAAGGAAATTGCGAAGGCTAGGGAGGACAGAGAATTAGAATAGATTAGAGGAGAAGTGAGGGTAAATGGTTAAATAGTTTTGGATTGTCTGTGTGTGGTACATCCTAGAGCTCTGCATGCATCTCAAGAGTCATATATCACTGATCCTTGATTTTTATCAGCATTCTTGAAGAAAGCCATAATCTCTTTTATTGTAGTTTACCAGCTTAAATAATAGATGAGGCTGATCTGAAGTTTCTAATTCTACTCTTGGTATCATACTGCTGTACTGCTGACATAATTTGTCATGTGATATCTAGATGCATAATATCAATTTCATTTATTTAAATTCTTAAATAACATGCAAAGACCACATTGAAACAACCTCTAAGTTGTAAAGTCAAACAACTCTTAAATTCTGGAATTGAGCTTGCCTCTGCTTTGTGTTAATTAAATTCTCTTGCTGCACCTTATGATACCATCTTTAATTACACGATCACATTAGTTTTTCCAAAGCTGCTTGCTTCACTTCGTGCATAGGACAGATCTGCTCAAAGGGTGAATCAGGGCTATGCAGTGAAGGACTCTTTTGCCTGGAAGAGTCTGTTGAACTTTTACTGAAATTGGAAGAAGGGCTGACAAAGAGGGAACTGGCAGGAAGTAGACATGTGATCTGAAGAATAGGTCAATTAAATATTCCTTTGGATTATTAGGTATGGTATTAGTCAAACTACTTGGAGCAGACTTTTTCTAAATGTTCTCTAAGCATACATCTTGTTTTCTGAGTGATTTTTGGTAGAAGTGTGGAGCTCTCGGAGCTGTAATCAAAAGTCACTAGAAGTTGTGCACTTAACATACAGTGGTAACTACTTAAGTTGGTAATGATGATAAAAAACCTTAGATATTGGTGCTTGAGGGTGTAATATGTTCACTTAAGCCTCACAGCTCTCTGGAAGATATCTGTCTTTGTTTCATTTTAACTTTCCCTTGCAGGTGCGCAACTACTTTGATACTCAGATATCTTGGACATTAACTAATGGATGAAAAGCATGTTTCAGTGTTTGGTCTTATTCTCATAGTCCTTTAGTCCTTAAATTTGACACATCAATTTATTTGGCTTTGGATTTTTCTGTTGTTTTATCTGTTGTGCTGTTTGGTTTTTGGTTACTTTGTTACTGATACAGGTACATCCTTCTGCTCCCATATGGTGTTCTACAGTTGTTTTCAACTGTTTATGATATGTTTTCTGGCAGAAAACTTTAAGTATTTGTAATGATATCTTATTCATGGAAAAGTTGGTTTTAGAAAAAAAATAGAGAAATAACCTGTGCTTTCTTCACCTATATAGTCTATACAACGCCAGTTACTGAGTAACACTGAAGAGAGACGTGGTAAGATAGCAAAAACATCCTAATGAAAAACTAACAATGTTTATTGCATGAGCTTCTGTTATGTGTATTTGTTTCAGTAGCACCTTAATTCAGTCACTGATGTCAAAAGTTTGAGCACTAGAAACTATTATCATGAGGAAAAGTTTGAAAAGATGGTCCCATATAGCATGCTTAAAAAAATTCTATCCTCAAACTGAATTAAAAGAAAAGATGTTAGTGTTCTCTTTATGTTCTTTTTTGTTATACACTATAATTTGATGTGTATATGTATATGTGTGGTTTTTGTTTTGTTTTTGAAACAGATTTCTGTGGATACTAAAGCTCAAAACACAGTATCAATCTCACCATGATGCTTGAACATCTATAACTAACTACAGGATTTAAAAAGGAATCCATCATGGCTTAGTTGGCTTGACCTTTGGAAAATTTATAATGTCCTCTGGAACCAGTATCAGCAAAAATCGGCAGGCTCCGAGCCTGCAGGGTGTTGACCCAGAAACATGCATGATAGTGTTTAGAACACACTGGGCACAGGTAATGTTAATTAGTTGTATTGATTTGAAGTAGGCTGCATTAATAGGAATTTGCTTCATTCTTTCTATTGAGATAAGCCTGAATTGCTCAGGAACAAATGTCTGTCTTGTAGTAGATGACACTGAAGTGTGTTTAAAACAAAGGTAATTGACCTTTCAAGGTATGGTTAGGCTTTACTAATCACAGTTTGAACTCCAGATTTGCATCTACGTGGGAAGCAGTAGAGCATGGTAATATCTTATGGAAGGCCTAGATCTTCTAACTGCCTTTCCTAGTGATTCACTGTGACTTGTACCCTGTTGCAAACATCTGTGCTTCCTTTCCTTGTGCGGGGTAAGGCTTGCTTATCTTTTGTAAAGTATATTAGACACATGGTGCAAAGGTGTATGCAGCATTGTTTATTATGGATAGATGTAGATTATGTACTTGAGCATATTCTAAAAATTGTTTGCATGTCATCAGAATTATAATTGCATTTAGGCAAAGATATTTTGCTCTGAGCACTGTAGGTCTTATTTACTGCAGTAATATGAATAACTGTTTATGTAAAATTGATTTCTGTGCTGCTACTTTTGCTGTTATTTGGCTGTTCTGAGAAGGAAGCCAGACAAATGGTGATATTCCTGAGCTGTTTCCAGAGTCAGAGAAGCCATTGCTCAAGAGTGACCTTTTCTCACTTAACTCTAGTGATGCTGTTGTGTTAGGGGACCTGCTGCTCCTTTGTACTTTTGTGGCAACTATTCTCCACAAAAAGGCTAAAGGCAATGATTGTTTCACAATGAGGTTCATTGATTGTGTGCAGAACATAATTTAATCCCGGGGTATAAGGGCTTGATGACAACTGTTACTCAATCCTAAATCTATATGGAATGTTGCGAGGGTACGTGGGCATCAGTGGCCATTTGGTATCATATAAGGCAAGAGAAGGTCAACTCAGTGGTCTTCTGCTAGTCTTACTGCAAATGCATCTCATGATCTTGATACTCCTGAGCACAGCTACTCTGGCTATGCCCTTTGATTTTGGTCCTCTGTGACAAACTTATTTCAATCATTGAAACTCACTTTCTGAAGACTAAGAGAATCTAGTTTATCCATACTTCAGAGCCCCAAGTTTCCAGCAATAGGACAAGGGGCTAATGTAGGTGCTTATGAAAAAAAAAAAAAAAAAAAAAAAAGCATTACGTTTTGGCCTTGTACATGCCAAATATGAAACTTTAGCATGAAAATTTAGCAAGTTTGAAAATTTAGCAAGTATGAAAATTTAGCAAGTTTGATAGACAAAAACTAAAAGAATAAAAAGAGTACATTTATTCTGTTCAGCAATTTTGATGTCTTTTTCCATATAGGAGTAAGTGCATATTTATTAAAAATGCATTCAAATAACTGGTCTGCCTTTGTTTAGGTTCTGAAGATCTTAGAGAAGCATGATCCTTTGAAAAACACTCAGGCAAAGTACGGGGCAATTTCACCTGATGAGGCCAGCACTGTTCAGAATTATGTGGAGCACATGCTGTTTTTATTAATTGAGGAACAAGCAAAGGATGCCTCAATGGGGCCTATTCTGGAATTCGTGGTCTCAGAAAACATAATGGAGAAGCTTTTTCTTTGGAGCTTACGACGAGAGTTCACTGATGAAACAAAAATTGAGCAACTCAAAATGTATGAAATGCTAGTTACTCAGTCTCATCAGCCTTTGCTGCATCACAAGCCCATCTTGAAGCCTTTGATGATGTTACTGAGTTCCTGCTCAGGAACAGCCACTTCAACAGTGGAAACAGAGTTGGTCATCCTCTTGAACCAGCTTTGCTCTATAATAGCCAAAGATCCCTCCATTTTAGAACTGTTCTTCCACACCAGCGAGGACCAAGGAGCTGCCAATTTTCTCATATTTTCATTGCTGATTCCCTTCATCCACCGAGAAGGAACAGTAGGCCAACAGGCCCGTGATGCACTGCTTTTCATAATGTCTCTGTCTGCAGAAAACAACGTTGTTGCAAACCATATAGCAGAAAACACCTATTTTTGCCCAGTAAGTTGTTCTTGTTTTGGTTGATCTTCAATGCTAAACTGTCTCTCCTGTATTCTTCTCATCCTTTTCTGTCACTGATGTGTTGTAAGACATTTGTTTCTGCTAACAGCTATTTCACAAACTGTAATACCACTTAAACCAGCTCTACTACCAAACATGGTTTTGCTCTTTGTTTCCATACCAATGTCTTGTGCTTTTGGGCCAGCACAAGTGTTTTTGCAGTGACACAGTGAATTGAATTGGGAAACTGATGGAAGTTGTAGCAGGACTTGGTGGGAGGGAAACCTGTGCTGTCTCACTGTGAGGCCCCTATGAGATTCTGGGGGTGATGGGAGTGAGAAATAGGGACAGGGTGTTCTGATATTGTTTCTGGTGGCAGCGCTAGCTGAAGCGGGCTGTGCTTGCCACACTATAACATCAGTTCAACAGCTCAAAAAATGTGTGAAAATAATGTGTTTATAGAAATGCAGTATTTTTGCAAGATAAAAGGGAGACTTGCTCTTTGTCACAGAATTGGATGTTTCTATGGCCATCTCAGGCAAGCCACCATCTTGCTGTATTGTACTTTGTTACAAAATTTGGTAGTAGTGTTGTGTCTGAAAAATCTGTCTTACTACATGAATAGAAAACCTTTGCTGTTAAACAAATAATCTAATTTAACAAAGCAAGTTACCCTACTCTAGTTTTAAAGCTAAAGCTGAATGGACACCTGCTTCTTCACGTCTTACCACAAAGATCGGTTTGAGATCTGCAATGGATGGGTTCAAAACTGAATATAATCTGTAGAAAGATTGTTCTTGTGTGCTAGTTTTTGGACTGATATTTTTATCTTCTGTGTGGCTTACATTTTAGTTTAATAAATGCCAGAACAAATGAAGTGAAGGGAAGCCTTACACACAGCTACTACAGCAGAGAGCTTCAGAGCAGAGAGCACTAGAATCCCTGCCTTAAGCATTAGTTCATGACAGCTATTCCAGCCATAGGTTTCTATTTACTCTGAGATTGCTACAACCTTTGAGCAGTAGGGCAGAGCTAGGTTTGCAGGCTGGAGAAGGCCTACAAGTTCCAAAACAAAATTTCTAAATGGTTTCTTCTGTCAGTTGTAAATATTGCATCGAATTTCTTATGCTGAGAGACTCCACTTGACCTTGTTTAATAGACGCTGCTAAAGTATATGAACTTGATTCTCAAACTATCCCTGAGACAGATATCATTATTGGATTCATGCTATAACTTCCATAATTACATCTTCCAATTAATTAAAAAAAAAGTGCACCCTTTTTACACTGAAGATAAAAGCCAGCTATATTAACCTTCGAACAGCAGGGAGCCATGATTGACAATCACTCTAATTAGGAAGGCTTCTTGTCAAAATGTGCTAAAATCAGACTTTTCTGAACAGTAATGAGACCGGCCTAAGTCTATAATAAAACTTTAATGCAATTCCATAGAATTAGCTCACTAGCAAAACATTTTCTGAATTTGAGTGTGATGAGCTGAACAAACAGGTTTTGTTCTGGGGGAAGACTGCAGGTATCAGTGACATGGCTATATAAAACTCAAATCAGTGCAGATGTGGCCTCAGCTACCCTGCAAAACAGCTAGTGCAGTCCTGTACTGATAGGAGTGGTGTTTGGATGGCACTGTGTTGATGCTATCTCTGGTTCTGGGGCTGAGTTGGTTGGTAGTGTATCAGGTTTTCTTCGCTGTGCCTTATTGCATGGTATAGACATGCTCTGGGATGGGGTCTGGCCATAAATCTCTGCTGTCTCATACATCTGAATCAGTGTTAGATCTGTGCCAAAGTGAACCTGAAGGCTTTCTTAATACTGTTTTTTGCAGTAACTTTAGTTAGCAGTTTTTTAAACCTAGGTTGTCCATAGTATTAAGAACTGTAGGTGAATAAACTATAAAGAAGGAAGGGGACAGACTGCAGTAAGATACATCACTGACAAATGTTTTAACACAGAATGTATAGACAAAGCATTGGGCACAGTTTTCTGATCTCAGAGATTTTTCTGCTGTATCATTTTTTTCATGTTTTGGCCTGAAAGTTTTCTGAATCTGATTGAATATATTGTCTGTTCAGCATTATAATAAGAAATAAAAAAATATTTCTAAATAATTTTGAGCAGGATATCATCTTAAAGTCTCTCTATAAAACTTTGTATTTGTAAGCACTGCACAGTTTAGGAAAGCAAGTATTAAAGTAGGAGGAGCTGTATGGCTCTGCAATGTCCTTGAAAAGTTGAGGTTGCACAGAGATAGAAAGACTATAGATGTGGGAGAAAGGCAATTATTAAAGGGAATTGATTATATATTAACAACACATTTTAATCATATAATGAGTCTGGGATTACAAATCATGTAGTTAGTGTCTTCTGTGAGTCAAAGTAAATAAGTCAAGGAGATTGGTTTGCAGAGAGACTCATGACTCTGGAGACAGAAACTGCTGGAGATGCTTGTAAAAGTAGATGAGCATGTAGGGTTGACATGACAAATGTTAGGAGAAGTTTAAAAGGACATTGCTCTAGTAAAACAAAAAATAAAACCAATTTTGCCCTTCCAGGATGTGAACTCAGTCATTTTCTTCCCTTTCATTTTTTAAATTAATATTTATCATTTTACTGATTAAAACTCCATAATGTAGTCTGTATATGTGCATTGTTTCATATGCCTACTTATAGAATTTGAAGAGCTCTGTTAGTAACTTCAAATGGTAATCCTGTTTGTACTATATATTTCTATGAAAATTTTCGAAGGTTGTTTTCCTAAAGAGATGAAATTGCTTCCAGTGGCTACTGTCTGTCTCAGGGCTTAGAAACATAATTTCATAGAGCCATTTGTGTTGTACTTTGTAGCAAAAATAAGAGCTTTTTAAACTGTACAGATTTTATCAACTACATCTGTCACTACTTACTTCGGTAAGTCAGACAAACTAAAGAATTCTTCACTTCAAGACATTGACTGATTGTGAGTTCGCTGCTCCTTTTAGTGGAGAGTAGTATGTTTTGTTCAAGGTCAGTTCCTTGTGCTTGAGGACTAAACTTCCATATGACGGAGAAATGTGGATAGTACACAGCTCTGAAAATTACCTTGCTTTCTGAGAGGGTAAGTATGTGTTTATGAATAACAAATTTTAAGTGGGCAATGGAAAATCAACTGCATAATAATTAACAGGTTGCAACACAAAAGAAACCCAAGTTCTTACTTCAGAATTTTTTCCTTCATAGAGTCATCTGAAGCCTGAGTTTGTGAGTCTAAGTGTGTGTGTGTGTGTGTGTGTGTTATGTATAGGTAGTTCTATAGGCCTTGTAAGATCTTTCTAACTTTTTGCTTTAAGCTCTTCTACCATGAGAGAGAGAAAAAGCAAAAAAGATTCTGGTTATAGAAAAATGTGATTGTACAAATAAAACTTTGCTCAATGGTTTTAGCTTCTTAGATTTTTAACATATCTCTAGCATCTTTCTTTATATAGCTATGTGTATAGCGCAGTGTGCTAAAGCAGTGAATCTTCTACAGTATTTTCCCCCACTCCTTAATATTCAGCTTAATTATGTATGGCAGAATAAATCCATCTTTGAGAATCCTGTGATTTACGAATGGAGAGCATTCAGAAAGATAGTCTTTGACTGGATGGGTTAGCAATTGTTTATGCTTGCATATGATCAAAACTTGAATCCCCTTCTGTGAACCCTTTGTCTTTGACTTGCACATTGTCAACTGTTTTCTAATAGATAAAACAGTTGTGTTTCATCATAGCTTTGACTGTCTATCCCTATAGATGCCAAGTGGCCCTTTTTAGAAAGAGGAAAAATTCTTACAAGAGTTTGTTGAATAAAAATTAAAAAGATTTCCATCAGACTGAGTCTTAATGCTCACATTAAAATGAGGATCATCTTAAAAATTATCCTGAAGTTGTATAAAATCATGTCAGAAGGATGAGTTGTAAATAGTATTTAGAAAGTTTCCAGATTCAAATAATTTTAATAATTAAAAACTTTATCTGAAACTACCAATACTCCAGATATCGTCAGTAAAATTTAAAAAAAAACTTTCGGAAATATACTTTGAAAATTGTAACTAAAAGTACAACATTATGTTTCAGTGATATATTCCACATAAACCATCTGTAAGCCTTAATATCACTGGAAACAATGCCTATACAGTAGCTTATTTCAGGCATTTTATTTCTTCCCTTCCCTCTTTCAAATAAATAAGAAAGTAAAATGAGAAGTTATGAAGAGTTTGAATTTTTTTAAAGTGGATTCAGCTCAGTTCAAGTGCCTAGGAAAGAAAGTCAACATATATCTGTGGTCTGTAGAGGCTGAACTTCATTTTTGTTGATGGGTCACTCATATTTCTAAGTGAAATCAGTTTGTATAGGCATGTGTAAGCAGTAACATTCAAATTGCCAGCGAAAGACAAGCTGTAGATTAGATATATTGCAGTGATGGCTTCTTCTGGAAGGGACAGGAGGAAAGTGTAAAATGATTGTAGAAGTATTTAAAAAGTAATTAGAACTTTGTATTAAAGAAAAACCAAAAACCAAAAGCAAGACAACCTGATTTTTCTCCATCACTTCCTCCTAAATACCAGCTCTTGAAAGAAGGATATTATACAGAAGGCTCTTTAAAATATTAATGTCTTTCTGCCACAGGACATCTTCAATAGGAAATGAAATTAATCTCGACTCTGGTTTATGTTACTAAAACTAGTAAGAGAAACCATTTGTGGGATTGTCATTCAAGCAGATGGACAGTTGGAAAGTTGTTATTTCTCTTCTGTTTTTGAAATACAGGTGCTAGCAACAGGACTTAGTGGCCTCTATTCATCTTTGCCTACAAAGCTGGAAGAAAGAGGAGAAGAGTGGCACTGTCTGATGAAAGACGACTGGCTCTTGTCACCAGCCCTTGTACAATTCATGAATTCCCTTGAGTTTTGCAATGCTGTGATACAGGTAATGGAGCAGAGTTGCCCTCTCCTTTTGAAGTAGTAGTTTTTTATACATTCTGCAGAATTTTTTTAAATTATAGAGTTTATTTACTTTTATTAATGTGTGGACTTTTAAAGTTACACTGAAATAAGTTTCTTATAAAACAAATGTTTTGTGCTGTTTGCTCTGGTAATAAGGCTGAATTAATGGGTTTGGTTTTCAGGTGACATGTTTCAAACGAAAGCAGTAGATTTGTTTAGTGGCTTGATATTTCAATGTGTAATTGGGAGGATTTTCTGTTTAAAAAAAAAAAGTTTATTGCATTTTAATATTACCGTTGATACTAGAAATAAATTGAATGCCTTTACATGTGGGAAAATGTAATCTTTATATATTTAAGCTCTGAAAAACATTCTGTGTTTGTCTAAGCTCTCATAATAGCGTACAAAAGAAAATTGTCTGTCCTGTTGGCGAATAAAGAAAGCCTCCCAAGCAGAATTTAGGTATCTTCCTGGAAATATAAATTAATTTTAAATTGGCCTGTTCTGAATCCACTCTCTGTTCTTCATGACTATTTCTTGATTACAATTTTTTTTTCTGTCCTTGATGCCTTAAATTCTACAGAAACTGTGGGTTTGTATGTTTTTTGAAGAAATATGCTGAATAGGATTGAAAATTTAGTCACATTTACAGTTAAATAAAAGATATGTTTTTGTGAGATATGTGTGAAATACAGTAAAGCAACTGATTGAGTTAAAGCATTGAACAAGCAAAAATAATAGTAGCTGTCATTCTTTAAATGCAGTATACAAGATTTTTAACATGCATGTTTAAATGTGAAGAGGAGACAGTATTCATTTTGGTGTCTAAGCAGAATTTATGTATAGATCTACAGTTGCAGAAGGTCATATTTGATACCTTCTAAAAATTGATATAAAGGTTACAGCAGATAAATTAAAAGAACAACATATTATTTTAAAACCACTTTTCAAATAAACTCAAAATAGTTAAGGATCTCCAGCTGACCTGCAGAAAGAGCAGTTTCTGGCTGCTCCTTGATTGTGTCTGTATAGTCTTTCTTCAGCTGAATTGAAAGCTCAGTTACTGCAGGAATTCTTGCTCTGTGCATGGAATGGCCTTCATGGTGTGGCTTGTTCTGTGTTGACACACAAACTTTGGCCAGAGATTAGAAAGGGACAGTATGGCCAAGAGCTCTTGCTATTTACTACTTTTTCCTTGGATCACAGCATAGGAAGGGCAACCCTTTTTCTTTCCCTTTCCAAAGTAAGGGTTACAAATTAAAGGAAGTCTGGAAAGAAAGGCAAGTGGGAGAACGTATTTGTGGCCACATGCAGGCTGTGACATTCCAGTCTCTATCTGAACTTCAAACAGAATATATTAACTTAGAATGTTTCCGAATGGCATTTCCTTTTTGTATTTATCAAATTTCTTTTAAATGCATGGGTTGATATGTTTTCTTTATGAAAACAAAAGGAATGCTTCATTATAAAAGTAATATTTTGGCTTCTAATAACAGTTAATGTTTTAAAGCTCCTAACCAACCTATTGAATTAATAATGTAGCTTTTGTTTGTATTTCTGTTTGTTTTACAGTGGTTGGGAGAAGGGCATGTGAACAGTATGTTCTTGTCCCATAGCTAGAGAGTGCTTTGGTTTACCTACTCTTAAACCACAGGAAAACAGCTGTTCTGCTTGTAAGAGGACAAGTTAACAATGGCAAATCCACCTTCAGATGACCCTGGCAAGGTTGCAGGAGCTAAATTTAGAATCTCAAATCTTCCTCTGATGCATGGGTATACACACTATTCTGTCCATCCATTTATCTTTGTCAGTGTGCAGGGAGATTGAAAAGCCCTGTTCTCTAAATGTGGCAGGTTTACTGTAATTAAACATAGTTTGCGTACTTATTTGAGAAAGGAAAAATCTTTGAGAACCTGAATCATAGCAAATGCTGGTGAGAAGGGGAAATATCTTGTTAAATGGGAAAGGGTTTTGGTAGTGGATAATAGTCGTTTGTGCCCTGCCTTCTTTTAAATCTCACTGGAACTGTTGTGTGTCTTTCTCTTCCCCACCGTCTTAGGTGGCACATCCCTTGATACGTAACCAGCTTGTGAATTACATTTACAATGGATTTTTGGTGCCAGTAATGGCTCCTGCACTCCATAAGGTCAGTGATGTATGCAAGCATGACACAAAATAGTAACGGGCAAAAGCATTATGGATGGTCTCTGTGTAAAGATACTATTAAATGTACTGTCAGCAGTAACTCCATATAATTGAGTAAGTTTCTAGGCTAACATGCCATCTTTCATTCCATACTTTCTATTTACATTATGCAGATTATTAAGTAAGATAGAGGTATTTCTGAAAATGCTTGAAATTCTTAAGTGAAATGAAGAACTAAAATATTTTTGCTGTGCTAGGCTGACATATCATCAAAAAAGCAGTGACCTTTTAGGCACCATTTCATCATGGCACACACATTTCTGTGAGGATATTTTTTTCTCCAAATGAACGTTTTCCAAAAGGAAAATTCCCATAAGGAAAACGTTCAGTCAAGAAATACTACACTAAATTTAGCAAAGTTGGTATTATTTTGTACTTCCTTGTCACTGTTGGTAGAGCTGTTTTCATAAAGTGGAGAAGAAATGGAGTTTAGTATCAATTTTATAATGTATTAGGGTGCAATTTATGTTGCTTTGAAGAAAAAAAAATCAATTTTTCTTTGAATTTTAGGGGTTATCCTTTGCAAAATATGTCACTGATGTTGGAGAATTTATTTTTTTTTTTTGGTAGGCTGTAGGAAACTACATTTTCAAGTGTTGCAGAATATGTGAATTAACAGTCTTCATGGCACTGTAAAAAGAACACCTATTTTGAGGAGAAAAAAATAGGAAATTCTGAGAATAAAAGTCCACCAAAAACTGCCAGGAGAGGACTAATAAATTACTTTTTGAAGGTCTACTAATTTTTACTAAGCCTGCCAAGCAGAAAGCACTGCACCTGTTCCATTTTCTGAGAGGCCAGTAAAACACTGTACCCTGCTTTCTAGTTGAGGACTTGTCTTGGCAGTGCACACAATTCGTCATGGTAAATAGTCACTTACCAAGAAAGTAATAAGCAGTATAGAATCTTCTTCAGTGATTCAGTAGACCTCAAGCATTTGGGAACTTGGCAAGGGCTGAAATAAAATTTGGCTGTGATACAGATCAAGGCTGTAGTCTGTCATGGAGATAGCTCACCTCCTTACCTGAAAGTAATTTTTTTTCTATCTCTGTATCTTGATTTAATTCCCAGTCACAGTAAGGGATTAGAATCAGAGTAAAAAACTAACCAGCTTTAGGTCAAGGTTATAGGTAACAAGGGACATATCAGAATGTAGCTATGGGATTCTATTCTTAGTGGGTACTGTTTTTACCTCTGAAGTACTTAAGATGGATTTTAGGTTGTTTTGAATACCATCATGCTGCTGAATGCCATTCTTATTTGTCAGTAAATTTGTTGAAGCCCCTGTTGGATTGATTATTTCCCTGATGATGTTACTTGAATAATTTAAAGTGTGCTGTTCTGATTACTTTTTTTTTTTTTCATGTGATAAACATTTTGTTGAACTTCATTTATAAAATTGGGTGAAATCATATTTCTCTGGAAAATGGAAATGTTGGATGCTATGTGAATTTCAAGCCTAGATCTTTCCTGAACCCCACCATTTTCTTTGGTGCCTTGTTCTTCCAGTAATAAACCTTTCATTGATTAGCCTTAAGTTTGACTTTTTCCTCTTTAAAAATTAACTACTTATGTGTATAAACTTCAAACACATTTAATGGAGAAGATGGATTGCACCATCTAGTGGATCTGATATAAGGCTCTCACATATGTGAGAACAAAGCTCCACAGCACAAGGAAACAAGTGGAGGCACATTTGACCTCTTCATTCTTTCAGTGCTTTACCCCACATTAACTTAACAGAAAACAAATATTTTTATCTTTGGTTTTGGGACAGATGTCAATGCGCTAAGACAGATAATTATGCTGTAACAGCTCTTCCATATATTAAAATGATTTCTGTTGAAAACATTCATGCAAGGTTGAGGAGTAGGCTTTGAAAAATGCATCACCCATTTGGGGACTTAAGTGTTGTAACTGACCTTTAGGTTAAGAAAAAATTGTGAAGGACCAAAATGAGAGAAAGGCCTGATGTACCACAATGGTTATTAAAACAGTTCTTTCACTGAACACAATACCAAATGGATCTTGATTTTTATTTTAAACTCAGTGAAGTCTACTTGTGGCTGAAGATATTAGTTTTTATCCAGTCCTTCAGTTTGGGTTGTTTTGACACATTCTTGGTTATGAGTTCAAATGCAATCAAGTATGGTATAAATACCTGATTAGGAGGGCAGATCTGTGGTAGGTTAAAGGGAGGGATAGTAAGAAGAGATGATAACTATTGGTACATCTTCCTAAGGTTTTCCTATAAATCTTATTCCTAGAATTTAACTGGTATGGAACAGCTGCTTCTGGTAACTCTTGGTGATAGACATGGAAGGAAGGAAGTCAGTCCAGACCTTGTGTGGCATTTAAGCCTTAACATCCAATCTGGCACTCATGGTTTTACCTCAGTGTAAAAATTGAAAGGGAGATGAGCTTCTGGGTCTCCTTTTGAATGACAATTGGGTAGTCACACTGCTTAAGATCTGTTCTCTCTGTACTATATCTTTTGAGGAAAAAATTGCTCTGAAGCAAGACACAGACTTGCTGGTTTGTTGGTTGTGTGTTGTTTTTTTGTTTTGTTTTGTTTTGTTTTTTCCTCCCAGTCAGCTCCAGTAAAGAATGTAGACATCTAGGAAAGAAGTTTTCAATCTTTTCTGTTCTCACTGGGATAGAAATTACTTCCTGTTTAAAACAACAGCAGCTACATTAACATGATTTGTTTGTGACTTACTGTCTGATCACCAAATCAAATTTAGTTGATTCAATTATGTAAAATAAAATAAGCCAAACAAGCACTATTAGATAAAGTGTGTAGCTAATAGTCTTATTAGCTTTTAATCCCTCATGGAGTAACAACATCATCAGTTTACCTTTGCAACTGATGTATTCAGGTATGAGCAAAATGTCTGGTATGAGGAGGGTTACTCACTTTTGGTTTAAAACTAAGCCTGCATTGTAGATGATAGCTCCTGCCTAGTCCCTTCTTCCTGTCTCTTCACAGAATCACAGAATGGCTGAGACTGGCAGGTACGTCTGGAGATGGTCCTGTTGAACTCGCTCCCCTGCTCAGCGCAGGGTTAGCTAGAACAGGTTGCTCAGGGACATGTACAGTTGGATGCTGTCTATCTTCAAAGCTGGAGATGGCGCACCCTCTCTGGGCAACACTCTTCCAGTGTCTGACCACCCATAGAGTAGAAAAGTGTATGGTCTTTGCCTTTTTTTTTTTTTTTTATGATGTCCAGTTGGAACTTCTGGATTTCAATTTGTGGCCCATTTCTTCTTGCCCTTTCACTGGGCACCATTTGGAAGAGTTTGGCTCCATCTTTTTTGCTGCTTCTCAGTAGCTGTTTGCACACATGGATAAGATCCTGCCTGAACCTTCTCTTTGCTAGGCTGAACAGTCCCAGCTCTCTCAGCCTCTTCTCATATGATACATGCTCCCATCCTGTAATCATCTTTGTGGGCCTTTGCTGGACTTACTCCAGTATGTCAGTGTGTTTCTTGTACCAGGGAGCCCAGCACTCTAGATGCATCTTACCAGTACTAAGTAAAGGGGAAGGATGCCCCAATACCAACCTGATAGCAATACTGTTCTTAATGTAGCCCAGGAGGCTGTGGGTGATCTTCATCACAAGGGCATATTGCTGTATCATGGTCAGTTTTTTGTTCACAAAGACCAGCAGGTTCTTTCCTACAAAGCTGCTTTCCAGCCAGTCAGTCCCCTGTGTGCACTTGTGCCTGGGATTATTCCCCCCCAGGCACAGGGCTTTGCGTTTGTTATTGAACTTCATGAGGTTCCTGTTTGCCTTTCTCTTCAGGCTGTCAAGATCACTCTGAATGGCAGCACTGTCTATCAGCTACTCCCAGTTTGTACCATCCATTAACTTGCATGAGGATACATTCCATCTCATAATCTAGGTCATTAATTAAAATATTGAACAGTATTGGTCACACATCACTGGCCTCAGATTGAACTTTGCATTGCTGATCACAGTGCTTTGAGCCCAGAATTTTAACTAGTTTTTGGTCCACCTAACTGTTCACTTATCCCATGTGTTCTTCATAATTTTGTCTATGAAGATGTTGTACAAGAGACGGTGTCGAAAGCCTTGCAAGACAAGTAATAACTGCACTCCATTTATCCATCGAGCCAGTCATCTTATTGTAGAAGGCTATCAGGTTGGTCAGGCTTGATTTCCCCTTCATAAATCCATGCTGACTATTTCCAGCCACTACTTTATCCTTTATATGTTTGGAAATAGTCTCCAGGAGGTTTTACTCCATCCCCTTCCTAGGGATCAGTGTGAGGTGGGCCAGCATGTAGTTCCATGGCTCATCCTTCTTGAAGACTGGAGTGATGTGCTTATTTCTGGTCATCAGGAGCCTCTTCTAGTAGCCATAACCTTTCAAAAAACCAAGAGTGGCCTTGACAGTTGAGATGCAACCAATCAGGCCCTACAGAATCATGTATGCTCAGTTTGTTTAAATGTTCCCTAACCCGATCCCCCTTCCTCTAAAGGTAAGTCTTCTTTGCTCCAGACTTCCAGTTTCTTCTTAAGGACATGGGATTACTGAAGGCAAATCTTGCCAGTAAAGATCAAGACAAAGAAGGCATTGAGTACTGTAGCTTTTTTGATCTATTTTGTCACCAGGTTCCTTTCCTCATTCAGCAGCAGGCACACGTTTTTCATGGTCTTTTTGCTGTTGAAGCCCTTCTTCAACTCCAGCTGGGCTTTGGCTTTTCTAATCCCTTCCCTGCACACTCAGGCAGTTTTTCCATATTCCTCCTGTGTCACCTGTACCTGCTTCTGTCTCTTCATGTTTCAGTTTTTTTAGGAGCTCCTAGTTCATCCATGCAGACCTTCTGTGTCCTTTCCTTGACTTCCTTCTCTTCTCTCAACTTAAAACATTGGACTATCAAACAAGACTTTTGGGAAAAGTAACATCAGATTTTCAGTAAGTAGAATTTTGGTAAAAGTAGTTCAGAATTTCAGCATGTGGTCCAAAGCTTTGAGATATGTATATGTGTGATCTTGAAATGTCTGTAACATTTATGGAACTATGTAGTAAGCTCTGCCTTTTTTTAATTTTTGCAGATTGTCTCCCTGTACATACTTACTATGTACACAGTTCAGTGTGTGAATTAAACAGTACAAGAGTGTTGAGGATAGAGATGTGTTTCTATGAAAAAGTCAGGGCGTGGGGAGACCAACATATTTTGCTTGGTGTGATCTTTTTTTTTTTTTTTTTTTAAATGATTTTATCTCAGAAAGCTAGTATGGAGTTGAAAAAAGAATTCACTAGCTCATTTTTTTTCCGGTTAAGGAAGTTTCAAATTGATTGGGCCAGCTAGCTAGCTAGCTTGAAATAACCTGTTTTTTCACAGTGAGCTCTGTTATATTTATGTAGCAGATTAACTGCAGTGTGCTTAAATAACCCAAACATTCTCAAGTTTATGACTCCCTAACTCCATTTCTCAAAGCTCAAGTATCCTAAATATATCACATTCTTGTAGCCTAATTTATACCTGGTCTGTACTAGTCTTGTCACTTTGTGTGGGTTATCCCACCTACATGTGTAATGAGTGATTGACAAATATGTTCGTATCTGAGAAGTTGCACATTGCTGAATGAGTAGACAGCCCAGATTTGTATTCAGTAGTTAGGGATATGCATTACCTGGCGGTGCTTTGGTTGTCTGGATTTTATTGTAGTTTGTACAAAAGTTACTTCACTTAGTTCTGACATCTGAGTTTCTTGAGGTATGAAAAAAAAAGTGTTTCAATTACATTGATCAGGGGAGGTTATCTCTATGCAAGATCACAAATTCCTTATTTTTGTACAAAGTCAGTTAAAACCAGATGAATAAAATATTTTGTTGCAAAGATATAGAACTAAAGGAAAGGTTAATTTGGTAGTTTTCTTTTTGTAATTACAATCCATGATTTAAATTTTTGTCCAAACCATCTTTTAGTCTTTCTGGTGTAAGTGTCTGGGATTTAAGAAAATTAAGGCTCTCTGGCAGAAGCTGTTCTCAATTTAAGACTGGTATTTTTTGATGGCATGTCAATTACAACTTGAAATTATGCAGTTCTGTACGTTCTTCCCTAGGTTTTGGTACTTAGGAAAAAAATACTTGTGAGAAGGTATAACTCTGCTCAGGCACAGAGCCATATCGTTAAATTTCCATGACACATTTCTTCGGCTATTTCTTGCACCACTTTCAAAACTAACATTTTGGAGCTGGAGCTCTATCAAAAAATACAAGGTCTTTTGGGGCCAAATTGTACAAGGGTCCAACTAATCAAATAAGAGTGATTTTTCTCTTCAGTTAAAACCTAATTGAAATCCCAAAGTCAATCTAGAATAATCCTATCAAAGTCTGTTCCTGCTAGAGGCCATATTGCTATGTTTTACTCTTCATATATTTGGTAGTAGAAAGTGCTTATTTACCTTATTCTTTTAGGTAGTTGCAGCACTATTGTAGAAATCTGAGTGATATCCTCTTCAGAAGATCTGTAATACACATCTATTTTGTAGTCAAAACTATGGGCTGGATTAATAGGAGCCACACTGTGGTATATATAAATATTACGCTATCTTTGATACAACTCAGATTGGTTGTATACATCTCTTTACTGTAAGTGCATGTGATTTAATTTTAATTTGGCATTCAGAGAATTTGGGAGACAAAGTTAGCTATTTGGAACATCTTGAGTGTTTCTGTAATTTGTGTTTTTTTCAATTTATTGAAGATAGTGCTAAAAATTTGATAACATGATAAGAGCAAATTTTTATTGTCTTAGCATTTACTACTTTACTACATGGCATTTAATTGCTAACTATGATATAATTATTTTTCTACTTAGAAGGCTTGTTTTAATCTGAATAATGGAAAATTGTATCAACTTTTTTGTGTAAAATGTTGTTATAGGGCCAAGTGAACAGAGCTGCTTGGCAGAAGCGCTGGCATGGGCCTGTCAAATAAGCTCTGTCAAATTAGACCCCAATTCTATTGTGCACTAACCCATCTAAACGAAAACCTCTAACACAGTATGCTACTGTGATAATTCAATAATACTTGCTTGATGATTACACAGCTCAGCTAGGGTGAAATGACCTGTAAATTATACTGTACAGATTAGGAGGAGCATCTTTATAAATATCCTACAAGACTGTCAGTTCTCGTTTAGAAATAATGCCATCTTTCACCTTACTGAAAAGCATTTGGACAGCTGCTGTAAAAAGGTATAAACCAAGTGTTACTGGAAAACTTTGAGTAGTCTCATGCTTTAGAGAAGCCCATTAATTTCTACAAAACTCAATTTTACTGGCTATGGAGTGGATATATGTTAAAGATACCTTTCACTTTCTGCATCAAACACTGCAGCTGAGTTGAATTTTATCCTGGTATAAACTGGAGCAGCTTGTAAACACAGCCTGAGGGAAGTTGAAACATTTCTGGTTTTCTGGTTCCTGCAATGTGCAAACTTCCTCTGTCCCTAATCCTGCTTGCCCCCCTCTCTTTTTCCAGGACAACTGTCCATATGAGAAACTGATTGAGGTTAAAACACACCTTTATTTCTTGGATAGTTTTAACCTGAATCAATTCCCTGAGCCAATTCACTGTGCAATGAAGTGAAGCATGAATCCTTCTGCTAGTATAAGCAGGGGGCAAGAAGTGGAAAATGAATAGGAAGGAGAAAAGAGTGGGGATGGTTGGACCTTTTTTATCAGTAAGGTAGGGTTATTCAGGTTTAAACTGCTTGTGAATCTAGAGGATAAGTTCTAGTAAGAACATTCATGGTCTCTTCATGGGCAATATGAAATCTTTGTAGGAAGGGAAATGTGAAGGAAAGGAGGAATCATGATAGCCATATTCCTGTAAGAGGGCATGAAGCTGTACATTAGAAAATATATTGTGAGGATCCCAAGGGAAAATAGACAGTAATAAAGAATCAGTGCAATTGGTCTAACACAGTGAGTGTAATATATTTAACTGAAGTCACAATGACAGTAATTTTTGGCTCTTTGCTATTACTTGGCACAGTGACTTGTAAAAGCTGGATCTCTTTACAGTGTTCTGTCTCACCATCTAATCAGTCATCAGAGAAGGCAAGAAAAGATTTGCTAAAAATTATTATATAATTAGAGAAGGGTATTAAAAGGCTAAAAGTGGCTTTCTCTTTTCAATAATCTCTAATCAAATACCTGTCTGGCTACAAAGGCTCTCGGGTAGTCCCTTTTGCAGCGGATTACATCATAAAAAATATCTGTAACAAATGATTGATGAAAAACATGTGGATGAGTATTTTAAATGGTGTCTTTAGACACTTCAAATCTATACATGTATTGAAGAATAAAAATCCCAGCAACTATAAATTGTTCCAACTGTGGATAATTTTTTAAAAAATGTAGACTTCTGCTCTGATTAATACAACGGATATGGATTTTTCTAGGTTTTAGTTTTCAATCCTACAATTTTATCCTAGGAACAGAGATATCCCTGGTCTTTACTATTAGTAGAAAGGATCTAACGCGAGGGTTGCTGCTGGTGGGTTTTAATTTATGCTGTTGTGGCAGTGGTGGATTTTAATATTGCTGAAATACCTTCATCAAAAGCATAGCTTGAAGTTTACTTAACAAAGGGCTTTTCTAGGAAACAACTAGGTCTTAATTTTATTCATCTCCCTTTGTTATGGTATTTTTCTTGATACTTGAATTATCAGAGATGAACAATTTTCAAATTAAATATCAGATTTGTGGATGTGTGTAAGTTTTGATTCACTTATTATCATCCTTTCAAAGATGTTCAATTCCAAGAGCTAACTAAAAGCTTACTTGGACAAATTATACTGTAATGTTTACAATGATAGGAAGTTTTTGTAAGCTGCCTCAGGATTTGACTGTAGTGGTCATGCTTGACATGGATAGTAAATGTTTTGTTCTCTGGGAATATGTGTTCTTTGGTTGTTTACATAAGTACAAATCTGAGTTTATTAGCATTTCCCTACTCCTCAAATCTGTCTCATGAGACATTAGTTTAAGAAGAGACAACCAGCAGGTAGTCTGAATGAAACTTAATAGCGTGACTTTGATGTCTTAGAAAACAGAGATCTTCAATAATAACTGCACAAATGGAACGAGTTTCACTTGCAACACTCAATGTATTATGTGTCATGTAATCTGTAGAAAAGGTGTACAGAGTTAAAAGGGTTTTTGCCAAGACTGGGTAACCAGAGTAACCGATTTCTCCAACGTCCTTCTCTAGTTAATTGCAAAAAAAAAAAAAAAAAAAAAAAAAAAAAAAAAAAAAAAGTGACTTCTCTAGAGGCTCCTTCAGAGTAGGCTAATGTATCCTATCAAGTAAAAGGAAGATTAGCCTCATGAAGCTAAAATTAGCCTTTTTTGAGTATTTCTGAAGATTTGAGGTGCCTGGAGAAGTTATACTTACCATCACTACGGTAAAAAGAACTACTAACCCAGAATGCAAGGTAGCAAAATAAGATACAGTGTAAAAAGCACAGACATCTGCTTGCCAGGTTAATTGATGTTTTCCCTAAACTGCATAGGTGGTTTCCACTTCAAATGCTGAAAAGCAATATCTTAGTTTGATTTGCTCCTGCAAGGAAGTAGAAGGATGATGGTCTCTTTGCTGGTTTGTGCGGACAAGTTGCACGCAAATGTGCGCTGAGAGAACACTGGAACTTGTAGAGCATAATAGCATTAAAATTGCTTGTCCAGTGTTAACTTGCCTGCTTTGAGTGTTGCACAGCGAGCTGCAAAATAGATCCTTGCTTCATTTACTGTGAAAGTTTGAAGGAGTGTTGTGAATAAGGCAGTGTGTTTTCACTGAAAAATGAAAAACAATTCTTACAAAGCTATTTAAATTTTGACAAAACTTAGTCTTCTTCCCTCTCAGAAAATGGTTAAGGAGTTTCAGCAACTTCTTTCCCAAGAAGAACTAAAAATTAAGTGTAATGTGGTATGCTACACAAAAACCTCAATTCAAATAATTAAGATTTAACAGGGTTATAAGTAACTCATTTGTGAACTATTTGGACTTCATTAATCATTTGTTAGTTGTTCTAACTCTGTTCAGTGGTACCAGTGAAGTGTTGGCTATGGTAAACATGATTTCTTTTTTTGTCTAGTCCCCAAATTATTAGGAGCACTGAACGTGCTCTCAGAATTGAACATTTCTTTTCTAAAGTAGCCTCTAGCTGCCTTTCTTCTGCTCTTTGTTTCATTCATGATACGCACTCTGAAAAGCATATGAGTTTCTCTCACTGATATGAATGTAGGATGAGTTGTCCGAAGAGCATCAGTTTCAGAAAAAGGTCACTGCCCTTGTGAATCTGCTGGCTTTTATTTCTTTCATTCATTTACAACTTTGGTATTTTATACATATACATAGGCCCATTCCTCTGCTGTCAGCAAGCATCTATGAAACCTGCAGGCCAAGAACGTGCTTCTTTTTCCCCATAAAGGATGAGGGAGAAGTGACACAGAGACATAACGATGTATTACTTCTGCCTGACCTTTCCTTGGCAGAAGGTTTAAACTCTTCGATGAACTGTATGCTATCATAATGATGTCACATGATGGATTTCTTGGGCTTTGGTTTTTACAGCTTGCTGCTATAAAAAGACAAACCAAAAAAGACAGTTCTTAGGGCAACAGTCAAGAGCTTTCATCAGAAAGCCATTATTTTATATTCCACAAGTCCCCACATCTTTTGGCTGTTGCAAAACAAAGGAGGAATCTCTGCTCCAACCAGAAACCATTTCCTTTGTTTCACAACCCTGGCTCATTTTCTGAGCAGGTGTTTTGGTGGTTGAAGTGTGGCAGTAGTCCTATGGAAAAGCATATGTGCATAAGCATGTTTGTTTTATCATATTTACAGTAATAAAGAATTTGAGTTAGGGCTATTGCCACAGTGTTAATTCTGGCAATTTGTAACTTTGGGGTGCTTAACCTACTTTTTTTTTTTTTTTTTTCCCCAGTTGATGCTTGTGGGGGAAGGAGGAGGAATTAATTCATTAGCAGTATTCTGAGTTGGTGTGTATGTTAACAGATATTTTGTGAAAGAACTATATTCCCATTTGTGGTTTTGATAGCACTGAACATAGAACTACAGATCAAGAAAGTATGTCTAGCTGTTCTTTATTTAGCCTTACGAAGTTTACAGATTGTGAGAAAGCCTGCCTCATTCCTTTCCTTTCATTGTTACATTGTAATGCTTTGATTTTGACTAACATTACAATAAACCAAGAAGGTGAATTTATTTCACTGTTGCTACTTCACTGGTGCTTAGTTTCAAATGCCAAAATGAGCTCGCAGCCCACTGTATTAAGGATGGTGTAGCTGAGTATTAGAATAAAGGCTCAGGATGAGAGTGAATCAGTGGCCTTAACTTAGAGCTTCTCTCTGCTCTCCTCATTGGTGCTCCCTCTCCATAAGGTCTGCAGGCCACATACAGCATGCCTATGTTCTGTATAACCAGCCAGAAGCATCTTGTGATCTTAAATGCTTTAAAGAGAATGTTTGCAGCATGACGTTACTGTGTACACGGCCAACATACCGCATAATGGAACAGGGATTTTAATATTTACAGTATGTTACGTAAATGTTGCCCTTCTGAGTATTTTCTAAATCCTCTTAGTCTTAAGTGACGGCTTTGGTTCTTTCTTTTTTAATAAAATCAGTCTTTTCATTTGTCCAGCTAAGTTTGGTAAACAAAAGATGTTTAATACTTCCTTTCATACAGGCAGATTCTTGTATTTAAGGGTTTAACTTTGTGCACTTAAGCTTATTAGGTTCCTGGGTAACTATTTTTAAAAAGCTGACTTTGCAAAGCAGTACATGGTGCAGAAGTGGCCTTTGGAATTTTCTATGCTTTGCCAGTGTATAGTGAATAGATAAGCTCCAAAGGATTGCAATAAGCAGAGCAGTGTGGGTTATGGTATGCAAATGTTGCTTGGATATTTGAATTGTATTTTGATATACAAATAGTCAGTAGTGAAGATTTTGGAGTTTGGTTGTGTGTGTATGTATATACGTACTCCTTTTAAAAATTGAGTAAAATGAGCAATTATGCTGTGGGAAAGTAAAAAGAAGGAAAATTGTGGCAAAATTCTGAATAGCTGTGGGGATTTTTTCTTTAAATCTCTGAAACCATGAGTTTGTACTGTGCTTTGACATTTAATTTTAATAAAGTGGTAGATGCAGGTATTCACAACATCAGAAAATGCTTCCGAAGGATGACAGAAGTGTGATGCAAAAGAACTGACATGGGCAGAAAAGTGGTGGGGAGCTTCTAGCATGATTTGGTCCTTTGTATTTCAGCGTGTGTGAGATTTGGGGTGTCAGTTTGGGGGAGGGTTTCTTTTCCTGGGGAAGCAAGACAGATAAGAAATGGGTTCAAAATGCTTGTGAGTCATTCAGAAGCATGTTCTTTGCAAATTTAAAAACAAAGACCTCAATATTTTTGTGGCAGTGTTCTGTATGGAGAGCTTAGAGTGTTTGCCAGCTCTACAGTTGCAGAGGATGAACGTATATTTTTTTTTGTGTGTGTAGTATGTTTGCATTTACATTATTTTTGCTTG
This sequence comes from Athene cunicularia, assembly GCF_003259725.1. Lineage (NCBI taxonomy): Eukaryota > Metazoa > Chordata > Aves > Strigiformes > Strigidae > Athene > Athene cunicularia. The sequence goes on from NW_020799099.1 coordinate 24,395,784, forward strand.
TAGGTGACTGTGGAAGAAGTGATGACTACTACTGCATACCTGGATCTCTTTTTGCGTAGTGTTTCAGAGCCAGCCCTCCTCAAGATTTTCCTCCGTTTTATTTTGTTGCACCGACATGAGAATGTGCATATCCTAGATACCCTTACTAGCAGAATCAACACACCGTTCCGGGTAAGACAATCAGGAAGGAAGTTCAGGTGGTTAGCATGGATGTAGGATAAATATTTAAATGGGAGATTCCATATATTCAATGGCTATCTGTTTAATTAGGATTCTCTCCCCCCACCCAAATGTGTGATTTCTCCACCCCCTCAATTTTTTTGTGTGTGATGACATTTAGCTACCGGTATACTAACTTGGTAAATGTGTGAGGTGCTTTCACACATACAGGAAATGGGATAGAGGGAGATGAGGGCTTCTGGAAGACTGGATTCTGTTAGAAGATTAAAGGTAAAATTGGAAGCATTTTTATTCTGGATACTGCTCAATTAGTGCTGCCATAGATAACTCACCCTGGGACTTATAAATATACTTGTGGTGAGGAGCATTTTTGATCTTTGAAGTTTTGCCAAGCAACCAACATTTTCAAATAGTCCTTCTGGGAGCCCTGTAAGAATGTCTCCAAATAGATCCAAGTTGTGAAATGCAGTATTACCAGTAGATTTCTCAAGTATTAAGTCTATATTACTGAGTATGTTTATTTAACTGGGTTGCCTGCTTTGTTCTTTGATTTAAAAAAGGCACTTTTTGCTCAAGTGATCAGATTGCTGCTTCCTTTTCCTTGCCTTCACTCCCTTGTGTAGTAAGGTTTATCTCAAATTTGCAGTGAGCCCCTTCTCAGCCTAGGCACAATGCACCACAGTGGCTGGAGAGCTAGTTGACAGAGGTAGTAGTTACCTTCACTAACAGTTAGATCTTCTGGCAAAGAAAATGACTACTTGTTTCACTGGACAACCCTTCTGAGCCTTGCTTGGCTGGCAGTCTTGGCTGAATCTTGTGTGATGCATAGCTTCGTGGATGAAATAGAGTAATGTTTTAGTGCAGATACAAGAGAAGCCAGAACACCACCATGTGCATTAGATTTATGTATTACGGACAGTAGCTTCATCTGAAATTTTGAACTGTGCATGCAAATACAGATATATGCTGCTGTTATGGCATCTCTAAGATGGTTTAACTATGAAAACTGAAACAGCTTCTGTCAACAAAAATGCAAATTCCATTTTCTCTGTTAATCATTAATTACTGTTCCATAGGCAAACGAGATGGGAATGTAAAGAATTATGCAGCCCTGAGCAGCTCAGGATCTCAGCCAAAATGGTTCTGTGATGCTAAATGAGTTTTCTGCAGTATAGCTTGGCCAAGTGCAAAAGCCAGAACTGCAGCCTTCTGTGTGTTTCTATAGCACAAAAGCTGTGTACATTATTATTGATGAAAATACTTACTAATAATTCACAGGACTAAACTTATGTACAGATGGATGGCCAAAGGGACTTGTACAAATAGTATCCTCTTTGTCTCCTGAGTGTATTTTAAAACTTTCTTTTTACAAAATACAGAAACAGACTAGTTCTATTTATCCAGATGATTCCTGATTTGCAATATGTTTGCAAAAACAAATGAGTAATGTTTCCCTATAAACTGAACTTTCTAAAATATAGGAAAAATTAAGGCAGTAGCAATTTTCTTGAACTTTCACGATATGAAGAAAAGTTAGACTTGGCTCTCAGTAAATTTAGCAGAGGAAACAAGATTTCCTGTTTTTTCCCCATGTCCCCCATGCACACCTTTCATGCAAGAATCTGACATTCCAAAAGCTTGTGATGAAGCACTTTAACTCTGCCGCCATGCTCCTATTAAGAACTCCAGTTCTGGTTATTCCTTCCTCTCTTGCCCTTTTACTTTCTTCATATATTTCTGTAGGCATGAGTTTTTGGACTAATAGTTGGCTCCTAGGACAAGCACTGGCCAGTGGTGGCAGGGTAACAAGTTTGAGCTCTGCTTTGCCTCACTGCAGGCCAGTTCATGAGCATTTTCCATTTCTCTTCTCTCTGCTTATTCCCTTTCTTTTGTTCTTCTATTGATGTTAGTTCAGTGACCAAACTAGGGAAGGCAGTCAAAGAAACTTTTACTTTTCAGAGGCTCACTTGAACTTTTCTATTTAACTGTTTCACAATGATACCTACCAAGTAAGGGAAAATACCTGTGTATATATATTTTTCAATAAATCTATGCATTAATCTGGTCTTGGTCACCATGGACAACTAAATATATTGTAGGGGAGCTGAGTCACTCATCTGAAAGGGAGAACTGGAAATAGGGAAATAAAGAGCCTTTAAATCAACATTCTTGAGAAGGCATGGGCTGGAGATAGGAACATAGCAATGTGCTGCTGCAGAGCCAGAACAGAGCATTTTAGCAGTGGAAGGGAGTGACTGCAGAGAAGAGGAGGAAGTCCCACAGTGTGGAAGAGAAGCCATGTCCAGGCAGGCTGCTGGATTTAATCCCGAATGAATTACTAAGGATGTTCAGTGACTGAAAAAATGAGGTAGAGAAATGTCTGTAGCTCTTTCCTTTTTGTCCTAATCTGCCTCTTTTGTTAGCTAATGAAAAGTGCAATTAATTTCATATATTAATTATTTCAATTTACATAATTACTATAGGGAGAGGCAAGATTTAAACACCAGCTTGAAACTCTGGGAAAGGGTCAATTTATACTGAATAATTCTTACAAGAGTCAACCTGATCCTGGAGTCTAAGCCAGCTGTGAGTTACTGTTTTGATGAGAGAGCAGCACAGGAGAATGTGCCCAAGGAAATACGCATTAAGAGGCAGGGAGATAGTGCACTATTGTCTTTGAAAACCAATGAAAGCTTACAGCTCATTCTTCTACCATTTTTGGCACAACTGCAGTCTAGCAGGAGTCTGGCAGGTAGAAATGTACTGTATGATAGCTCTGAAAGTGTTGTGTGACCAAAAAATTATTTAGAAGTCCACATTTCTAGTCTGTCCTAAAGCCACTGTAGAAGTGGAGTGCCTGTCACAGAATGGGTATGGTTTTTGTCTCTGCTGAACGTGACTACTGAAATATCTAGTTACAGGTGTATTTGATCAGACCTTTGGCAAAAAGGCAAACATGCAATTCCAGTGAGGAATCCTATTATTATTTCCTTTCTCCTGGTCTCACAGAAAGGATCTTCATACCTTGACATAGTTTCCAGCTGTTCAAGTGACCTGTAATGGAGGGGTTGTAAACCATCCATATGGAGTAGATTCTGACAAAAATTACTTGTTTAGTCCTGGTCTGTGTCAGTACATTAAGCTATTATTTACAGAAGCATTCAGCTTCTTAATATGCAGAACACCAATCATTCCTTATACTTAAGGCTTAAGTATAGGTTAAGAAACTTGAGGTTGTTTATAACTTCTCTTTCAGAAAAGACCTTTAATTGGTTCAAACTCTGTCAGAGGTAAAATCTAACACGCTACCTTGAAAATTACGGAGTTCAATTCATGCTGAGTTAAATTAAATTAATAAATTTGGATAATATTAAAGATTGATAAATTACTGCTTTGTTTTCATAGCTTATTTGAATGAAGATTCTGAATTGTATTTTGTTAAAGTGTAACGTGTTATGTGAACAGCTCTAGACAACTTTAAAAAAACCCCAAACCCATGGAATGCTGACAAAATGAAATAGCGTACTAACAGTGTCTTATAAAACATGATGTTCTGGCGGAGCCATTTTGTGATGTAGTATGCAGGGAAGACTGAAAAGGTACGATTTCCAGGTCAAAAACTGACAACGTTTATCATTTTCCAGCTCTGTGTGGTCTCCTTGGCATTGTTCAGAACACTCATTGGCTTGCATTGTGAAGATGTGATGTTACAGCTAGTTTTAAGGTAAAGCTCAAACTGCTTTTTCCACTCTTCATCCTAATTCTGGGACTTACAGTCTCTGTCTATGGATGCAGAGCTGGATGAGAGTTCTCCAAGAGAGCAGAAATACAAGCAACTACATAGATAAGAATATTTATGATCCTGACAAAAGTCTATCAGACCTGAAGAAGTATGATTTACGTCCTGTGATCTTCAGGAGCATGAGATTTTTCTTGTGATTTATTTTCATAAAAGTGAGAGAAGAGAAGCTAAGAATATATTTATCACCTCCAAACTACTTATTCCCTGCTTCTAAATGTATAATTCTTCTCTCCTCATGTTTTCTCAAGTGTATTACACACTGTGTTACAGAGCTATATACTTGTTTGCAGATTCCACCTTCTTTCTTGTTGTTTTCCGCATCTTTGATTCCTCTCTCACTGAGAATACTTCAGGTTCTTGAACTGTTGTAGGTAGATTGTTGTGTAATGTACTAAATACCTTGATTATTTTTGATTTTAACTGATGATTCTATGCATTGCTTCAGAATACTCACTTATAATTTTGGTGTGTGTATTAGATGAGAATTGATTATTTATTTGGAAATATTGGTGTAACTAAATTGGGCTTTTAGCACTGCAGATCACATGAGCATTTCAGATACTGTCTGTCCCTCGACCCACAGGCATTAAGGGGAAATTCCCTATAGCTCTGGCTGTTGTGCCTAGGAATGCTGTTAGGACCTCTGTGAACTCATGTGTGTCACCACTCTAAACAGCAGCAGTGCTGTATTTAATCTTCTTTTTGTTTATTTAGGGAACCCTTTAGAATTTGTTTGCATTTTAAATGGTAAGAGATCAGCCCAGCTAACACCTGAGGCTTTTAAAAAAGTTGACACTCAGTTTACATCAAGGCTTTTAATAAAGGCTCTTAAAAAGTTGAACAAAAGTGCTCTAAAGAAGTTCAACACGAGACTGTACTTCATATATTCCTTGTACTCCCTATAGGTTATTCCCTTCTCTGCCTCAGAGCTCGGTCTTGATCTACTGCAGTAAACCACCTTGATGACCCTTCCCTCTTTTTTTGCTGGCTGCTTGCCTGGCAAGTGTAAACTGGCTCTCTTTGGATCTCCCAGGAAAATGAATGAGTTAAGGATTCCAAGACAGAACTCATTCATAGTGGGACCAAACCACCCTGCTGGCCTTTGACATCTGCCCATCCCACACTTCTTTCATCCCTTCTCACAGCAAGTTTGCTCTGACCTGCAAAGGATTGTTCACTTCCCTGTTGTGATGCAGCTGATTTCCTGTCTCCGTTTGTCTTGACAGTTCCTCATCAAACTGTACCTTCATGGTCTAAAGAGTCAGGGTTTTGTGCTCTTGAGAGGTTTAGAATATGGATCACTGTCAAGATTATGATTACATTTTCTTTTAATGTGGAGAGGGGAAGAAGGTGGGAAGGGGATTTTGTATGTTGTTGCTTTCTCTGACATGAAAGGATGATGAAGTAATGCTAGACACTGCTGTCTCAGGTATCTGATCCCATGCAACCACATGATGTTGAGCCAGCGATGGGCTGTGAAAGAAAGAGACTGTTACTCTGTATCTGCTGCAAAACTGCTGGCCCTGACACCAGTCTGCTGCTCCACTGGGATCACCTTGACACTTGAAAGCCAAGGAAAAGATTATATTCTGTGGACAAAAGCAGCACAAACTAAAGGTAATTGGTGCTCAGGGGAAGACCAGATCATGAACTAAGTTTGATTTGGTAGCAGCTCATGGGAGGAGTTGGGGTAGATGGGAGGAAGAGGAAATGTGATGGACAACAATAACCTGGGCAAGCTTGGACTGGAAATCTTATTTAATCCCCTTCATGTGTCCAGGTCTATTGAAATATTATTTTAGCAGCTATCCAACTTGAATATGCATTCATGAAAATAACATCCAGATGCATTACAGAAACTCTTGCTGCTTTAGAGTGGTTGTTGTTGTTTTAAGGTTTGAATGTGGGCTGGTCTCTCAGAAACCTTGAATTACAGCTCTCTCTTGGCAATAGGAACAAGTCATGCATATTTATGAGCAAATCTCTTAATCTTTATGCTTTGATCTTCCTGCCTTATTGGATGGTTGGGGCTAAAGTCTCTACCTGCCATGTCTTAGTGGATGCCTTGCTAGAGAACTCTTAGTGATTACTCATACCATGAGTAATATCTCTTTACTTTCAGATTCTGGTAGACGCTCTTCTGAATCTACTTGCATTGTGGAATATGGGAGAGCTGTGGACATCAGCTACTTGCAGTACCTGGGGGAAGCTCAAGAAGCGATCCTTCAGTGCCTGAAAGATTGTAAGGTTTGGTCTGCCTTGTATGATGGAGTAAACCCTGATCCAGACACCTTTATCCAAACACTTGCTGAGGATAACAGTACAGATGTGGAACATCCCATGTTTCGCCTCCAGCAAAGGACACCTAGCATGTGTAGTTCCTCTCAAGTAACTCCGTTTGGTGAGAAGATGCAGTTGGAGCTAGAATGGGATGATAGCTATGACACAGGGATTTCTCCTGGTTCTGATGTGAGCTCGCCACAACCATATGATGATCTGGGAAGCACAGAGATGCAGCCACCTGTACAGCCACCAAAACACATTCAAGAAATGAAAAAAAGTGCCATCATGCTCATCAAAGGATCTTACATAGAGGAATCTGACTTTCAGGATGATGTTATGGTTTACAGGTTATGTGCCCAGAAGGATACTCAGGATGATGATAACATTAAGGAGAAAATTTCCAATGCAGCCAGAGAACATGAGGTCCAAAGCCAGACTGTAGTCAATGGGCCTCTTGCAAAGAGCCAGCTGGAAATGGACTTGGATGAGCACAGTAAGAGAAATTCAAGCTCGACTCAAGGTGTAATGAAAGAGCAAATAAACCAGAAAATGACTGAGATTGATCCACAGCCAGACTTAGAGTTGAAGCTTTCTCCTCAGGAGGCAGATCATAACTTAAGTGTAAGACTGCTGAGCACAGATGGTGAGGATTTCATTGCACAGTACGACAAAATTATTAAGGAATTGGATCCAAACAGTGCAAGCTCGGAGGAGCAGAAGTTGGATACTCCTGACCCTGTCTCTCCTGCAGAAGAGGAGGAAGACTTTGAGAATTTCTCAGCAGACACCCCTTCTGCAGAGAGCATGTCATCTCCCTTTGGACTGAAGGATGATATCTCTCCCAAGCATGCTGCAAGGAGCCAGAGTGCTCCATTTACAGGTGGAATGTTCTGTTAATTACATATGTAACAAATACAGGAAGGCATGGTGATTTAAAGGTGGCCAAATGAGATCACGCCGTGTGGCACACAGCACAAGCATAGAGCAAGGAACAGTCCTGGCACTAAAGAGGGTACAGTACAAATAGCTGAGACCAGTCCAAGGAGAGTGATATCCAACGTTAAAGTAGAGCAGAATAATTGGTGTGGTGGCAGCAAATGGTTGGCTGCTCAGGGGTTTCTTTGGCTGATTTTTTTTGGTAATTGTTTAAAATCTTGAGCAGGGGTTATGTTGTTTGTATGTGAGAGCTCCCTCATTCTAGAGAAAGCTTTTGCAGTTGAAAGGGGATAAGAGTAACTGTTTTAATATGCAGAGCCCAGGTAAATAATTTCTTTTTCTGGTGGCTTTCATCTCTGACGCTATGGATGTGGTATCATGTTGCCATTTTTTTCCTCTCTGCTATTTGACGTTTTAGCACGAGGTGGCAGCACTGGTGCCATGTCTGTACGTGCCTGTCCCCATGCTCTGTCCTGGCATCCTGTTCCTCCAATGTCAGGTCTGCCCTCTCGGTTGGTATGCTTTTCTGTCTGGTGCCAGGCAGCAATTTAAGCTTGGTCTCCGGAGACTCTCCAAGTCATTCAGGAATGACAGTGCTACCATAAGTTAAAACAGGCTTTTGATCTGTATTTGTACAGCTCCTCGCACTGCGGGCTTCTGATTGTTAAGTAGGTAAACTAGATACCACAATAATGCAAATAATAAAAAAACTAATAATGTATCTAAGTTTTCTCATCTCCCCAAAAAACCCAAAACACCCCACCTCTGTAAGATGGCTTCCTGTTCATTTGAAACAAGGGAGAAAACATTGTGTCCATTGAAATGCAGCCCTTTCTGGTCAGCTGTGGCTGACCGACATGCCTGGCACTGTTACTTAATTGAAAAATTCAGCCTGTTTTTCAATCAATTTTCTACTTTTGCTGTAGTGGAAATTTCCTTATGCCAGATGCTAATCACATTCAAACCTTTCTGTTTAACGTTACCTGCTGTCAAATGAGGCTCAGAAATGTTGTCCTTGTCTTCCATTCTTCACTGAGTCCCTCCCTCCACTTCTTCCTCTCTGAAAAACTAACACCAAAACCAAGCCCCATACCAACCCCACAAAAACCCCACAACCAAGCGAAACAAAGAAAAAAAACCCTGAATATGAAAAGCCTTGCTGTTTGTTTCCCACCCACAACATGTTGTAGGCTGTTTACCTTGCTTGAATGGAGATCTTAGTGACTGCATGTAAGGAGGTGCTTATAATGATACCTCAGAAATGCCGAGATTAGAGTATCTTTCAAATACAACAATATACTTAATTTGGAACGGTATATTATGTTTGTAGGGGTGTGTGATAAGGAGTTTTGGTTGCTTTCACTGTTTTGGGATGCTGTCATGGGATGGAGCTTCTCTCAGCAGAATTGAATAACCAGACAGAGGTTCCCACACTCAGTGTGCTCTCTTTAGACCTATGGATCTATGAAGAAAACGTCCTATTGGTGTCTGTGTCTGATTTAAAAGCATAAACACCATCATCCCTATTTTCCCTTGATCAAGAAAGAATATGGTGTTCAGGAATAGGAATTTATATTCTGCTTCCTCCCCTGCCCCCCCGCCCCAGTCAGTGCTTGACTTCATGACCACATAGAGATGCACAGTCAGGAAGGGAATAATATTTTGACTTTTCATCTGTTTACCCTGTTTCTTACAAGGCTTGTGAACTCTGTTTAGTTCCTCTGATTCTCATTCCAATGGTTTCTTGGGGGGAAAAAGTAACACTAACAAATTTTTAAATATACATTGGTAACCTCTCTTGCTATGGAGTATAGCAGTTGTTACAAGTATCTAGCTTCAGCTTTACCTACTCAGCTTTGAAGTCTGGCCTAAAGGAGAGAGTGATATATCTCAACTCCTCCTGCCATCCCTTTTGATACAGTAGAGTTCCCACTTCACTGTGGTCCTCCAGAACTCTGTGAAAATGTCTCCATGAACATGAGAGGGGAAGCAGTAGGTTATGTTGGAACAGGAGAAACTGTATCTTGACAAGTTACACTTACACTATGGGTTTTTAGCAGCTATGACAGAAAGAGATATTGAGGTGCTGGAGCAAGTGCAGAGGAGGGCAGTGAAGCTGGTGAAGGGCCTGGAGAACAGATCGTATGAGGAGTAATTGAAGGAGCTGGGACTGTTCAATTTGAGGAAGAGAAGCAGAGGGAAGACCTCATCACTCTCTACAGCTACCTGAAAGGACATTGTAGAGAGGTTGGTGCTGGTTCCTTCTCACAGGTGATTAGTGACAGAACAAGAGGGAATAGTTTTAAACTGCAACAGGGGAGGACACTAGGAAAAAATTTTTCACAGAAGGAGTGGTCACAGAAGACAGTGGAATACGCTGCCCAGGGAGGTGGTGGAGTCCCCATCCCTGCATGTGTTTAAGGGTGGTTTAGATGAGATGCTGGGGGATATGGTTTAGAGGACAACTTCGCAGAGTAGGGCTGAGGTGATCCCAAGCGTCTTTTCCAACCTGAATGATTCTATGATTCTAAAAGGATTTGGGGCTGCTCCATTGGGCACTCTGACAGGGTGATTCCTGCAGAATGCGATACCAACTTTTACTCTGGTAGCTGCCATGGTGGTTGAAAGGTAGCAGGCACATAAAGCCTTGTCAACACTGGCCCTCCTACTTTTCCTCTTGTGAGGGGAACTGTGCCAGCATTAGCCATGATAGAGGAGTCTCGAGGGAGTGCTTGCTTTGTACTCACGGTTGCTATAAAACTTGATAGACTTCAACCTTTATTGAAGCTCTGTGAGGTAAAGTGGCAGTGCAGGCACTTCTGATTTGATCCCTACCATTGCGCTAGTGCAGAATTGCTTTAGCCTCTGCTGTAGACATATTAAACTGGGCTAAAGGATTCTCCAGTAGCTCAAAAGGCAGCCATTTATTGGCTGAGGGGAGCTGGAATGGGGTTGGATTGTGGCCACCTGCTTGACCCTAGAAATGCCCATGGCATTCATCTTGTGCAGGGGTCTGGGGTGAGGTATTCAGTGAGCAGTGCTGTAACTGCATTGCTCGGGGATTCTTCTGCGTGGTTTCCCTAGCTTTTACGCAATCAGAGTAGTGTGGTGGGGCTGGGTGTCAGACAAGGGAAACTTCTAAGACTTTCCTTGTGGCTAGGTCACTTGTACAGACTGCTTCAAGCATCTCATCAGCTGTATCATCTAATGATATGTAGTATTTGGTTAAAGTCTTACTCAGCCTTGCAAAGGTTTCTTAAGCTTGAGCACTAAGGGTTTATGTACTTTCATGGTAAGTGCTTCTGTATTTCAGTGGTTATCCTGCAGCATGAATACACAAACTAAAGCTATTATTTACTTTTGACATTTATATGATAAAGCCTACATCTACCAATAATTTTGCTTATAAATCTATTTTAATGTCTTCCCTGCTTTGTGTGACTGTTTGCAGTACTGAAAATGCCTTTTCTTGTGATATCACAGATCTTGGCTTTTGTTTAGAGAGTAGCATTTTCATATTTTCTTCAGAACACCACGGGTTTTCTGATATGACAAGAAAGCTAGCTATAATTTACTTTGCCTAGTCCTCATGTAGAAATAAGGCACAAGAGTAAGAAGTGCAGCTTCTGACTGCATTGAAACTAGTGGTATAATTCTGATTAACTTCAAGGTGAATAAAACAGTAGACCATAATGTACTAGGCTAAATCCTTACTGGCACATTTAAAGCAGAATAGTTATGCATGTTAAATATGCCATTAATGTAAACTGATTGGCTAGCTAGCGACAGTGCTTCTAATGACAAAAGCTTTTAACACTTCTGTTAAATCTATTTTGTCTGTTCGGATAGAGTTTGGTTTTTCTCCCTGTTGGCTTTAATTAGCACGTAGGAGGTCTAATTTGGTTGGTTATGATGATCAAAATTCCTTTTAAATGCCTCTTTCCTGGATCTGAGGATTTTTCTTCTGTGAAAACAAAAGCATTGGTTCCTCCTTCTTTTGTTGCAGGTCCTTTCATCAGTGTAGTGTTGTCGAAGCTGGAGAACATGCTGGAGAATTCCTTGCATGTAAATTTGCTGCTTATTGGGATTATTACTCAGATGGCAAGTTATCCACAGCCTCTTCTTCGCTCCTTTCTGCTCAACACCAACATGGTGTTTCAGCCTAGCGTGCGGTCGCTTTATCAGGTACTTGAGCACAAGCATTAGTCATGTCTGTTAGAACAGTTATTTTTGGTGTCTTGTTAAACCTTACATTAGCTCTTTTCAATTTTACCTGTTGCTTCCCACCTGTCGAGAGCCTCTCATCTCATATAGGTGTTTTAATTACATTTGTGCAAAGAACTGGAAATTCTGACTATAACTTTTGTCATAACTCTATTTTAGAGTATTTGGTCTGGGGCTGCACTGGGAGCAAGGGAGGAAGAAGTAATTGTTATGTTGTTTTGACAGGTGCTGGCATCTGTGAAAAACAAAATTGAACATTTTGCTTCCATTGAAAAAGACTTCCCAGGTCTTCTCCTGGAGGCCCAACAGTACTTGCTTTTTCGTGTAGACATGTCTGATGACGCAGAATTGCTAAACAAAGGTAAATGTTAACCACACTCGGAGTGCTGGGTGGAATGACTCACCAATTACCTCTCTCCTTTTCTACAGAATGATTAAAAGTAGGTATGGTGTGGTGTGAATAGCATTAACCAGATGTATCTTTTTGACTTTAAACTGATGATGATCAGTAAGCCACAGTATATGGATCTATTCGGATATTCTTTGCTCTCTAGAAGCTTTTATTTGCTACAGAAAATGTCTGTTTAAAGGAGTAACAAAATCAGCTCTTGGCTTGCTGTCAGTTTGGCCATAAACAAACTTGCTTTCAAGGCATGAGGTGAGATGGCATATGTGCATGATTTCATTTTATTTTTAGCCTGACCTTCAGCTAGTCATTGGTTCTTTTTTGATAGATGTTAGGGAGGACAGAAGTCCAGAATGAATTGGTTTCTGCAACAATTGAATAAGGCTTCGTATCATGGTTTGGGTTACTATTGAAGGAGATAGATTATTAGCCAGAAAACATTGAATGTGCTTTCTTGAATGGAAAACAAAACAAAACAAAAAAGGGCTGAGTGGGTGTAAAAGCCAGAACACTTTGAGAGCAGTGGGAAGTTAAACAGGTATCCCAACAAGCCATCATTCTAGGGGACTTCTGTAATACTTGCTGCTTCTCAAGCACAGTGCACGCTACACCTGTCTTCAGTTACTGGTATTTACACTGCCATGGGGGAGGCCAATAAAAATAAGGAAAATGAAGAATCTTCCTTTCTCACTAAGAACTTTCCAGACACAGCCAGGCAACTGGTAGAGTTGGGGCCCTGCCTTGAGAATGTGCTTGTTCTCAGATTGCTGCTAAGCAGGCAGTGTTGGGTGCAGGTTTCCCTTAAAAGCCAACTTCCCAAGTGATGGGAATGAGTCAGATTTGGTGAGAGCCGTGACTGCAGCGATTAAGAGCTGACTCAACGGGAGGGTTCCAGAGAGGCTGCATTTATGTCTGTGTGCTTACTCATCATTGAGAGTCATCAATAATCACCCACTTTGCCTATACCTCTGTAAAGATGTTGATGCTTTTCTTGGATTTCCAGAGGTCTGGAAAGTGGGACTTTTAATGTGCCATTTTAATTGTATTTTCATTTTTCAATGCTCTGAATAATAATTTACCTAGTTTCTAGTCAGCATAGTATGTGTTTCTAAGGTTTGCAGTACATCTAGTCTGTAAAACTATGATCTTGCTAAGGCTGCTTCTTGAAGAATTAGTCTGTGGAAGGTGCCTGCTGTAAAGGAGCTGTGTAATGCAAACATCAGTAGCATTTGGGGCTCTATATTCTGGTGCCACAGATTAGAATGTCTTACAATTAGATGGTATTGTAGCTAGCATGTGGGAAATGAGATTAGGAGGCAACATTTAGAGTCTTTTTTTCAGGTGCTGGCAATAAGAACATTTATATAAAGCATTCCTAATGGCATTTATTTATATTTCTTATCTTACGTCAGTTTTTCTTCTGTGGGCTTCAGAATTTGCCAGGTTGACTCATGCTGGTCATTATTTAGTAATTTGAAACAAGGCTGCTTAGTCACCCTCTTGGTACATTTTCTTCTGTGTGGTGGCAACTCCTGCAAAGAAGGCAACTCTTGACAAATAGATGGAGAGTAAATAAATGTCTGGATAACTGCAGACTTGGTTTCCAACAGGACTGGTAATGCAAGTAATCGAACTGTAATTCTTGGGGCAAGTTGGCTCAGTAGTCCATCAACCCACAGTAGTTCATTATAATGATTAAGAAGGGCGAGGTAGGAACTGCTACACTAATGGTAAATAACAAATAAAATAATATTAGGAACTCCTGTAGGATTTCTTTGCATTAGTTTGAATGCCACTCTTGAGTGTCATATACATTTGCTGTTCTCTGAGGGCTTTTTCCCTAAAGGGAAATGGCAAATAACTCTATAAAGTTTTCTCTACTGGTCTGAGTGTAACTGGCCTCCTATGGAATTCACATCTGAAAAACAGAAGCCAGGCTTAGTGGGGAACACAAATGTAAAACCAAACTATTCCAGAGCGTTTCCTTTCTCTTGACAGTGATGGTCTCTGAAGATGTTCAAGCAGAAATGGGTGATTTGCTATGTTCTGCTTGCAGTGTAGTACGTGGTTTCCTTACACAGTAGCTTGGGTTCTGGTTAGATACGTAGAGCTGTCATCATGTAGATTTCATATGAAATGCTGCCCTTTCTTCAGTATGTTGGTAGCAGTATCTCCGGAGTACTCATTTTCTCAGTTTCTCAATTGTATGAATCAGTATGCATCCTGACCCTAGAAAGAAGTGGACAATCCTAGTCAAAGAAAAAGATCTCAGGTCCCTAACCAGCTTTCTGTGCTTTTCTCTTAATTTTTCAAGTAAGCAGTTAAATCTAAATCAAAATTATTTTTAGGGAAATATATAAATTTTGATGCTTTTTGAAGGGAAGAGGGTGGCTTTTTTTTTTTTTTTTAAAAAATAGCAAAGCTTTGACAATATACTAGCATTGTGGTTATATTGGTTAAATTATTTTAAAAATTATGAAACATTTTGACATTAGAAAATCTAATGAAAAAAATATCTTCGAGGAAGCTTAAAACTATCTTTTAATTGTAATTCATAATTTGTTTTTTCTCCCAGAGTCAGAACTTTCCATAGAACTGAAATTCCTGTACTGTCTCTAGTAGATAGAAATTTGTAGAATAACAGTATGAATGATTGATAAGTCTGGAGTTGGAAAGGTTTTTGAAACTCAAGAAAAGTACAACTCTAAGATGATTAAGGTCAACATTTCTTTCGAGTATTTGGAAGTGTACAGTAATTCCACAGTGCTTTAGGAGAACTACAGGAAAGGAACAAAAGCACAGAGCAGTTGAGCAGAGGGACTGACCTGCTGCATTGGGTGAGGCATTCACCTATGGGTCCCCGTCTTAGCTACATGGAGAGATTTCAGAAAAAGGGTGGTGTAACCTGAGACTGACTGAGAAGCTTTAATATAAACTGCATGCACTTGAAGGGAAATGTCTTCTTAATGCAGCAATGTAGTGTTTGGCTTATCTGCAGTATGTGAGCTAACGTGACAGTCGTTTGGTTTTTTTTTTTTTTTTTTTTTTTTTTTTTTTTTTTTTTTTTAAGTTAGACAAAATTTCACCTGTCTCTGCTTCTGGCATCAATGACATCTTGTGGCAGTGAGTTCTGCAGGTTAATTTTCCTTTGTAAAGTATTTATTTCCATCAGTGTTAAATTTTGTCACCTTTTTAGTTTCACTAAATTAATTATAATCTAATTAAAGTGCGCTTCTGCTTCAGGTTGAAACAAGGAGCAACTGATTGAAATTTAAGTGCTGCTGTCACTGTAATTCCATGCGTTGTGATGCCCGAGCCCTGATCCTCTGAACTCTTGTCAGTAGAGATCATATAGCAGGGTACACAGTGGTTTTCACTTGCTCTTTTTTTAATGTTTAGTTGCTTTACAGGGAGTTAAAGGTAAGTGTAGTTAGTAGGGCCTACAGCTGCAGAAAAATCAAATTTTCAAATGTTTTTTCCCTGAGTTTCTAGCTTGCTTCAGCCTCCCATGGGGATGTGCTAGCTCGGCCTCAAACCCATTTACACAATGATTCATGGGGAGAGAACAGAGAAAGAGAGGGAGAAGTAAAGTCCAAATGATACGTGATCTGGGGGAGGGCTAGAGCACAGTATCATTTAAATTGAGACATCCGTGCTGGGTCTAGATGGGTAGATATTATCTGCTATTTTATAAGGTAAATCCATATTACTGTTTCCCTTGACTCCTCTTCTGCCCACGTATTTCTCTCATCAGAGCTGGAACTGAATAATATATAACCTGGGGAAAGATAGCTAATAAAAAATGCAATAGAATCAGGCTAGAACTTTAAAGTGTTGGATTAGTGGAGTATCTCCCTGCACGGTCTGGGTACTGCAGACTACAGCTCTGAACACAATCCTTGTAAACTGGTTTTGGACACTGTATAAATACTGTGTGTGCTTAATATACTGAGTCTTTTTCTTTTCTTCTTTTTTTCCTTTCCTCTCCTCTACTTTGTTCTCGGCTTTAGGTAATGTCCAGCACAGCAACAACACAGGGAAAGGAAGGAACTTCTCTGAAGATTACCCGGCTGTACGGCAGCCTTTCCTGGGACAAAAAGGAAAGAAAGGCCTGGCTCATCCTGGCCTTCCTGTGCACGTGAGGAATGCTGTACTCGCAGCTGCCCTTTTCCCGGAGTTCCTGAAGGAGCTGGCAGCTCTTGCCCAGGAACATTCCATTTTATGTTACAAAATACTGGGGGATTTTGAGGATTATTATTAGTAGGTTTTTTTTAATATGCTTTAAGAAAGCTTTTGGAGTTTAAACAGATTTTTAATGCAAAGCTGCTTACGAAAGAAGGTTGTACTTCAGTATCTCCTGAAAATACTTGATTTGAAGGGGGAAGGAGGAGGCAAAATGTTATTTGACATTACCTTATATTAGGCCTTATAATTTCCCTCTGTGCTGCATAACTTATTTGAGAGATTTCCGATACTGCTCTTACTGCAGCTTCCTACTTCACCTCCTCCTCTTTACACAGCTACCTTACTTTAGTGTTGCTGATTTCCTGTTGAATTTCTGCAATAGACACTTGTAGGTTGGCTAAGAGAGGTGAACTTTTTAACTTTTTCTGTTCCAGAAATACTCTTCTGGATTTGTTAGAAGACAGTTTGTTTGGAAAAATGTTGCCCCATGGGGACAGTTCAGGGTATAAAAATACATGCAAAATCTGCACAAAACCCCTTTATGTGAAGGGTTGTGCTTCTTCATGTCTTTGTCCTCTTCACCCTTCCCTTTCTTGAAATGGGGTTCTTACCAACCCACATCTGAACACTCTTTTTAACTAGCAGCTCAGGTTTTTTTGAATTCAAGTGATCTTATGTGTATTAAACCCATGACTAGCTGAAAGCAGGTGCTGGACCCTACACATACCATATTGCCTTATGTTGCAGGCAGATCTGCAGCTATCAGCTGTTGGTCTTTGAAGTCAAATGAACTGTGTAAGTGGATGTGGATTGCAGACTGCCTGGAATTTTCCTTGCAGTTTCTCAGCATTCTTTGACAACTACTGCACTGCTACCTAAACTCTCAAGCATGCCTTATTTAGTAAGATTTGCACAAAGTACAAAAGAAAATGTTTCTATGCACGCTGTAGTTAGTATGTAGTTTGTTTTTATGCTTATTTTAATAAGCTAAAGAAAGGTATTAAATATCTTTCAGTAGTATTAAAAGGACAGCAGGCTGGTTTTGTCTTATTGTTTGTCTTTTTTAATGAAAAGGTTGGCTTGTTCTTGAAAAATTTTATTGTTATAATATTTTTGGTTAAGGGAAAGTTAAATACTTTTTGTTTACTTTTAATTTAGGTGTTGACTTTTCCTAAAATTGCACTTTTGGAATGGTGAGGGGAGGACCAGGCTATTCACCAGCTGTAGGAAAGGAAGGAGTAACAGGGAAAGCTGTCTGCTGGTGACTAACTGCTTGAGAAAATTCTCTTCTGTGAGTAATGGGCTTCATTAGAAGAACCCAAACATGATGAATTGGTGCATCACCACTGCATTTCATCTTATCTTAGTAGCATAATTGTGCTTCCAGTGTGCTGTAGTTGGCTACATGAAGAGGGGCTTAGTTCAAGAAAGCCTTAAATCCCTTTGTCCAAGAAAGACACTAACAGTGACTCCAGGAAATCTGAAGAAACGGAAATCAGAAAAAACACTTGCATACATTAGTTCTCCTGCTCGTTGCAGTTCCATAACGTGGGATGCTCCAGTTAATTGCATCCTGATTTTTGAAACACACTTTCTCAGAGATTGCAAGGGAAAAGAACACTTGAAAAACAAACCCCAAATGTACTCCAAAAGAGTCTAATTAATTATGTGTCAAATTCCTGTGGAATTTGCAGTGCAATTTAAGCTCCTAAATCCTTTAGATGCTTCTGAAAAGTTGTACCTTTAATCTACAAGATGTGAGATTTCATTTATTGTGTCAGAGTGCTGTAGGCTATTCCAAGGGGGGAAAAAAAAAAATCCCAAAATGTACCTCCTAACAAAATCACCTCAAGAACTACTCTGGATCTGTCTTCACTTGTTTACTGTAGTCTTCACTTCCACGATGGCTGGGAGTCATGTTGCTTCTGAGTTGACTCTTGTTTGCTTTCACTTCTAACTTGTTTATTCTTTTAGGCACCATTGCATCACCATCCTGTAAATCACCTACTGACCTCCACATGGCCCTTCTTCACCTCACACACTTCCTTGGAAGCTGAAGCCAAGGCTGTGGGTTTTTTTCTTAAATCTTTCTTATCCAGGTTTGAGAGCTCTTCCTTTTTTCTTTTTTTCCACTGCACTGTTGTTGTACATGGGTGATGAGCAAATTAAGATTTTTATTTTTAAAAAAACAAACAAACAAACAACCACCTTGACATAGTGGGTTCTTTCCTCACTCCCCCACTCCTACTCACACTGTTACCAGTAGTGCTGTCTTTCATGCTGTACTCGTAGGCCTGGCCTGAAGAGGTTCAATAGTGGGGGGTGTGTGTAAAGTGTTTTAGCATTGTGAGCGCAGGGTCAGTGCTTGCTCTGCTTCTCACTTCTTCTGGTAGGAACTTTGTGAGCAAAAGATAAAGTACCAAATGAGTGTGATCAGCTAACTTCTAGTGGTTCAGAAACAAGTGCTAAATTGCAGAAGTGATCCGATCCTTTTTCTGAAGGACTTTTTTCTAAAAAGGAATGAAAAATAATTATTTTTTTTTAAATAAAGAATTCTGTAGACCAGTGTGCAAGGCAGTAAGGTTACTACGTGAACACTCCCATTCCATGTTTTTATTCTAAAATAATATTTATTTGCTGGATAGAAAGGATTTCTTTTGAGATTGTTAATTTTCAATTTGTTTTCAACAAATGCACGAAGTCATGGCACTTTCATCTCAGCAGGCCTATTAAGCTACACAGGGATTTTAAAATGTGGACTGTTCAAAAAGCATCTGTAAATTTGAGGAAGGGGAGGGATTTATCTCATAAGCTGTAGTAGAGCTTATGCTCTACATCCAGTAGGATAAATTCAGCCTTTGAAATGTGGAGTCATGTGGAAGACTTCTTGCTGAAAGGTCAGAACTGTGTCTGTGTGCAGTGTCCCCTTGTAAATGGGAAATCTCTCTGCCAGCTTCCCAAAAGAAAGAGGTGGATGAGTGCAGTGACCCTGGCTCAGGACTGTAAAAAATGGTGATCATATGTGTCACTTTATTACTTGGTTCCTGAGTAGGATCAGACTTGCAGCTATGTCTTAGTTGTGATGGTAGCACTATGTCCAGCACCCAACCAAAAAAAAAAAAAAAAAAAAAAAAAAACCCTGTCTTGAAAATGCAGCACCTGTGATTTAGCTTGAAAATCTTGATCTTTTAAGATTAATCACCTCTGTGTGCATAAGTTCTTCAGCCAAATGCTTCTTTAATTAAGCTTCTTCCTTCCAGTTAGATAATGTGTTATCTCTCACCAATGATACATCTTTTACCAAAACCCCCCAGAAGGCTGTGGTCCAAGCTGTGGTGCAGCTGGTAGGCCCCAGAGAACAGAGTGTTATGCTGCCCTTTCCAAGAATAAGGAAGTGGTCTGGGTTTCCCCACACTTGTGGGGATGTGTGTGTGTGACTAGAGCTCTTCCCCTCTTTGGTGCATTGTCTCAGCATCAGTCATGAATGAAATGTCCTGGGGTTTGCAGATCTATTCCAAAACCTGCAAGTGGTGGCTCAGTGATACCAAAGTTAATTTCCAGTCTCCTGCTAGATTTTTCAAACTGTGAATGCCACATTTCCAGTGATGTAGCCTTTGTGTGTGTTTTTAAGCTGTTCTGCTGTAGCAAGGAATCTTTCTGGCAATTTCAACCTGCTATTTTTTGTTGTTTGTTTGCAACATACCTATAGAGTGAACACTTTGTCTTAAAACAGTTGTAGTCATTCTTTTTTACCTTTGACCATTTTTGAATGCCCTGTGGGTTAGTCTCAGTGTGTGCACACACATGGTTTGTATTAATTGGGCTCACGCACTTGGTAACTTTCATTCAAAACAGCATCATTCTTTGCACATGCTGGTCTTTGAACATGTACGGTCAGTTGCAATTCATGTGCTGTGTTGTTGGCCCCACTTCCTGCTTTTTTATTATTGTATTCTAGGCATTTTCCTTAAATGTTATCTTTTTTTGTGTGTAGCTTAAAGAAAAATACAGGATTTCAAATGTGATCAAGTTGTTGGTGTTGCAGTTTTAGATGTGAAGGATGCTCTGCCACCTTTATCCTGGTAACTTCTGACCTTGGTTTGGAAGAACAGAAATGAGAGCTGCTGTTCTCAGCTGTATTCCGTGGAGGTGAGAAGATTGCCAGGATCTGGCATAGGCTGTGCCTCCCACTGGTACACCCAGATCCATCTTTCAGAGCATTCAGTTCATAAAGCGCTTATTTCCTCTTTCATTGGGGTTTGTCACTTTGTAAAAAGTCTGATGAATTCAGCGGTGTCGTGCTGCTGTACCTGCTTATTGCATTTGCCTTTTGCGGTTTAATAATTTCCTAGAATGGGAGAAAAATTTCCTTGGTACATTTCCTAGAATGGGAGAAAACACAGGGTGTGACTGGGATGAACCTCAGACATGGGCAGGGGCCATGCTTTGGGATGGGAACAGGACTGGAGAGACAGCCTGAACAGCGTTTCTGCCACCAGCACCATTCTAATTGCTCTTTGGCCTCGGCACAACGCCTAAGTGGTCTGTTCACTCCTTCAGAGAAATACATTTGCAAACAAACTTACTGCATCCCGCAGAGTCCAAGGGCTTGAGTTCAAGAGGTTAAGTTCTATTTACCAAGAGAAGTACACTGTCTAGCACAGAGTGTACACATTCACTACCCTTTTGTGCACTCTGTTCATGCCTCACAGAAGGATTCGTGCTTCAGGAATGTTTTTTTAGCTCCTCTAAGAAGCTCTAAGATCTCAGAGTTGGGAAGAAAAGGATGGGAGTGGTGTGATTTAGTGCAGTTAAATTATGTCATTATGTCATTTGAATTTGTAGCGACAGCTTCTGTTTGAGGGCAGCTTGATTTAATAAGCAATTTACTGTGCTGTATTTACTGAAATTGCTATGTCATGCCTGCAGTTTTTACGACGGCTCCTATTACATTTTTAACATTTAAACTGCATCTGCAGTTATGAGTAGAATCCTGGGATTTCCCTCTTTCTTTTCCTTTAGCGTGGATAGCTCTGGCACAGTACAGTAATGTTGCTGTATCCAGATCCGATTTAGATAATTACAGTATGTTATTCCTTGCACCTTTTGAGTATTATCAGCAGAAACGGAGGGTACGTGACACTCAGGCTCCTTAAGTTAATGAGCAAACCAAAGGTAAAACACCACAGATTAGCAGGGAGCACCCGCCCCTGTGAAATGCAGACAGAATTTACATTTGTGTTGCTCTGATTTACCGGGGACCAGAAAGAGAAAGCTCAGAGCAAACCTGAAAAATTGACAGTGTCTTATGGTAGCTACTCAAGTGGATAGCACTGATATGTTTTGGGCCAGAATTGTGGGAAGGGAGGTAAAATTGCTCATTGTTAAGGTGGTGTCAGACTTGCATTAAATAGGTATTCAGATATGACGGCAGTGCCAGCTGTCCGACTCCAGGCAGCCACAGAATGCAATGCTATTTCAGTGACTTTGTTGGCAGTGAAATCTCAGCTCTGACTAAATGTACTTTTTTAGGGGCCCCCAGCTTTTCTAAATACGTTGTGGCCCAGCATCAATGTACTTCATTTGTTATATGCCCAGTTGGAAGCCTTTTATTTATGAATAGGAGCATTACCTGGATTTGCAAATATGTAGGTACTTAAAGTGGCGTTTTGTTGCCGACTGTGCAAATCTTCTTTTTGTTCATTGATTATAATGGTTCTTGTGTGGCAGCTGGATTAAATTAAGACTGAAGTCTCTGGGCTAAAAGCCCTGATGGAACTTTTGTGCAAAGGCTGCATTTCTCAACCAGTTAACTTTCTTTGGTGCTTCAGCAGACTGCCCATGTACCTATTGTGGACTAAATACCTGCAAACTCACATTTCTGATGAAGCCAATTCCACAGCTGCTGTATTTTATTGCAGTCTACTTGAAAAATAACCAGCTTGGATTTAAACCAAAAAATAACATGGATGAGTCAGATCCAAGACAGCTAAACTGTGTCTAGCTTAGTGCCGCTGTGTCAGTTTGGCCAGAGCTTGGACAAAATGCCATCTTGTCCTCAAAAGGAGAGGGAGTGGCTGTGGGTCTCAGTATCCCTTGCTGCAGCTTGGGCCGAGGACTTGTGTCTTTCAGGGTCTCTACCAAGTGCAGCTTGGTGTTGGAAACTGACCAGCATCTATCATAAAACACCAGAGTTGTAACATCAGTTTTTGAGCTTCAGTGTGAAAATCCTCTCAGCTTCTTAGACCGGTCTGAAAATGTGGCCTCTCGAGCTTTAGGAATGAGAAGGTAAAATATAACTTACTGATGGTTATGCCTGCTTAGTGGGTGTAAATGCTTTCAATAATTAAAGCTGTGGCTGATGTGACCATGTATCAGGAGAACTTTTGCTTCATGCTTACACAAAATGCCTGTGCGTGGAGGGAGCATTCCCTTCAGTGAAACAGTTGGCCTTGAGTGCTCTTGTTAGGATTAGCTCATGGTAGTACCACCTCTGCAGCTTTAAATACTGAACCCAGCTCTAGGCTTTTCTCCAAAGGCTGTGATGACAAGGCAGTGGATGTGGCATGAAATAATTGGCTGCCTGTCTATGTGTTGGGGTGACACAGGGTCTGGCACAGCTGTCACCGTCTTTTCTGGGGGAAGAGCCAACAGGTGAGATGGAGTCATTTGCAGGGTCATGAGTTGGACCTGACACACAGATAAGAGGGGATGAACAGCAAAGAGCAGGGTCCCTCCCTGTCTCTAGGTACAGCCAGTCAGCAAATTCTGCAGACAATTGTGGAATGTCTGTACACCCTGTGGGAGATCTTAAGGGTCTGGGGCTAGGATAGTCCTAGAAGGAAGACTCAGTTAGTACTTGTTAGGACCATGCCCAGCTGCATTGCTCCCTAAACTCTACCTTCTTTTGCATCTTTGTTGCATCGGGGCAGCACCCGAGCATTTCTGTAGGTTTGCTTTATTGCAGTTAAAATTCAGGCTGTACGGCCAGATGTGGGGTGTGTTTTGGGGCACAGGCAGAAGCATTCCTGGTGGTTTTGTGTTCCCACAGCAGTCATCCCTAATTGTGGATCTGGCTTGGCCCAGGGGCTCGTCTAGGAGGAGTTTAAACTTGCCATTGCCATGGGCAGAAAAAGGTGCAGCAAATTACAGGTCATGACAATTTAGGATTTAGTATTTTGTTGCCTTCCTTACACTGTTCAGCAATAGAATTCTCTCTCTGTATATTACCTGAAAGACTGCAGCTTCTGAGGGGACAGGGACGGCTTGTACTCAACAGCCAACCCAGTGCAGGTAAGCTTCTAAGCATTTGGGTCAATAAATCTTGACCTCCTGTCTGCTGTAACTTGGTTTTATATGGCCATTACTTGAAGCTGAATCCAATGAACTTTGGAGTATTTGTAAACAGCATTGCAAGGAAGATACAGGCAACAAGGGCAAAAAGCCTAGTAGCATGCTATTCCATCTTTTCCCTCACACAGTTTGATAAGAGAGAGTTGAGTGAAAACCCAATTTGTTTTTCTTTATGTGAAAAAAAACACTCTACATTTTGAGCATACACACGAGGCCATAAATCACTGTGAAGGTGCTGTTGAGGTCAGTGGTTGTGAAAGTGTGTAGGTAGAGGGGTGCTCAGAACAGAAATGAGAACATTACAGTATGCTGACACCATGCCACAGAAGTGGAGTGGAAAGGGGCTGCAGTGGAATTGCAGTGTGAATACTCGAGCTGTAAATTTTTTAGTTAAGGTTCCTATCATATGCTTCTATATTTAACACAGTTAAAATTAAACTCTGCAGCCAAGGCTGAGCGCTAGAAATTCTTTCTTCATTACTTCAGCATTGCCAGCATCTCTTCAGACAACTTTCTTCTCTTCTGCAGCCTCAGATATGGGATACTTCAGCTCTACAGGATAGTGAGTATCATCTCTCCATCCTCAGAAGTGACCTCCTAAAGGACTTCAGCAATGAGTAGATGAGATTGTTGTGACAGGGTCTGGTGTCAGCTTTTAATTTGTGAGCATTTTCCTTGGCCCTCTCTTTGTGGATGGTTACTGCTGAAAATCTGCATGAAACTGTCCTTAATTCACCCCGCCTAATGTTGTTGCACAGATGGCATCTGCAATCAGTAGATCAGGGAGCACTGTTATAGCTAAATATGACTTGCAAGTTGGGGTCAAAGCCTCAGTCTTAATTCTTCCGTTCCTAGCCTCGATACAACCACACTTAAAAAACCAGCCTCCTGGTCTGCAGAACGTTCTGACATGGAAGACTACATAGGCTCTGCCTTTTACCTTGCAGACCCATCGGTGCTTCTTTTTTTTTTTTTTTTTTTTTTTTTTTTTTTTTTTTTTAAATTTGTCTTTACAATAGCAGATATTAAATTTCTTGAGGCTGCAGCTTCCGTCTTACAGTTGCATCCGTCTTCCTTGCTCCATCAACTACTATGCAAAAATAAACCAAAGCTGTTTTGCACAGTACAGAGGTCACTTACAGAGTATTTAGACTTTGCCTTTAGCTCCATATAGGACACAGAGGAAGGTGGTAGTTCTGTTTCAGCTGCTCTATCAGGCCCTTGGCAGGCCAAAAAGGATCTGGTCATTTGGTTGTATTGGTTTGATCAAAATGGTGGAAGGTGACCGATGAGCCCCTTAATGCAGGCTACTGTGGTGGGAGCAGCATTTGCTGTCCTGCTGAGCCATTTCAGTGCTGTCAGCCAGGTCCTAGCACAGGTCCTGGCACTGCCACCTGCCACTGCTTTGAAGTTGGTAGCTGGTATCTCCACAAATGTTAAAAAGATTCATCATCTTGATATCATTTTGACTCAAACCACTTCTAACAGAAAGAAATTTACATTTTATGTGCACCTGCAAAAGGTTTTAAAAATTTCAGAAGTGACTGTTTCATAATACACTGCAAAATTATAGACTATAGCTGCTCTTTCCCTTCCCTTCCCTTCCCTTCCCTGGAAGGGAAAGAATATTACAATTACTCCTTTTTAATCTTTCTTGTTATCCATTATGCCTGGCAGGTGGAGGTGAAAACAGATTGATATTTATGGTAGGTCATAGAATAGTTAGGGTTGGAAGGGACTTTAAAGATCATCTAGTTCCATCCCCCCTGCCATGGGCAGGGACACCTTCCACTAGCCCAGGTTGCTCAAAGCCCCGTCCAACCTGGCCTTGAACACTGCCAGGGAGGGGGCAGCCACAGCTTCTCTGGGCAGCCTGTGCCAGTGCCTCACCACACTCACAGTAAAGAATTTCTTCCTTATCTCTAATCTAAATCTACTCTCAGTTTAAAACTATTACCCCTCATCCTACCACTACACTCCCTGACAAAGACTCCCTCCCCATCTTTCCTGCAGGCCCCCTTTAAGTACGGGAAGGCCGCTATAAGGTCTCCCTGGAGCCTTCTCTTCTCCAGGCTGAACAACCCCAACTCTCTCAGCCTGTCCTCACAGGGGAGGTGTTCCAGCCCCCGATCATCTTCGTGGCCTCCTCTGGGGTTCATGTCCTTCCTATGCTGGGGGCCCCAAAGCTGGACACAGTATTCCAGTGGGGGCTCAGAAGAGCAGACAGGGAGAATCCCCTCCCTCTTCCTGCTGTCCACACTTTTCTTGATGCAGCTGAGGACGTGGTTGGCTTTCTGGGCTGCGAGTGCACGTTGCTGGCTCATAGTCAGTTTTCCATCTACTAATACCCCCAAGTCCTTCTCACAGGGCTGCTCTCAATCCACTCACCTCCCAGTTTGTATATGTGCTTGGGACTGCCCTGACCCATGTGCAGGACCTTGCACTTGGCCTTGTTGACCTACATGATGTTCATGGTCCCACCTCTCAATACTGTCCAGGTCCCTGTGGATGGCATATCCCTTCCCTCCGGCTTGTCAACTACAACACACAGCTTGGTGTCATTGGCAAACTTGCTGAGGGTGCACTTGATCACACTGTCCATGTCATTGACAAAGATGTTAAACAGCATCTGTCCCAACACCAACCCCTGAGGAACATACTTGCACTGCTTTACAGTTGGACATTGAGCCGTTGACTGCAACTCTTTGAGTGCGACTATCCAGCCAATTCCTTATCCACTCAGTGATCCATCCATCACATCTGTGTCTTTCTGCTTGAGAAACAAGGATGTTGTGCAGGACAGTGTCAGATGCTTTGCACAAGTTCAGGTAGATGTCAGTTGCTCTTCCAGTAGCCATTTAAAGATCTAATGCTGTACTTGTATAGGTTCTACTCATATAGAACTTGGCTTATGATTTTTAACAGATTTTTGTACCATATTAACAAAGTGTAATTACATGGGAAAAGCGTGGCTAAGAAGTAGCCATTAAAAAAAACATTTCTCAGCAGTAGCCATGCTACAGTAGTGGAGATCCTTCTTTTAAATATACCGTAATTATTATTCTTCCAAATACATCGTTTTGCTTTCTCTTTCTTAAGAGGCACCCACTGCAGCAGCAGGGAAGCACAGCACAGCAGCATCAAGCTGTGCAACAAAAAACATTGACCTTTTGGAAGCACCTTTTGGAGCAATTGTGTTTTACTAAACTGAGGAAGTACTTTTAAATTAAGATTCAAGATTTCATGCAGAAGCCCTTGTGCCTTCTCATTTCTTGCTGCCAGGGCAAGAGTTGAACAGAATCCAAAATTTAAAGTTTGCTGTATAATCTAAACCTCTAGTGACTGAACACTTACCCACACACTTTAAGTAAAAATGGCACTTTTTGCTTATGTGAAAAGTGATAGTAAAAGCCTTTGTGTGAAGTCAGGTGACATGAAAATCTAGGGTGGTTGGAGGTTTAGGTTTGGGTTTTTTTGATGGGTCACAGTTTTTGATGGTAACCACATTACTGCTTTTTGTCAGCTGTATGACTTTCGAAGTGTAAAGTTATTTTAATGTGAATAATGGGTATACATTTTATTCATTAAATGCATTTGAAAAACAGGGGATTTTTTTCCTTCTAATTAAGAGTTCACACTTGAACTGGAAGCCAGTCTGTACGGAAACATCCTACTTGAGACATACATTAGCACTACTTTTCACTGCCCTCAACCTCATTTGAGCTGGTGTCGCAAGCACCACATTTGCAAAAGGTGACTGAAGTCCCAGGGCCACAGCTGCCGTGCCTGTGACAATGTCTGCCCTGCAGGCACATCCTAAAGAACAATTCTGAAGTAGCATCTCCAAGGTCTGAGATAAATGTGATCTTTAAAATGTACGGCTTAGCAACCTCCAGAAGGGATTTAAGAACTTCAAACCCCTGGTACTAAATGGGATTTCTTTCCCTAATAAATGTAAGTGTGATAGGCTGCCTCAGGTTGCGTTTCCTCTTAATGGTTTGATCAGCTAAAGTGGGCTGGGACTGGGAAGTTAACCCTGGATTTCAGGGGGTAGTTAAAGCTGGAGACAAAAAATGGAAGGTATAAAAAAAACAGCATAAGACACTCTTCAGGATTAAATAGCAGAGCAGCCCCTGGAAGCCAGCTGCACCCTGTGCAGTTGTGGTAAGCCAGATGTTCACTTCCTTCCCCACTGTGGAACAGTTCCAGGGGCCAGCAGCCAGCTCTGAGCCCACCGGCACAAGGGCACGTTCTCCCCAGCAGAGGGGAAACCAAAGGGGAGCAACTGATCCCTTTAATGAGCTGCAGCCTGAGAGCTGGGCCCTGCGGGGCCGTCAGGTACACGTCTGCTCTGCTGAACCTCGCCGCCCAAACAGTGATGGGAGCTGCCCAAAGGCTCAGGCAAACTTCTGTCAGGCTCACCAGCCCCAAGCAAGAGCATTGAGCAGGCAAAGTGGAGGGTTGGGCACGGAACAAGAAGGGGAGCAAAGAGCCTGATGCCAGTTCTTAGATAGAGGTACTTACCTGCATTTGTGGCACTAGCCTCAGGCATGTGCTTAAGCAGCTGGAGACTGTATCATCTCCCTGTCCCTCAGAAACCAGGATTGGTGAGAGCAGTGGATATTTTTTCCCTTTTGCTAGACATGCAGGCACATGGGGTCTTCTTAATTACTGCTAGGTGTTTTAATCATTGTTACTAGTGTGCTCACACTTATTTACCTTGAGTTGTTTGTGTGCACCACCACCACCCGATTTTGCATTCATGATTTGTGAATTTCCCCTCCCACAAAAAGGCAGCTGGAGGAGGCGAGTTTACACTTGCTGTATCACAAAACCAACCAGTTACAGCTTCAGCAATCTGTGCACGCATGGACACACCCGGGAACCTGCTTCCCCTGGCTGTATGGAAAACACTTTTCTGAACTCCACACCGAAGTGAGGGAGACGCAAATCTCTGGGTCAGCTCCTGCTGTTCTTTTGCTCTCTGCCTTTGGCTGATGCAGCTGGGGAAGTTGAGGGCGTAACGCTGCTTGCAGTACAACCAATAACCCGCCACTACATGAGGAGGCGCTGAAGTTCATTTGCAGTGAACCAGACAGAATGAAGCACATGTTTTCTGTAGAAAACTCTTTTCTCTTGTGGCCACTCTGTGGCTTCCTCTTGGGTGGTTTTCTCTTGTGGCTACTCTGACAGCTTCTTCTCTAGTAATTGCTTCACCAGAACAGGATTGGAGCGTCCTTGTGTTTCCCTTTGCACCAGGCCAATTAACTTATTTAGAACTTTTCGATTTCCTGATTTGATCGCCATTACCTTTAAAGAAAAAACCCAACAGACACCACTGTTAGAGTAAACCTGGACATTTTCACTCATTCACAGCGAGGTATGAATATTTTTGTCCTTGGGACCATTGTGGTAGAATACTATGTTTTGGGCTAGGATGTTATTTATAAATAACTGCCTTCAGCTTTGCAATAAGCTCCTACTGTACTCTCATGAGACAACAGCAGGTCCCTACAGCAGCAGGGCCTTACAATTAATAGAAAGCTCTCCTCTTATTGAAAAAGTCTTCTGCGTTTTAACAGCATCTGTAACTTGAACAGCGACTTCCTTGAAAGGAGCCAGAAAAATGATAACAGGATCCACCTTTTACTCAATGTAATGCTCAGTTGTAACAAGTAATTTTGCATGGAATCATAATCTATTTGATAATATTTGTGAGGTCCTTCAAGCACAGACGTAGGTGTTTTTATAACAGCATGTTGTTTCCCTTAAGCGCAGAACCCTTTGCAACGTAGCAATTAACTGATGAGAAATACAACCTCCCATCAGACAGCTAGTGGTTGATGCACAAGCACCTGCAAAATAGCAAGGGCCATATTTAAAGGCTAAGTACAGCCACTGAAAAAAGCACTGGAAATCTAACTTCTGGGCATTCCTTAAGGAGATGCTACTGCTGAAAGACAAGCGTCCAGCCTGTGTAGCAGGAAGACGTTCTCTATGTCGTCAAGAGTTACTGAGCAAAACATGATAGCTTCAATTAAACAAGATGTCATATTTACAGATATTATGGGAAGGATTGTGAACATATGAACCACCAACTGTGCCAATACCAAGCACAAATGCAAATATTGCTACTCATTACGGTATCCAAATTATTGGCAGGCTACAATCTTCTCTGTAATGCCACAATCTGGAAAGGACTCAATACTCCCGCTCTGCTCAAAATAACCTATATGGGGCAGAGTGCAAAACAATCCAGACACTGCATCTTCATAAAGAGCTCAGTGGTGGCTTGAGCAATTGTGTAAGTTAGTTCATTTTAAAGAAAGTTTACTGTCAAAAAGTATGCATTACTATTTTTTTTTCTCCCCCATCAAGTACTCAGCTAATGCTATTTTGCAAGGTAAGCTCTTGCAGCAGTTAAAAGCAGGGAATTACAGGCCTTCAAGGCAGCTTTTGCCTTGGTTAAAGATCATCTGGAGAAAGTAAGGAAGTGAGGCCATTCTACTGCATTTGGCTTGACTGAAACAGTAGCAAACAGAGAGGAATTACATCTCGGAGAAAGCATTATTATTGAAATGGGAGCGTAGTTATGGACCTTCGGCTTCTGCACTTCCCAATCAGTTCTAATGTTCTCTCTATCCACACTTGTGCTTCCGTACCACTCTGAAAATACAGCAGCACTTTTATCAGGCTCTGCAAATGAGTCAGTCTGATGGAGGTCATGCTGACCTACTGCAAGCTCATTTTATCAAAAGCTCTTGCAGAGCTGTTAGCATCCTCCAGTGAGATCTGGGGTGGGTGGTATTGTTCTCAAAAGATGTTAATGCTTTTTTCCAAATGGCAAATGTATCTAGACAATGTTTCTATTAGAAGTAAGCTATTCACTTCTGCTTTTACGTTTTCGCGCCAGAGAACATGTAAGCACTTGTTTTCATTTTGCTTTTTAAAAAGCAGATTTTAGGCTGTCAGGATCCCTTCCCACTCCTTCCCTTCACAATCAACAATGTTTGCTTTTTTTTCCCTTTTTCCCGGCTCAGACCTTTTTAGACCAACGAGCCAGGCAGGCTGCTGCGTGTCCTTCCAAGGAGATGGGGAAGAGCCAAAACCCCATCTTTCCTACTGCAGCATTTTCACTGCTGCCACAGCCCAGCAGCAGAACAGCAGAACAGAGAGCAGCTCTGGAGCCATGGCTGCCACTGCCACGGGGGTTCCAGCTCCTCCCCACCTCACAGCAGCCATCAGGTGGGAGAGCCAGCTAGACCTGGCTTGTGGCAGTGGAGGGAGGCAGGGACATGGCAAAGAGACACAGGCAAGTAAAATTTTTGCCCTGCCAGCTCTGATAGTCTCTAATTCCATAACCAATATATGCCTTGCTGGCAGGTAACTTCAGCCTCAGAACAGTTTCACACAGTTGCCCTAATCTCACAACAGATGACAAAAAAAAAAAAAAAAAAAAAAAAAAAAAAAAAAAAAAAATCAGAGTTATGTAGCTGGGTGTCCAGGTCAGGTTAATGGCAGTATAGCTGAAGAGTGACAGGGCCCTGCAGTTTTGCTTTCCTGCATTAAACTTTTATGGCCTTTCAAAATGACTTAGCACATTAGCCAGACCGGTAATTTCTTCTGCTGATCATTTCATGTAAGCTTCAATTTCTAAAAAATCACTTAGTGAAATAAGAAAGGAGAAGAAAAGCCTGATAATATCTCAGCAGCAGCTTTAATGCTTCTATACTGGCTCTAGAGCTCAGATGCCAATCAAAAGGAAAAAATAGAGAGGCCATTTTAACCTCCTTTTTAGTGCCACAGCCTGCTACAGTGCACAAGCTTCCCAGCACCATTGGCAAATAATCACCTCATTTTCTTGTCCATCAATCACCGCCTGGCAGATCCGTTCAAGATCTTCTTGATCCTGTATCAGTTGAAGTTTCTTTTCTTTAACAATTTCAAGAGGAGTCTTTCCTTCTCCCTTCCACAATTCCGCAAACACCTGAAAAGTCACAACGAGTAGTGAAGGTCAGTGTCTTGACAAATCAATGTTGTTTACACGCAGTATTTCAGCTACTGATCCTAGAAGCCAGATTTCAGTAAAAGCAAAAGCAGATTGTCTAAATGTGAGCAAACCCAAGATTTAATCCTGTGCCTCACTCAAACACCTCTTGTACCCTCCTTCCTTTTCTGCATCCTGAAGCAAGACGAAGCATTTTCACTTAAGGTGTGAGCACAGGTGAATGGTTTGCAACTGGTGCTCTGCAGCCCCCGGCAGCACCGGGAGCTGCCCAATACCACCAGCAAGGGTGCCTCTTCAACGGAAGTTTGGCGAGCGCAGTCCCCATGCGCCTCGCTGCACTGAGGGCGGGGGGCACCCTGGCAGAGACCATCGCTGACTGCAAGGCTGCTCCTCCGGCAGTATGCGCGCTCATCTCTCATCAGTCACAAGAACTGCCCGAGAGCAGTAAAGAAATGCATTTCCATGAGCAATGTCTCTGCCTGGGAAGTGACGATTAGCTGACTGGTGTACCAAGTCCAATCCCAGGTAACATCCCATTACCGGTGCTCATCAGCCAGTTGTAATGAGGATACGTATGACAAAGCAGAAGAAAAATAATGCCAAGTGGAATGAATGCAGCAGTTCCAGCCCACCTATGCATCACCTCCAAGTACTGGACTGCTGCATGAACCTGTGCCTCTGGAATAATCACTTGTTAATGCTAGT
The DNA here is from genome assembly GCF_003259725.1 of Athene cunicularia. Taxonomy (NCBI): domain Eukaryota; kingdom Metazoa; phylum Chordata; class Aves; order Strigiformes; family Strigidae; genus Athene; species Athene cunicularia. Next base: position 24,427,866 of record NW_020799099.1, read on the forward strand.
ATGCATTCCTATACTGTAGCAGGGCTATCGCCCTGGAATAAACTTGAGAGAAGAGAACATTTATAAAAAACCAATTTCCTTGGGCAGTCATTTTCTGTATTCCCTTTGCTCTTATTTCAGAGCTGTGGGAGGAGAGAAAGAAAGGCCTTATTAAAACAGCTGCTTATGCTCCATCCTGAGTTGAAGATGTAATTGTGTGTTTGGGCCATTGCTGTGTACCAATATGGAAATGGATGTCATGTCAAAATTTCAGTATTAAACACTCACCATAAGAGGAAGAAGCAGCTGGGATGGGGGGACAAGAAGGAGCATTCCAACTGCATGTTAAATAATTAGCAAGGCAGTAAGACAACTTAGGAAAAATGAAGTTAAGTATCTTAACTACCCCAGCAATTTTCTTCAGCATGAAGAATTTTCTGATAAAAAAGACCTTCAAGTTAAACAACTCTGTAGCTGCAAAAGGTATTTAAGAACCATGCATTGCCTCAATTCCTACAAGAGGAGATTTGTTTGCCAGCAGTACCCCAAAGCTTTTTATGGGATCTTATCACTCTCCTGGAGATCTTGAGAGAGGGAATGACACGCAGCTATATCGTGGCAGCTACAGCTTGTTTTTTCCCTGTAAGAGGGTTAAAGGCAGATCACAATATTAAAGTTATTGATAAGCAGCCAGAGTTCCAACCACTGCAATTAAAGCCTTTAGCTGTTTATATCTAAATAAATCAGTGCAGTTTATATCTTCAAGATCTACATTCTAGTGCAGTACTTAAAAATCATCATGCCAATGCTACCTGGAATACCCCTAGAAAGAAACAAACACATCCCACAGAGATTCAAGTTGTCTGCAGCTGCTTGCCTTTTCTTTGTTGCACTCCACTGCTAACCCAGGCACCCCCTCCCACTCCTTCACTGAGGGAGCAGGCAGGAGGCATTCTGTCCTCGAGGCCTCCTGAGGCACCGGGAGGTTATGTCACCCCTCAGAAGGGGTCCTCTCATAGAAAAACACCCTGGAGAGTCTGAAGTGCTGCACAAATCAGGGGCTGGACAATGAATAACCCATATTGCTCTCCTGGAAACAGGCAGATGTGTTTTTTAGGACTTCAAGCAGGATGCCATGGGCTGCAGGGGGGAAAATCTGCAACAAACAAAATCTACATAGCCGACCATGGCAGAGTTACCCAGGAGCAACTCATACATCAGGCTGACTTAGATCAGGGGCAGGACAGCTTGACAGTCAGAGATCCAGCTCTGATTCTCTGCAATTCCTGTGCCAAGCGTCTCCTGGCACTGAGAAAAGCTTGTCCATTAGAAACCTCGAAGGCACCAGATTTTCCCTGTGACATCTGCATTGTGTGTACTTTTTAATTTGGTAACCAGTATCTCCACTTGGCTAGTAGAGCAACGATGTTATCAAGGCCCTTGCTTGTTTACAGGTATGTAGGAAAGCAGAAAGAGATGTGGCCAAGACCTGTCAAAGATGCACTTTTAAAAATGTGTTTCTCCACTTGGCAAGGAGTACAAATCTAAAGAAAGCAGTTTAAAAAATGATTTTAACTCATTTACACAAACTGCCTGCACCAGAACAGGAGGATCAAATTATGAAGCCTCCAGAGCCAAAATGAGAATCTCAGGCCTCATTTCCATTACTGAAATCTCAGTAGTTTCTACTATTGATTCTTGCCTGAGCGTGATTAGATTTTAATGATGTTCTGCAGTCTCTACCTACACAGGCGTAGCCACAAACCATTGGTCAAGATGAATTAATCAGGACTTACACGTCTGGCTGCCACGGGCATCACATCAAACATTTTGCAACTGGTGAGTGTGCCAGCTGACTGCTGTGCCTGAGAACGCTCCAACTGGAAACCCTATCTGCAGTGATTTGCTGCCAAGGGTGGGAGGGAAGCAGCAGGCAGCACCACTCCAGTCAGCCCTCTGGGCATCTCTCCCTTCCAGTAATGGAAGCCTCCATGTCTGGCAGTTGTCCCTCAGCCTCTGAGAAGAGTGAGGGGCAGGCTGGGTCCAGTCCTCCAGATGGTATAGCCATAATTGTCAAAGCAGATGGTTCTGTTTAGGTTTGTGTACTGTACTCATTTTCCTGCTATCTACTTTAAAATGACCTGGGCAACTGCAGAAGCAAACAAGACCTGGGATCTGCTCTGCTCCACACTCTACTACAGATCCCTGACAAACACGTGACAAAGGGGGTCCATACGGAGTTGCTCCAGCGCAGCTCTCAGCAGCAGGGGCGAGTTTCTGCTTCCCTGGCCCAGGAACCTCTCTGCTCCCACACAGCTGTGACCCAGAGGCAGGCCCCTTGCCAGCCCAGCAAATGAGGACTGATGGAGGCCCCCTCTCAGGCACACTCCCCATCAGGCTGGTTTCAGCCCTGGGTGAGCAGCACCAGCACCTCCCTCCCACTGTGGGCTTCAAAATGGTGCCTCTGGGGTGGGCCACAGCACGTGCCTGCACAGGTCCCCTGACCCTGGACAGGCTCACCACATGGCCCTGCATGCCGACAGAGCTGGAAGCTGCCCCCCTCTGCACAGGCAGAAACTGCTTTGGAGACCTCTGGAGTAGGATGCTATATCTGATGGCAAGTTGGGCATGAGCTCTGTAATTACCTAAGTGGTAATTATGTAGGCACACAGTGCCCTTTCCTTGGCAGATGCATCCTACTGTACAATGTTTTGTGCTGACAATCAGTGCTCACAGCTTCTATCTGCCTGTGTTTTAGTGCCTTGTACAGTGGAGACTGAACACAAAACCTTTAAAAAATTTAAACTGTTAACAGCTTCCTGCAGTGAGCATGTATGTGTATGCGTGTCTGCCACTCACACCATCAAACCCTTCTATCCCTCTACGTTCGATCTGGCTCTACCACTGCAGTTCATTCTCCCCCACCGCAAGTGCTGCAATTCATCTGCTGTTGTGTATATATAGCCTTTCCTGCCCTCGGGCCATCCAGTATCTCTGCCTACTGCTGAGAATTGTTATAAACATTTGTTATTCTTCCGACATCCAGGCAACCAAAATGCTTTTCTAAATGTGGCAAGGTTTCTGCAGTTTGATAGCATCACTCAGTGATGGTGAACAGTACTGTTATTTCTCTGTGTCCAGTTTCAGAACACCAAGGATAACGTGCATGTTACAAGGAGTTGGTAATTAAATAAGAAAAGCGTCTCTAAAATTCTTGACATTTCATAACCTGTCAGAAATGCTGGCACCCAAATATATCACAAGACAAGAAACTCTGGTAGAAGAGCCTTAGTACCCTGGATGCACCTCCACAAGGAAGCCAGGAGTGAAAGCTGGAGCTCTGAAGCTTCCCTTCCAAACGCAGACACCAAACTGATGGGTGTGCAGCAACCCTGTGGGCACAGCTCTGCAATCCACTGCTTTTCCTATTAATATTTTATCTCCTTTTTGAAGCTTTTACTTTTCCAATCCGAAATTTCCAAATGCATGTGCCTGCAGTCAGGCACTTAAATCCTTTTTTTATGACACCTGTCATATGCAGATGGCTATTGAATCAGACCAACAACAAGACCAACTTAGTTACGACCCACAAGCATCTCCAAAAAAAGTAAACAACAAACCAGGAAGTTTAGGGGTCTCCAAGTAGGGTAAAGATCCACATTTGCAACAATTATACTTGGTTTATAATCATAAAAAAAAAAGTTAACTGATTTCAATACTATTCCAAAGTTGTATTTGATTGAATCAATAGAAAGATGGAAAAAGATGGAAACCCGCCTTGTGTATCTCAGAGTGAAAGCAGATAAGGCAAGTTAAAGATCTTCATTGCAATTTAAATATCTTCATTAACTGTTTCACTGATGAACATCTGAGAAGAAGCACTCATCTAATGTATTTATTGAGAAGATATTAATTAATCTGAAAAGACAATGCATTCCACATATATGAACAGGCAACAATTTAAGGTGAATGACAGATTATTCCCTATCACACAAAACCTCCAAATTTTGTCTACAGACACAGCAGTCACTGTACCCATCATAACCAGCTCACAATTTTAGATACAAATCATCAAGAGCTGATTTTTCAGACTGTCCTAAGAAAGATGATATTTCAAGAGGAAGAAACTAGCTTTTCCATCAGCACTTGCTCAAAGAAGCAAGGATAAAAGGAAGGCCAGACCTCTCCCCTTTTGACTCAGGGATACACCAAAGCAGAACTCTTTTTGTGACTACACTCAGGTGAATATCGTTTTCCACATGCTAATGCTTGGGCATGTAGACCTTACTGTCCTTAGTACCTAGTAACTGATGCTCTCAGTTTAAGTGCAAGTCACAGATTAGCTCACACTGACCTTTCATTCTGGTCTGACTCGACCTGTGAAATTGAGATCTAGTGTCTGGTCTGTTCAGAAGTGGGATTTATTTGACTTCAGTTCGCTTTGCTTCAATCTACTATTTGGCTCATGCCCCCTTCCAACACTGACTATGTAGAGGTATCTGTAATATTATATACACATGAGGCATTTTCATCTACTATATGTATATAGTATAGATATAAAATTTATCCTTCATCAACACTCTAAATAATTTTCTTTTAAAGCAATCGATGTACTGGTATACACATTATAATAAAATTGATATGTGAATGGAGTAAGCAGCCACAGATTCAAACTACAGTAAAATCAAACAGGTACTTACCTGCTTTGCTGCTGTAGAAGAAATTTCTTTTTTTTCTAGACGGTTCAGAAGGTCAGCCAGGAGAAAAGAACTGACTGGGCTAGGAAAGAAGGCAGAAGAAGTTACCTCAGAGAATAAGGTGAAATAACATAGCTAGGCTACTCTTACTTGCCTAAAGATCACACAGTTTAGCATGACAAGCTAGTATTCTTCCTCGTGATCCACTGTATTCAACTTCAGTATTGATGGCTTGACTATGACTTATCATTGCCATATTCCAAAGAAGGCAGGCTAATCACTACTCTTAACTACATGGTCCTCTTCTCTGCAAGGTACTTGGTTAACTTCATTCACATGACAGCATCAAGGCCTATGTAACAAGCTTCACAAATAGTAACTAAAGCAGAAGCAAGCAGCAGAGTGACATGATACTATTCATGGTACATGTGAAAAGGATCACTTTTGTTTCACCACTGTAGTAATCAAGAAGCCTGACCTTTCCTTTACTGTAAGGGAATGTTGTTTCAAATAACTGAGCAGGTCATTCAGAATCCAGCCGATCACTTTCTTTGGCTTCATTTGGGTCTGTTTTATCACATCTTCAAAGAATTCTGTTAATCCAGCTTCATTCTGTTTAGGAAAAGTTAAATGCATCAAAAAGATACCAGAGTGCAAACATGATTAATTATACAATTACATTCAGAGTATAAATACTCAGTCCTAAGGTAAACTTGGTTTTGTGAATTCATTGCAAAGTCACAAGACTTTGGAGTCATTAACATAACAGCAAATAAACTATGCTATGTCTAGAATAGGTACATACAGCTTATCTGCCAGCCTGTTTCAATGGAACATAGCTCCTCCCTAAAATTAACATTTGGGGAGAAGTTTTCTCAACTTCTCATGTGTTTTAAGTACATATAAGGCTAGAAAATGTAATGCTGCCATCTAACAGGCTGTTAAGCTACCTTTTACCGAGAAGAGATTTTTCCTGAAACTGTCTACAGATACTTCTCTCCTGATTTTGCAATCACTTCTATTTATTTTGTATTGAAGGAATAAGTTTAGCTTGCATTCACCCTTCAATGATACAGAAAGGTCACACTGTAAGAAGCAGGGTTTTATTTTTCTATTTTTTTCAGAGAAGCCATGTAAGCTTTTCCACAGCACCCCAAATGCTCAGAAGGTATGACAGTAGGGGATTCAATTTATAGCCTAAGAGAAATGTGAGATTGTTTTTAGAAGAACAGATACTGCACAGTCTGTTGAATGCTGTGCTGTTTGTCATCAAGGCATTGATGGATCTTTAACTCTAGCACAGAACTCATTAGGTCTACTGAAGGCTACAGAGATATTAAGCAGCAGCTCCTACCTTTTCAAGGAGGAAACCAAATGCAGTGTGCCACTGGACTTCTGCAGTGTGTGGCATAAATGCACAGGAAGACAAGCCAGCTCTCAGAAGTTGAGAGGTAACAGTTTAGAGACAGCCAAGGAGCTATTCTAAGTATATTGTCATCACAGCAAAAACATTTCCCAAGCACGTACTGACTGCAGCCAGATCTCTGAACAGTTCTGAGCAAAAAGAGTGCAGGTACACACTAAACCAAAGCCTGACTTTTCCACTCAAACATAGCCCATTTTGCCCTTGTTTTTAAAGGCAATTTATCATAATAGCAATACAGAATTTTAGACTTTCCTCCTTAAAACTTTCACAACATAAACTTGTAACAGCTCTAGATACCACATTTCTCATTGGTAATGAGGTATGGCTTTTGAGAAGACTGCAAACTACTGCTCTCTGTTCTATGAAACAGAACAAAATGTACTTAGATTATTCGTTGATATGCTGTAAAACTGGTGTAACAAAAATGAGACATGTCCCCTTTATCTTGAGACCACGAGCAAAGAAACCAAGTTCTCAGCCTAGGAAAGCCACTGAGGTTCTTTTGTGAACCAAGGTAAACCTTTTAACTCCCTCTAGTTAACTATCTAATACACACAGACATAATTCCCTTCTTTTCCAGTCTTCTTACAAATTTATCTAGCAGTTACTTTGTAATCAAATCATGTAAAATCGAAGGCAAAATAGACTAGAGGAACAAATCTGCCTTAAAAAAAACTGTAAAAGAATGACATGATTACCGAAGTGCAGTAAACTTGATTAAAAACTGCGTATGTGTTAAGTGGAATTACTAAAATGATGCATTACTAAATACTGTACTCTTTCTAATTCACCTCAGGATTCAATAGCACAAACAAACACTGATTATTTAAACAGCAGGTTCCCTTCCACAAAAACACCTGTCCAATTTAGGCAGGAAAAAGTGAGCACGTATAAATGCTGGTTTCTTTACACATGCTGCAGAAGGTTTTACAAACACTCCAGGCAGAGTAGGTCTAGCTACAACATTATGCACAGGAAAACAATGTCTGCGGATGCCACATGTCTGAATGCAGGCTGCACAACTCAGACACAGCACATCCAACACTTCCATCGTGTATAGGCGAGAGAGCGTATCTCTAGCAGCGGGCATGTTCAGATTTCTGGATACCAACAGCCTGGCTGGAGCGACAGCTCTGACCCTGCTGCCAGACCTTTAAAGATCAAGGACAAACACACCCAGCCTTCACGTTTTATTCAGATGATTTCCAGGCAGCAAGAACAGAAAAGCCCAAGAATACTCAGACAGACAGACCTACATATGCTACCAGGTACCAAACCCCATACTCACTACTTGTGCACATAAAACCAGACATATTCCCCAAAATTCCTTTGCATTTCATCTTAGGTTTTTTAAAGTGACTGTCATTTTCTGTAGCCAAAGAGTAGGAAAACCCAGCAATGCTAGACTGAAATGAATAAGGCAGGATGTCAAAACATCAAAATGACTGACAGAAATGAAACATTTTCCTCATTTTCTTGCCATATTAGAAAGATGTAGGCATAACTTGATTAACTACAATTTCTAGATACCGTATTACTTGAACCTGACTTTAATTTGTTCCTCATTTTGGTCAGCTTTCTTCATGCCACATTCCCTCCAACTGCCAACACACGCAGAACTTGCGATAGATCTGGGCTGAAAACCACTGCACGCTCTAACGTGCTGGTTCACAGGAATGCTGACTGTTCTCACTTAATTCTGAGTATTTCAATATTCATAGAAGGAACACCAGAAATCTGGAATTTCAGCACTGTGTTTGTGATCCAGGCCCACTCAGTGCTCCCATTACACACCAAATATGCTGTAATTTATTCATTAGTTTCACTGGCATGAAATCTAACATACCAATATTTCAACCAGATGAAAATTTCTTTCTTAAATGTGGTTTAAAAATGATCATTTAATAGTTCTTAGATATCAAAGAAAACTAGCACTGGAGTGATTTCAGATGCTTTTTAAACAAATTTAAAACAGTACATTATTTCACAGAATACCATGGGTACAATCTTTAGGGACACTGGTTCTGTAATGCAAACTTATGCTTTTAAAGACCAATAATGTTTCCCAAGGAACTAAAGAAGAAAACTACATCAATGTTCATAAATGTCATTTCCTGCTTTCTTATTCCCATTTTCACCATCACAGTTCCCACAATAACCAACTGTGAGGTACCAACTGCTACAAAAACGTGTAAGATTGTCAGGGGAAAAAAACATAAAATTTAGCCTATTAAAGCAGACAAGCAGAGTAGTCAAAGAAAGGTCAAACTTTTTCCTACAGCTTCCTATAAAATTATTTAAGTTCTAAAAATAAGCATAAATTCACCTACACACCAACGTGTATGAGGACAGCATGTCATGAACAAAATGGTCAAAATCAACTTCTACAGCATCCACTTTTGACTGAAAGATTCACCAATGTAATTTTTCCACCAAAGCAATAAACCAAAGCTCAAATAGAATGGCCACTTACCTGAGTAAGCAGAAGAAAGTAAATGAAGAAAATCAGAAACATCATTTATTTTTGCAATTTATATCTTAAAAATGTAGCAGTTTACACTTAAGAAATTGCAGATATGAAGGTATTAATAGGTAATGCTCTCCTTCCATTTCAGTGCATCTTGTCATTAGGCAAAGCAGAAATCTCAGATTTTCAATACAGCCAGTACAGGAAGGTATTGTATATGAGAATAAAACTCATGAAGCAAGCTTGGAAACTAACTTGCATGCTGAAGTATGGTATTGTTTTATTATAACTTTGGCACATAATGTTTTCTCTAACAAGTTGGAAGAGAACAGAGATTTTGCATTTTGGAGTCATCCCTCTACCACTGCCATTTATTTAATGAGCACTCCTGGGTGCTCTAACTTGAAAGAATGCTCATTAGATTGGTGCATCTGGCCCTATCAGCAATCTTCTGCAACTTCTGATGTAAGCTTAACACAGCAACGGACACACCGTTTTCAGATGAATTAAGGTTAACTAGTCTCCCAGTGAACAGGCAAGCAACTTTTATGGAGAGTATACATGCTGACATTCTAATCCACAATAAAAGAAGACCCGCAATGAAGAACATGTTCACTTCATGCATTCAAATGGATGCATTATCTTATTACAAGCTGAATCCCAAATTTCAGCTTGCAGCTTATTACTTGTCTTGTAAGTTGTAAAAAGGAAAAAAAGTTAAAAGGGAAAAAGTGAAGGCAAGAGTGGATTTCAGAAAACAGCTGGAAAGAAAGGGCAGTTGATGATGCAAATATATAGGGCTAGTTGATAGAGACAACAGAAACCACACAGCAGAAGCCATCAATACTAGCAAAACTGAAACACATTAGAAGTGGGTTGATGCCAAGTGAAAGGAACGGGTGTGCTGGGTCTGGCTGGGATGAAGCTTATTTTCTTAAGAGGGTGCCATGTTCTGGATTTGTGACTAAAGCAGTGCTGACAATACAACGGTGTTTTGGCTACTGCTGAGGAGCACTTCCTCTTTTTCCCACTCTGCCCCCCATAGCGACTAGGCCAAGGGAGGGCACACAACCTGGACAGCTAACCCAGACCGACCAAGGGTCATATAAAGCCCTTATAACCCCTGCTCAACAAGGAAAACCAAGGGGAGGTAGTCTTTGTCACTGGTCAGAGACTGGTTGGGCATCAGTCTACTTGTGGCAGGTGGTGAGTGAGTGCATTTGTGTGACCTTTGAATTTTTCCCCTTCCTTATTCCTTATTTAAGTGTCTTTATCTCAAGCCACCAGTTTTCTGGCTTTTGCTCTTCCTATTCTCTTCCCTGTTGCACTGGTGGAGGAATGAGCAGGCAGCTATGCTGCTTAGCAGCTGGCCAGAGACAACCCACCACAGAGAGGGAGAACAACAAAAAAAAGTCAAAAAAGGGCCCAGGACCTACCCACCCTTCTGAGTGCTCTTCATTTTCGTATGTGAAAAGTATGTTGATGTGAAAAAATGCATGCATGGATAGGAATACTGACTGCAAAATAACTTTTTGGAGCTTATACAATGAAATAGAAAGGTAAGAATTACTGACACCTCTTGAGGCTATCACTGCTGCCTCATGACTTTGACAAGACTTATGATTCACCTGCCCACCAAATAGTAAAAGATCTACAACTCACTAAAATGGCACACCACCATAAAAGCAGTTTTCCTAACAGCTTTCTTCAGAAGGAAGAACCATTTTTTTTCTGTAGAACTAGCTTCTGTACAAGTGTATTAAATTACAGACACACAAAGGAGGGATATTAGGTAAAGTTATGTGCATGGCTTTCCCTCCATTTATAGTCAAAGGAAAGGAACTCCTCCAGAGGACAATTTAAAGTACTTGTGGTTCTGCTCTGAATTTTACTCTAAATAAGTCCTTTTCCTTCTGTCTCCACAAATCACAGAGGTAACTAAAGCAAGACACTGTCCTAGCTTACCTGGCTACGTGAAATGTCTGATCTCGGCTGGGTGTACTAACCTCCCCATGGAAGTTATAACTGGCAAACAGAGATGATGCAGTTTGTATTTAAGAAGCTCAAAGACCTTCAGAATATTTTTGTAAGTTATGAGATTTATATCCACATTTGCCACCCTCTTTTCTTTGTCATCCCCTCTTCTGAACCCACCCCTGGTATACTGCATTGTGAGGTCAAGGTTGATGTTGTATAGCCATTTTGTGTATTTACTTAAGAATGTCTGAGTGTTTTTCAAAATAATGCAGAAGCCAGATCAACGGGCATGTGAAACTGAAAGATTTAAGCTTTGGGTTTTGCTTCACAGACAGGAAAACACATTTATTAATTTGTTAAATACTGACAATGCGCCCAGCCTTGTACCAGACCCAAAGACAAGAAGAGCCGGCACTTGCAGACAAGGATTTGTCAGCAGGAAGTTGTACGTTTGCTCCAGTCAGTCACAGGTGCATCCATGTGTAGACAGACAATATTAAATAATTGTCTGTGTAGACAAGATCAATATTAAATAATAGTTATTTGACTGCACCTTGCATGAGAAACACTTCTAGGCACATTACGTATGGTTTCTTTTCCCTGCCATTCTGTGTATGTGGCTCCAAGGTATAAACTATGCATTGGACATATTTCCAACTAAAGAACATCCATGAGAACTGACAGCTGGTTAACGTGACATTTGTAAATCTTTTCAAGAACTGTGCAACTTTTAAGTTTCTAGGCTTATTTTAGCACTTGATCAATAGACCTACCAATAAGGTGAAGCTGTGTTCAGGAAGAATCCCATACTGTTCAACAAGCTTTGCTCTCTTCACACTGGGGAGGTCAGGAAGTCTCTCATGAATCCAGTCAATATTTACCACTTGCTGATGGTTCATATTAGCTGGCAAAGATCTGGCATTGTATAGAATCAATGGAGGAAGGTTTGGCTCTGGCATAAACCTAGTAAAAATGAAGAACTTCTTTATAATTATTTTCAGTCAGAAGCTAAACAACAAGGAATAAAATTTATGTCACAAGTTTATACTTACCTGAAAGCTGTATTACTATTTCAACTAAACAAAACATTAAAAAAATCATGACTTGGTGTATCACTGTTAAGTAGGAAGAGATCAGCCCCTGAACTGCTGCAAAGCCTCTATTTTCTTTCCTTGAGTTTGACACTGACTGTCAAAGAGTTGATGATAGAAAGGGGGTAATTAGCACCTCTGAACCCAAAATAATAATAAAAAAATAACAGAACCAATAATAATAGATATGAAGACAACCCACTCCTTTTGGCATCAGGCATGAATTGTGGATCTGGCCAAAAGCAGGAGTGGATGGCAGGGAAAAACCCAGATTGACAGCCAACTGCCAGGAGCGATCTGGGCAGGTTGTAACCTTTTCCAGACTAACTTCAAAAATCTTGATGAAATCTCATGCTGTGCTAAAAGCAAAGTTACTGTGCTCAGCAGGGTGCCACCACAGAACAAAAGGCTCCCTTAAAGAGAAGGCCAATTCAAACCACTCCAATAACTGCAACTGAAGCAGAAACCTCACTCTTACATGATCAAATAAGGGGTTCAAAACCATCAGAATAAAGGACATTGGGAACCCTCTACATTTAATATAATAATTTCTATTTTGAATCTGCCTAAACATAGATTTAAATTTAATGTATAATGTGCAGCAGTAAGTTACAAAAAAATCTGAAAAACACAGATTAATACTGAACATAATCTTAGTAATTGTCTTTCTGGGCTGTATTAGAAAGTTTTGCCTAGCTCTTCATTAGTTTTCTTTAGCATTTGTTCAAATTAGTCTTGTTAAATAACCCTCATGCCACCACCTACCATCATAAGGAATTCCCAAAATGATCACTGCCTTTTCTGCTGCATTTCTACAAACAATAATTTAAAAATCAGATTTAGCTTATGAGATGTTTTCAAAATTGTTGCTCTGCTCTAGTAAGATCAATGGTAGAGTATATGTAAATCTAACAGGAACACAGATATGGCAAAGCGAAGAGGCTCTGAAAGTTCTCCTGCAGAACTACCCCAGCTGGGAAGTGAACTCTGGGAGTAACAGGAAGACTGCCTCTGGGATGCAAAGCTAGGGAACTACTGGGAGGATCAGAGCTAAGATGGCCCTAACCAGGGGAGAAGGCAGACACACAGAGCAGGAGAAAGGGTGCCCAAAGCAACCGGCAAATCACTGAGCTGCATTTCTCTTTCCCATCCCATCCAGACACCACAGCGATTACCTCCCCCACTAGAGCACTAAGCAGTTGTGCTGCTGCTCTGCAGCGCTGCCCCAGCACTTGTTCCCAGCAGCATTGCTTCCCAACAGGACCTGTGTCTTGTCCACTCGCCCTCTGGCTAAACCCTTCTAGGGTGGCTGTTTAGGGTTTGATGGCTGTCATCTCACACTGGTGGAAGGCAAGAAGTACTTAGCAAGGTAACATCTTCAGTAGGTCTACAAAAATCTTAAGGTAGAAACCTGGTTATGAATGCTGACACTTTTCAATAGTAGTTAGGATTCTCAGACAGTGATTGTGATCTATGATCACAGAATTTAAGCATGGAGAGGCAGGGCCTGGTATCTAAAAATAGTTACCCCCAGTATTTTCTTAAAGTGGGAGCAATGCTTAACTCAGAATAGTCTTACATTTTATGTCTAGCATTCTTAGGAATATATATATACTGGCCACAGAGCAAACCTTCAACTTACCCACTTTGAGCTAAGGTACTCCAGCTTAGGTTTTGGGAAAGGCCTATGGGTTTAAGCAGAGATAAAACAGTTCTAGATCTAAACGGCTCAGACTAGCACTGATTTTGATAGGTCTCTTTCCCTTTTAGTGGAAGGTAAACTTCCAATACATACTTATATGCTGACTATAGGCTCATTACACCGACTACACTTTAAAGTGAAATAAATTCTCAGTCCTGAAATGTTAAATTTATTTTAAAAAATAAATACCGATAATCCTGTTTTCCTTCTTTGTCTCTCATTGGTACAGTGCACCTAAAATAAAAACAAAACAAGGAAGATGTGCTAAGTGGTACATCACAGAATTAGTTTTATGGTAGAAACACAAACCAAAAACTTTGCCTCACGAAGATCAGGAGAACTTCTTAAGGCTGCTTCCAAGAATGCATGTATGTAAGAGGGCAGTCATTTTCACACAGACGGTGCCTGGTGTAGCACACAATCTGTTGTGAAAAAGCCTTGACTTTGAGAATAAATTACTACCTGTGAGCAGATATGCCTGTGGACATTAGCTTTAGAAGACACAAGTTGAGCAATACTACATTACCTCTCCTGATCATTTCTCTAGGTATCCCTGGTACTCTGAAGCTACTATTCCCAATGCCAAAACAAAAACTCACCCAAGCTTGGAATCAAAGGCTCTTGTTTCATTCAGAATTGTTCCTCCACTTTCAAGTTCTTCAATTTGCCTCTCTATTTCATAGTCTGACAGACACAAAAGAAAAAAGAATAAGCATGTTACACTGCACTATGAGCTTTTGTACACCCCACCATTTCATTTTTCACTGCTGTGCACTAATGGAATAGCTTGTTGTTTTAACCTTAATGAAATAAACGGCACTAGTTACAGGCAGAATTATCAGTCACTGTTTCTCTCTTCAGCATGGTTTCTTTCTCTGCGTGTTTTCCTCATCTTCTTTCATTCCCTTTAAAGAGAAAACATTTTTCTCCCAGGCACTGCAGCCAAGCCATACATTCCTAGTGGCCTTTCTATCACCCAGTTGAGTTTTCTTTTGGAGATGTAATAACCATACCCAAGCTGCATCTGAACTTCATACACATCAATGACCGTACTCAGTGGAAAGCAATCACCTACACTGGAGGACACAGCTACTGTAAACATATTTCCATACTAAACATGCTAGGCATTGAATCATCTGCTTTATTCTTTTTGCAGGCAGAGGGTTACCTCTGCAAGAAAAATGCAGACTAACATGGCTGCTATCCCCACAGTACCCCATACTAAGATTTATTCTGTCAGGGAGCAGCAAGAGTGAGGCTGCTCCACAAGGAGGAACAAGCCAGGAGCCAAGGGTGACCACAGCACAGGCAGTGACCTCACTGCCCAGGGCAGCCCCACTGGTCTGAACAGCAAGGGCATAGACACGTGCTATTAACAGGGTCCACTGAGAGTCTCAGTCAAGGTGAGGGGATGAGCTGGGTTCAGGGTCCATCCAGGGAGTTCAGTCAGAAGCAGCAGGAGGTTAAGTCCAGAGACATGACTGGGAACATGACTATAGAACTGGTCTGAGGTCCATCAGGAGACAGGACTGAAAACTGGCACACCTGTGGTGTAGCTCGGGCAAAGCATGAAAGCCCCAGCCTGAGCTTAAATGAGACTTCTGGACCCACGGGCAAGGTGCATGGATGAGACAGTCAGATGAAGCTAGTCAGGGCAGTTAAGGCCAATTACTACACTCTGGAGCCTGACATATTTCATGTCAGACTGCTTAAAATATCTACAATGCTCCTGTAATGAAGCAACCATTATTTACCTACTGCTTTTGCCAGGAATCGTATGCTATTGATATTCTTCACCTCAGTCCTCACTCCATAAGGCTCTCCAGGGTGATGCACAGAAACATTGGCATCCACTCTCAGCTGACCCTCTGTAAAAGGAAACTTCATCAACAGAATAGTCTTCCCTGTAAACTACAGTAAAAACCTTGTCATGCATTAACAAACTGCATGTTATGTGCAGAGCATTAATAGCAAACTTCCATATGTTCAGAAAGGAGTAGTAACTACCTCATCATAGCGTTCTGTTTGTGATTCCATCTCAAGACTCTGCCTACAATCATTCAAAATTTTCTGAGAATACTACCTTTTTAAAAACATTACTGCTCATAATTCCTCTCAGAGAAAACTGCATGGTGCAGTGCAGCACAGATCCTCTAAGCCATACAGTGAAAAAAGCTTCTGATTCACAGCTCTTAAATAAAGGGCTGAATTAGACAAGCAATTTACAGTGGTGGATTGTGAGCTTCCATTCCTCTAAAAACAGCATAAAAATACCTTTTGGAATTACAATTTGACGGATATATACTACCCTAGCATAGAATACAAGAACTTACAGTTATGTTGAACAGATTTACTAAGGTGTTCTTGGAAATTTACAGCTCAGGGACAAAATGTGAGTAGTGGTGGATTGTTTTTGTAATTTTCTTCCTTGCCTTCAAGAAACTGCAATCTCCCCCCTCCCCCTCAAATTCCCCTGGCTGCCAAAAACTGAAACTGAATACAAAGTTACATAGAAAAGTATCCTGCACTTTTAGTCCAAATGGAACAATGTCCTTGGAGATCTCTAATAACTCAACCACAAGTAACTCGTAATTGTGTCTTTCTAAGTTTTGTCCCTCTAAAGACATCCCTTCTGAGAAGAAAAGGCTTGCCACAGTTATTCAGCTGGTGGGAGTAAACAAACAGGAGAGGTTGTACTAAAAAGAAACATCATTTTTTTTTTTTTTTTTTTTTTTTTAATAATTTCAAATACAGATAAAAAGAAACAAACACCTCCTGTTTAGATACAGTAGCATTATTACGGAGAGTACAAAACAGCTCAGAGTTAAACCAGTGAAGATACCTACAGCTTCAGAATCCGTTCTGGTAAATAGACATTCAATTGACTAGAGAGGCCTTTGGTACACTTTGTAAAAGTAGGCTGGATGATAGCACACTGATTTCCTCTGTCTTCAGAGAGTCTTGCCAGACATGCAAATGAAGGACAAAGGTGCTGGAATGACCCAAAATCTCTTTCAAAAGAAGTGTTTTGCATGTGCTCCCTCTATGGGGTGAAATGAGTACTTGTTCCAAAAGAGCAATAGTCTTGTCCCACCCTTGCTTCATTTTGAGACATGACTTGCTTTTACTTGGATGTAGGTGTCAATGTGACAAGACAATGAAGTTAATCAGGCATAAGTGAAGCGAGAGCCAGGCCCCAAACATTTTTTAAAAAGTTTTTTTTTTCTTTAAGCCCACTTTAAGACCCATTTCTTTTCCTTTCACTTTGCAATGAAATCATCTTTTCATGTGCTTGTTGTTAATGAAATAACACCTGATAAAACTAGGCACTTGTCTTCACTGAACACCAGGTAGAATGAAGGTAAAATATGAGAATGTAAAACCTCCATTTGAAAGAAAGTAATTTTGATGAGGGAAAACCACACTAGAAAGTCCCTAAAAACATCACCTAGAAAAAAAAATCCAAATAGTTTTAAAGCCAACTATACTGGAGAAAGAATACTCCAAAACTGGAATTCTCCTCTAAAGTCATAAATCTCACTACTATAATAGATATCTTTGTGCAATACCAATCCTAGAGGGAAATTCAGCAGCAACACACAATAGTATATGAGTATGTCCATGAAGGCCTTTGAAGAAGCATGCAAACTGGCTGCTTGATAGTATCAACTGTGCCCCATTTGACACATGAAACACTAGCGTGAGAAAAGATTCAGAGGCGTACATAACATCTAACAATTATTATTTCTCCCTACATTAAATTAGATTTGCATCACTAGCCAGCATCTATTGGATCCTATTTACTGGGTGATACATGGACCACTCTGACTCAGTTCTCTAGGATGCATCTCACACTATGGACCAAATTTGTTGCCAGAACAGTGCGAGCAACTGACACAGGCAAAACCAGAGCTTACACTGTGAACACTAATAGGCAGCTGATAATTGGGCGCATGTGTGGAAGGGATGAATGGCCAAAATTGTACTTTTAAACTCTTAAGCAGCCGCCTGCTATTTGCTAGCTGTAACCATGGGCTGGTTGTAAATTTTGGTAACATTAGGA
The DNA here is from genome assembly GCF_003259725.1 of Athene cunicularia. Taxonomy (NCBI): domain Eukaryota; kingdom Metazoa; phylum Chordata; class Aves; order Strigiformes; family Strigidae; genus Athene; species Athene cunicularia. The sequence continues at coordinate 24,445,268 of NW_020799099.1, forward strand.
CTGAGCAAAAATGGCATGACCTGAATCCTCCAATTAACAGAGACATGAGACAGTCACCACTTAGCAGGGTGATCACATGCTATGCTTCTGCACATCACCTATTGCAAAAACTAGGGCCTTAGGATTCCAGAAAGAAGAGCTGTTGCCAAAAGCAGGGTTTCCCAAAAAAGGAAGTGGTCTCAGAAAGACAGCAGTTATCTTGGCTAGAGACATCCTAGAGGTGGGAGAGAATCCCAAAGATCAGAGAGATGCATGGAGACAAATCACAGAATCAACTAGGTTGGAAAGGACCTTGAAGATCGTCCAGCCCAACCGTTAACCTAACACTGACAGTTCCCAACTACACCATATCCCTAAGCACTATGTCGACCTGACTCTTAAACACCTCCAGGGATGAGGACTTCACCACCTCCCTGGGCAGCCCATTCCAATGCCTAACAACCTGTTCTGTAAGGAAATACTTCCTGATATCTAGTCTAAACCTTCCGTGGCGCAACTTGAGGGCATTACGTCTTGTCCTATTGCTTAATACTTGGTTAAAGAGGCTCATCCCCAGTTGTCTGCAACCTCCTTTCAGGGATGCCTTGGGACCTTGACCTCTAACACCTGAGACTGGTACCTGCAAGCCTACTGCACAGCAACATGATTTTCTGGCCCATCTCCCCAGACCAGCAGTGATCTCCCTAGTGGGAAGAGAAATTGAGAACTAGTGAACATAATGCTGGAGGGGAGGGAGAGACAATGAGTGTGTGAAATAATCAAGTAGGGTAAAAGTTGCACTCTCGCTGGTTCTTAAATTAACCCCAGCACCCATGTCTGCTATGTGCTGCTGTTTACTCCATCTCACCCATGACACCAGCACGTTTACTACCAACACCCATTTTATGACTGAGACCTGACACACAAGATGATCCATGCTCCCACTACTTTGTCCCATAACTTCCATATTCTACAACTAATCCTTACTACATCTTCTGTGCTGCAGTGCTGTGGCAAGTCAGATGAGGACAGACAGGGAGAAACACAACAAGAACCCTGGGGACATTCCTCCTTGCCTAGGTTTATCCTGTAAAATTACTGTGTGAAGTGATATAAAATCTAGCACTGCAAAGCTCTGCAGATGAAGGCAGGCCCACAAGGGTCCCTCAAGCATGGCAGACATTAGGACAGGCTTGGAGGATTGTAAAAACATCTAGAAATGGCTGTGCATTGTAAGCAACCACAGAGCAAAATAACCAGAAGCTGCAAAACTCCTGCAAATGCAGAGAATTACTGGTGACAAGGGAACATGCCTGTCCCCCTTCTGTACCTGCCATGACTGCTTGGCTGCTCCCAAGTGTTTGAAGAATGAGCTGAAGCTCTCTGACTGCTGCAGCTGCTTCTTCCCCACAGCACATATCAGGCTCCATGACAACCTCCATAAGGCCGACTCCTGTCAGGGAAAGAGACAGGAGATTTTCAACAATAGCTTTTGATCTTGGCATATTAGAGTGCAACTGGCTAAACACATGAAAGCATTTGGGCTTTTTTTGAAAAAAATAAACTCCCATGTATTATTTAGTAACTGTCACTATGGGCCTAGCTGCAGATTGCTATAAAAACTTTTCCTTCTATTTTTTTAAAGAAAATGACAAACAGCAGAGAGTCCTCCACCCTTTGATGACATGCAGATCAGAAGGACATATTCCTCCTCTGCCTTTCTGTAGGAGAGCTCCCATTTAAAGCCAATTCAATTCCAGATTAAAATTAATTTATCTTTAACAGATGCATTCTCATTTGTACTTTCAGGTTTCAGCTTTCAAAGAATATGAGCAGTCACAGCCCTTAACTTCAATACACACCAGAGCACTGTCCCCCATCTCGGCTAGGCCATTCAGGTTGCTGCACATGTTGTGTGCTAATTTGGTTCATTCTGTTTACAATTTTGAAGTTTAAAGAGAAAATCTACATTTTTTCAATGCTAATAATTAAAAGAAATGTCTGACTCATGCACTAGACAAATTTCAACAGCTGCTCCTTCTATACAAACTTGATTCACTACATCTGTGATTTTTAATTTTTTTTTTTTTTAAAGAACAATGCATGCAGTGGCAAGAGCTTAAATAGCTGAATGGCTGTATATGACTGACATATACAGTTTTGAGCAAACTGGAGCCAACATATTTCTAACTGGCTATTGCCAATTGCCATCAACCAACAGCAATGGAAAAAAATCCACTGGCCATTAACAAATTCAAGTATTCCCCTGCTTCAAGTGTAACAGTAATTTTGATGAATTTTTATTTTCAAGATGAGAGACATCAGGCTGTTTTTATTTTTCATCTTTTCCCTATCACTGATTTACCTCTATAGACCCATCTTAAACAGAAACGAGGAGAAAAATAGGAAAATAATCTAAGCTTACCAGCTCTATTCAAGTCAACGAGAGTCTGGCTCCTTACGTCATCATGGAGACTCTTTCCACTGTCTTGCTCCAACTGAATTTGTTTAATCCTCACAGTTTTGGTCACCATCTGGCTCATTTTGTTGTCTATGCAGAGACTGTATGACAGACTTCCATTCACCGCAATAGGAACTCTTTGCTGAGTGATTTGATAGCCAGCCTGTCAACAAAATTAGCTTTATACTCAAATAAAACATTTGCTTTTCAGAAAGGAGCAGCACGGCCAAATGCAAATATTATAGGCTAAGAACAAAACTCAGAATGCAACATCTTCTATAGTGACCTGTATAAGAGGATAAAACACATGCACATGTAAATTCAGAAGTTATTTTGCTTAGCTGGATAAGAAGCAAGCTAGAAGACAGATCTAGAATTCAACATAGTTAAGAAGCTGGAGGTCTGGAAAAAAAATAAGAGTACTCCTCAATAAAGGCAAGTATAAGACACTATGCTAATACAGACATAATCAATAATCAACTGCATAACCACTTGCCAAGGATGATGTAAATTTCACTGATACTGCCTTGGGGCAGGAAATGACTAGAAGAGGTTCTTCCACACCTGTGGTTCTGTGATCATGTTAAATCTTGTCTGAAGCCAGTTACGGTACCTTCATCCCCAAGCTGGGACTATCACTCATCCTCCTATCAGGCTCAATATCCCTCTCTGTCTCTTCAGAACATTATTCATTAGCGGGAAGGAGAGGGAGAGGAAAGGCAAGGGCAGGGGGTGGAAATCAAGAAAATGAGAAAGCTCAATTTCATTAATGTAACAATTTAAAAGATAGACACTGCAACCCCACGTAAGGCACACAGCTGATAAATGCCACCTCGTGCCTGGTACTCCACTCAAAGGGAAAACTGCTAGCCAGAAAAGAGGCTGCCAGTCACAAGGTATTGCAATGATGTAAAAATGCAGAAGAGAATCAATTATTCTGTTGAGGTAGGGTCCCTATTTCTTCTTCCTTCCTAGGCTGCTTATGCCCCCCGTGACAAGAATTAAAAATAAAGCCTGCCAGATTTTAGTGAAATGGGCGGAGCATTTGCATATTTTGCAGGGAGGACAAGTTCGCTCTAAAATGTTGAGATGGTGACAGTGCAATGGAATGGAGAACAATGGTCTGGCCCTGTGAACAGCTCAATTTATAGATGCAATAAAGTGCATGACCGTCTAGCCATAATCACTGTAAGAAAATAAGTGACTCTATGCAGCCTATGCTAATTACACAGCTCTTCCCATCTCCTAAAACTTCTTATTAAAATGATTTTTTTAAAGCCTGAAATAGTGAGTGACAATAAATAACAAGAATCCCATTTCCCATCTAAAGCCCCATTTTCAGGAGTAACAATAATCCTATTGTCAAACGACCCTAAGAGCTGGATTTATTTTATCCGTTCTATACAGCTCATTAGCCTAAACTCTCCATCTTATTACAGGGTTCCAGACTAGACTGTTTCACTATGAAATATGGGTTGGGCAGCTTATTGTCAGTGCTTAAACTGCAGAAGTCAGCCAGTAAAGACTCAGAATTACATGTTTCAAGCTAATAAAACATGTCACCATCTCCTTGACCAAATTTCCACTCTTGTCTGACCAGAGGATCCTGTAACTCATGTCTGCAGACAACAGCAGCTCACTTGGTGCTGTACACACCTTCTTCCACCTCACTCTTCTCTGAACACATGGATGCAGTTTCTTTCTTATGACGACATTCTTCTATACAGCTTCTATGCAGTAGACTGATAGCAGCAGATGTCAGAAGAATATGAGAGATTGTTTTCAGTTTAACAACAGAAGCACCAAACGTGGTTTGCAAACAAGTCTGGGATGTTTTTGGTGTTTCTTTATGATGCATAAAAGGAATTGTGTATGTCATGTTTATATTTCACTTTTTTCTCCTTCAGGTCTGGAAATAGGCTTCAAGATAGTTTTACAAGTTAAAAAAAAAATACTGGCAATTCAAACTGGTTAGTTTGCATTTCACATTCCCAGGAGCTCACCACAGAGCCCCCAACAAAAGGGCCTCTTAATGGCTCACAAATATTAGCCAAATTATCCCCAGAAACAAAATCAGTAATTACATTAACTTCACAGAAGAGCCACAAGTCCCCAAAATAGAAGAAAACAAAACATAAATCTCTTCTGAGATCCAGGTCTCCAGTGGAGAACTATAACACAATAGTCTTTCTAAGGTGGAAAGCAATTGTATTTGAATATATTATGTGTAACTTCAAAATATTTCCAATGTCTGAACACAAGAGTGGGAGGAGAGAAAGCAGTTGGGTTAATAATACACCACCTCTACACATTAATTTGAGACCTGGGAAATCTCCCACTGTGCTTCTCTGGATGTCCGGGACACCTCACCTAAAGAGAGGATAAGCTAACATGCCTGATCTTTCTCAGATAAAACATATTTTTTTCTTTTAATGCACTCATCATATCTTTACCCCAAGATCAGAAGAACTAAAACTAGTATCCTCCTTTTGACAGATTAGCATTAAATTGAACATTCAGTACAAGTAAGCTGACAGGAAAAAAAAAAAATGTTTAAAAAGGTTCAATTTCATTAAAATAGGAAAAAAGGCCCAAACACTGCTGCATCCTCAAACATTGCTGCATCCTGTTGCAATGACAGAAGTCAGGTTCTTAAAGATTTCCATATCTCTACACCCATATCAAGAATGGCAAAATGCATTTGACTTCAGTGACACCTTCTACCAAATAAGCAAGCTACCAGCAAACCATACTGCAAAGACTCAGTTTCTCAGGGGTTTTTTTTTTGGTTTTTTTTGTTTGTTTGTTTGGGGTTTTTTGTGTGTTTTTTTTTTTTTTTAATTTATTTATGGGAACTACTGACTGAGAAAGTTTTAAAGGGAAATTAAATAATTTTAGGCCCCTAAGCACACACACAAAAAGACACTATTATGTTTATACCACTGGAACCTGTGTTTGTTATACATTCACTTTAAATGAAGGACTATTATCAGGCTGCTTTTACCCTAACAGACAATTAGTACTGAACAACAGGAATGGAGAACTTAAGGGGCAAAGCAGCTCCAGCTCCCAATTCAATTACATTAAGCTACTGGAATCGTGCAGCTAAGCAAGGAGTCAGCAATCAGAGCAATCATACTCAATCAGTGAGCACCAGGGTACAGCTCTCTATTCATCAGGGCACAGCGCAATATCCTGTTGGGGTGAGCAGAACACTGACTGCAAACAGAAAAAGCATCTCTTCATTCATCCCCTACTGCCATCCATACTCCAGACTTGTCCTTTCCTACAGATGTAAAGGGACCAGCTATACTGAATACTTACAGGCAGATCTGCATAGAAATAGTGTTTTCTGTCAAATAAGGACTTCTTGTTTATGCTGCAGTTGAGAGCCAGGCCTGTCATCACTGCTGCTTCTACACATCTCCTGTTGAGAACCTAAGAAAACATGACACATGGTTTTACTCAGATACTCAGTATGTAACAAATGTGTCTCCCACACATTGCCTTATATGGAGCATATACTCCACGTTGCTTGCCTTCAGCCACCATTAGATCTCTTTCCTTGTGTGGGTAGTTCTTATTCATCATTAAAGTCATCATAGCTACAAATCTGCAAAGCATTAAGATGAAAAAACAAGCCATTCAGTCATTTTGGCACACCACATAAGGAAGTTTGCACTGTTCTGCAAATATTCCAGGATTTTTGAATCTTCAAGGGTGCAAGAGACAAATCAGCAAATAATTGACTTGTAATCAACTGTCAGCTCATACTGGGATCTGGAAACACAGAAGATTTGCATTAGGGACTGCAGTGCGGTTACAGTAAAGCACTTCAGAACACCTGTAACCACAGAACACAGTGAATTAATCAATCTACACAGAGATTTCAATGCTTTGTTTAACCTGGATGAAGTTAAGCACACTTACATGCTTTGCCAAAACAGACCCAAAGAGACATCAGTTGATTCCATGACTACAGGTATACATGTACTTCCAGCACCCAGGTAACCCATAGGATTAAGGTTCTCACAGAATGCCACATGATCTGAAGACCCAGCAAGGGCTTAATGAAGAACTAAAGGAGGGAGAAAAATGTGGTTTCTTACCATGGACTCTCAGTACTACACCCTTTTATCTCTTCAGCAGTGTCAAGATCCAGAAAATAAAGTAAGTTCCACTCCCCAAAGTACTAATAAGCAGTGTTTCGAAGTTATTATTTTTTCAAATGTGCTCTCATTAATTTAATAGTTGGTTTAACTAACAACAAACAGATAAAACTGAGAAGAAAAAAAAAAGACTGAATTTGTCTTAGCACAACTCTGACATGCTCACACTTACAATATTTTGGAACAGGAACAGAACTTTATCCATCTTATCATGCACTGTTACAGCTGCCAAGAAGTCAATTTCCAGCAAGACCATTAAAAGGGGCACGTAATGTAAAAGAATCTACATTACTTCATCTGCATTGAACAGAACATAAAAGACTTAAATAATGTTTTCTTCAATGTTTCTGACAGTATTTACTTTTTATATTCTCTGCCTGATTTCTGAAAACAGATTAAGCAGCTGTACATTTCCCATCATCCAATGTCTTAAGCTGGAAGAGGAATCTCTTTGCTTTACTCATCTAGTATTTCAAAAAATATAAAAAACTCTTCATGTAACAGAAACTTAAAAATTACTTATACAGACAAGAAGTTAAGTATTTAAGACATTTAATGAGGGAACTTTCGGATCTTTGGTGTAGCTATATATGGCTAACTGGAACGTATCATCTGTTTGGGCAAATTTTATTTAAAAAATATAAAAGATACATAAAGAAAATTTTAAATGAGAAAAAGAAAGAACAATTTCCCTTCAAAATACTGCAGCAAAATGAACACAATCAGTTTTGACTGTAATGGAAAGCAAAATTGGTAACTACAAATATTAATTTATTTTAGTATCATAGTTGCAAGTTCACTGTTCAGTAGATGCTCCTGTGTTCAACAATTTAATACTTCCAGACATTACAGATACTTTTTTTAACTATCAAAGGAAGCTTGTAACAGTGCAGTGCTAGTCAAATTGTTCAATGTTTAAAGTATCATAGTATTTCTAAATACACAGGCAAAATTTCCTCCTACTAAAGCCTTATGGCATGATCCTGTTCAGCTTTACAAATTCAGGAGGACGGTGCCAGACAGCTCTTCAGCAGCTGGTCACCAGAAACCATCAAGGCTCCATAAGGACTACATAGACTCAGAACACCACTGCATCAAAGTAGTGAACTGGTGCCTTGCTACACTTTCTGATGGTGCAGGGGCTGTGACTGATAGTAATTGTAGAATGAGACCAAATCCAACTCCTGAGTCACAGTCAGTTGCAGGTGCCTGGTAGCACGTTCTCCAAAGACAGGTGAAGTTTAGCTAATGATTACACTGCAACTAGTGCCTTTGACCACTTACTCTTCAATTTTTGCTTCAGACATGAGTGGTTTTGCTTCAAAAAACATATACTTTTGCTTCAAGCAGGAGTGTATCTTACTCATCATCCTAAGTGATAACACTGTTTTGAGGTGAAAGAAGTAATTCCCACATACATACTATTTACACCACTGAGAAGCTTTTTCGCTACTGCTGCTGAGGCATTTTGGTGGGTCTGGGGAAAAACTGCATGAAAATTTGAAGTACTGATTATTTTCTATGTAGTGCTACTAAGCACTTAGATGACTGTAATGTATGTGTGTCTCCTGTGTACTGGGTCACACCAGCCAAACCACTGTACATACGCTGTTACTCATTCACTAGTACCACTTCCTGTGCTACTTCGTTATCGACCTCTGTGGTGATCGAAGGCATTGCAAAGCAGGTAGTTCCCACTAGGGCATACTGAGATGTCTACCACGCCAATCTGCTTCCTCTGCCCTGTTTGACTCTAAAAACCAAACCAAAACAGAAAAAAAAACCCCAAACCAGATCAAGGCTAGATGACCCTCTACTTCCTCGAAAATCAAAACTTATTTATTTAATACTGGTCCATTTCTGAAGTGACTGCTACTACCCATTCCAGCGATCAAGACTGTGTGCATAAAGTGGAGCTGGTTAATGCTGTAAGAGTGGGAAAAGCAGTGAAAAAACTTCAAAACACACATTTCCTTAACACATGGTGCCCAGACAAACACAGGACAGGATGGAGATCCAGTGATTTGTGTTGCCATGGCACCAAGAAGGAATCCAAAGTGAGGTGGAAGCCGCCCAGTCCCGTTCTTCCACTTTTCTCAAGGAACATTTGACATGACTATGCAGATTTATCTCCTGCTCTTCTCTCAAGGACTGTTTTGCAGTACTCCGCAGACCTTATCTCTCATTCTTCCTCTTTTCCCACAAAACCAGTGCACACCTTGCACCAAGGAATGTGCTGTGTCATTACTCAAGAAACAATGGCTTGACCACGGTCCCACCCACTCACGCATACTTAGATAAATACTACCCCGAATTTGTATCTAACTTGGAGGGACGATAATCTGATGACAAACTGGAGGGACAAATCGATGGGTTTGTGCTCCTCACCCCCCTGCCCCAAAGGCACGCCTCTTGGTAAGATTTGGGCCCTCAGCTACACTAAGTGATTACCAAGGAATTAAGTGCGTGTGATTAAAATCGGGTTTTGTGTGTAGCGCTATATAGCCAACCTGCAGTCTGGGCATTTATCGTAGGCAATCTCAAAGAGTCTGTAGAGGTTGCATAAGAAAAAATCGTGCTATTCGTGAACCTGACTGCTTCTCTTGAATGCAACCAGACCTACAGCATACAGGCTGTTCGTGCATCTGGTGTCAGGCCTACAGTTACGGCCATGATTGGCATACCTAGTAAGAGATAAATCCAGCTGCCCCTAGCCCCTCTAATCTCTGCGGACCAGCTAGAAACCAAGGACATTGATCTATTACCAAACGAATTCATTACCTTAAATGCAACAGTTAGGCAAACTACTACTTTTCCTTCAAACAAGCCTGGCTTTTCAAATAATCTACAGTGATAAACATCAATTCAGTATGTGAAACTTCCCATACTAATGACCTAGAATAAGTCCTCCAAACTTGGTTATGCAGTAAACTGTTATTAAGTTGACAGTTTTGACTAGCAAGGATTTAAATTACTGGCTTGAACCAACAAGCTGCCAGTCTGATATGTTAGCGAAGTGGTGGCCTTGAAAGAAAGCTATGTAGTTTCTGGATAGCTATGGACAAAACACAAAAGCCTGTAACGCATCTTAAATATTTCTGGTCTTCCAAAATGGATGCATCTCTCCTAGGTATGTAGGGAAAAATCTGAGAGAGCTATCACAAAAGGAAATGTAAATTGTTTGTATTGGAAACTCATGAAAAACCTTTACACCACCAGCAGCATTTCCCTTGTAGCTACACTATCCTGCTCAAGCACCATGGTAACTAAACACTAAAGGAATGAAAGAACAACCCAACAAAGATCTCTCTTTCTGATATGCGTCTATTCTTTATATGTAGTTCACAAGTGGAAAGACTCTTTTTAAAAATTTATCAGCTTTATTTGCAAGGTCAGTTTCATCAAGACCTTGGTTTTTAAATAAAAGACTATTCAATAGCTATACAAAACTATACACAATACCTTCAACGGCATAAATTCCCACTAAAAGCAATTTTTTAACAGCAGGTTTACTCCTTATATTAATACATTAAAGAAAGCGGGTCCCCTTTTAGGTTAAGGTATATGTTTCTATATTTAGTAAATGATCATTTTTACATTTTAAAGAGTAGGTATGCAGCTTCTTGTTTTGCTAACGAGTATTATATAGAATAAGTGAGGGGGGGGAAAAGAAGAAACATCTAGAACTCTCTCTTGAAAAAAGTTCATTTTGCTACATTAAAAAAAAAAGTAATCTTTGCCATAACAGTAGCACACAGGAAGCCTAAGTTAACATATTCCTTGTACTAAACACAGTAAAATCAAAATAATTCCGTGGAAAGTTTTTGATTCTAGGTTCAGACATTTTAATAAAGTAGATTTCATATTAATTGGCTATCTTAAGACCTTAATTCCTACTTATAATCATGAAGAAATCAGCATTATCAGATTAACTACAGGACCATTTATCTAAGAAACATTTAATTTTAGCTCCTTTTCATTCAAAATAACAGCTGGAAGAAAGAAGTAGTGCAATGTACTCAGCCAGCTCTCTGTAGACCAGGCAGTAATCTTTAGAACCCTCAACAGATACATCTAATCGTATTTCCCAGTACTCCCATTTCATATCACTCTGATTTTTATTTGCTTCCACTAATGGATATATTCCATCTTCCTATTCTTCCTGTGGTAAAAGTATCAACTTGCTGCAATATATGGTTTTTTGAAGTACAATCATAAGTTAAACTCCAAAATAAACGACTCATATCTACTTAGTCTAAATGTAATTGTGACTGTTCAGTCTGACACTGCAGATAAGTACCTCAACACAGCCTTCTTCCTTGGCATCCTCCACACACACAGAAGGGCGTAACTGTCTTGTAGTTATGCATGTACAGAATGTATGTGACAATAAATGAAGAACTAACCAATTCCCAAATGACCTATTTATTTCAATAGGTCTAGAATCAGACCCCATCCCTCTAAGCATACAGTAAAAATTTAAAAAATAAGCCAACCTAAGTCTTGCCATTTGTTTGGTCTGCAAAGAGCTCACATGTTCCAAAACCAGAAGTCTCTAACTGCAAGAGAAATTCAAAGAGAAGGGCAGCTTCTGTTTAGGGTCTTCTCTATTTCAGCCCAGCATCTACTTCACAGCGTATTTCCTGCCCTAATATGAGCATTATGTTCTTATCCCTAAGGAAAGTGGCAAGGGAGTAAGAAAGGAAGCACCAGACATTTTAAATTAAAATCTTTGATTAATAGAGACAGATCCCATCTTAAGAAAAAAGAACAAAGTGGCAACTGAGAAGTGGAAGCAGCAGAAGGGGGAGGGGGGGGAGGGGGGGGAATTAAATATACACCTTAATACATTTTGCAACTTTATCTTTCTGCAGTCTAGTACCAAGGATGTATGCCACTATACAAAATGTAATATTATTCCTAACCTTGTCCAGTGGCAAAATTGGCTTGTGATGATGCAACTGACACTTGTATCTTAAAACCCGAAATTTTAAGAAGTATCCAGCTCCCAAACATGTTACCTTATGTGTACTCAAAGAATAAGAGAGCACGCTCTCTCAAAGCTGAAGAGCTAGTCTGAGAGCTCCTATCAAAAGGCTTAGAATTGGAGGAAGCATCTTCCAGTGTCTGCAATGACCAGAAAAATTCAGTAACAGCAGGGAGAAATGCGACCCCTGGGAATAAGAAAAATAGGAAGGTATCACCAGATATAGAGCTATTGAAATACTGACCACCTTCTGCGTTTCTCAGTCCTTTGAGACAGTTTGCTAAAAAACTACAGAATGGAAAATCCATGCATACTACTGTGTGGGCAAAGGGGTCAATGGTCTCAGTGGACTAAATCTATTTTCTGGGGTGGCAGAGAAGCAGCCAATCCAGTGGCATTACCCCAAACTAGTGATCTTCGTGTCTCAGATTGTGTCTCAGAACCCATCATCAGTGGCTAAAATAAAATAAACTTCTACAATGCAGAATTGGTTCCAAGCAAGAGAACCCACAGGGAAGACAGAACAATGCAGTGGAAATACAATGGTTCATGATATCCATAAACAAACACTATGTTTCTATGGTATTCCCATCAAGAAGTCCAGTATCTCTATAACATCCATGCCCTCTCTGTTGACAGTGTACTCTCCTGTGTCTGTCACCATCTTTTTTTTTCCCTGACATAAGGATGCTCCCTCTCTTAGATCAGTTGAAATTTAAACCATTGATAATGCTATCTGATCCAGGACAAGTTAAATATGGGAAGATCCAGAAAAAACACTTCATTGCTTCTGGAGGTAGGATCCTGAGCAATGGCTAAAGCCCAAGTTGCAGAATGTGATCAAATCCAAAGTAAAACAAAGCTTTGAAGTGGACCTTCTCAGGCCTTTTTTCCTACAAGCTCCACAAAAATGCTAAAAAAGGCTTTTAAACATTAATAACATCTGTCTTCTTCAGTATAACCTAGATTGTTTAACTTGTTAAACAGAGCACTTAGGACAGAATAGAGTCTATAAACCAACCCGTGCCCTGTCTATCCTTGTGGATGGTCCTTTGCTTGTTAGGCCTGGTGAGGGCCAGCTCTGTGGTTTTCTGAGTTGTTAGAGACTCTGACCCTTGATACATATTGACTGTCATTTTCTCCCTCTGCTTTTCCTTGAAATCTTTGTGTATCTGAGAGCCCACACTAAACACACACCAAAAACCTTCTAGTCCTTTGCTCTGCCTCACTTTTTCCTCCATTTGTTGTGTCCTGAAACATGCTTATTTACTCCCCAAAGAGGTAGCCATCTTTCCCACCAGGCTGACCCAGATCTCTTAAAAGCAAAACATAAAAATTGAGAGTAAACCAGAAGTGGTCTATCACACATAGAGACAAGAATATACTAATTCAGGAAAATAATAGGCAACATAATGCATCAATTCTTGCAAAAAGCTATTAAGAAAACAAACTAAAATTCTTTGTTTTTAATAAAGTTGTTCCAGAAGAGCAGAAACAATGAAGACTAACTTCCTATAAATAACTGCCCTGGTTTGTTTTACCTAAGCAGCGACCTCAACACTCTCTCTTCCATGGTTCTCCCATCTTCTCCCCATTTCATCAAACACCCCAAACTGAGAATAAAGTGTCACAGATACCTTAATAACAGCAGCCCAAATAAAGCTGAGAGCAGCGGGGAGAAGAGAGAACAGACTCAGTTGCTGATTTCCTCTTCATGTGCTTGTTAATATATTCACAAAAACGTCTACAAACCTAAAATTTTTTGAGGCAAATGTGGCTGAACTTGGCAGTCAAATTGCAAAACTAGCATTTCTGTATAGAAAAAAATTGTTGCAGTGTCAAAATCTGCACATGTAACAAAAACACCAGTTGCAGAAGTTTACATAATCCTCTCAAAATCAAATACATAGTCATAATATATTTAAGGTGGCAAGGTGGCTGATAATCAGAGAGAACACAAAGAAATTAATTTTACCCTAGGAGTCAATTACAGCCTAACTGCACCAAGATAAGTTTCAAACAAAATACATAAACCTGACAGTTATGCAACACTACACACAAGACAGCTAACCATGAAGAGAACAAAGACCCAGCCTACAAGTACTGTTGGACAAGTTTCCTAAATACCTTTCAATGAAAGGTATTCATTCAGAGAAAGAATTGTTAAGAAGAATGAAGAAGCAAGATGTCAGTTTGCAAAGTTAAAATGCTAACAAATTCCTAGAACCATGATTGTTGCAGAAACTTTTGCTTAACAGAGCACTACTTTCATACACATGTACACAATATACTACCTTGGATTTCCTCAAAATGAGTCACTTGGAACCAGACTGTTTGTCCACATACTGAGAGAAAATTAAATCAAACACTTATCAATGCCAGAGCATATATAGATACTATTAACAGAAGTAATAGAAATTTGCCCCAAAAAATTCCACTCACGGTTCAAACTTTTAAAATAAAGAAATTCCCAGCCCAAGAAAAACATGGGAAAAAGCTAATGTGTGTTTCAGCAGCAATTTCAGACTGAAACCAGAAAGAGGGTACAATGATCTGTCTAGTTGTCATGTAATGGTCATGCTCTCCAAAAGTACTAAAGATGGCACAATAACTGCAGTAACAGAACTGTGTGAAAGAAAGGAATCAAGATACTGCAAACTCTTGCTCCCCACTAAGAAGTAGAAAAATATCTGTATAAAGCAAAAGGTAAAGCAATACAAAAAAATTAAAAAAAAAGAGGAAACCACAAAAGGAGATAAGAGAAAATACATAGATAACATCACTGATGCATTGAAGGATCAACTGAAATAGGTGATAGCAAGATGTTTTATCAGATCAATGCTGTTCTAACTGGCAAGTTTACATCAGCCAGAGGGACCTGTTAAGGATGAACAGGAAAGCCAACAAGAACAACAAAAAGAAAGACAGCTCAAGAGGTAGCACAGTTACTGAGGTGCTAAGCAGACAAAGCCCTACAGGAACTGTTAGCCTTGACAAAAAGATAAAACACCCAGAATGAGTGTCATAACTTCTAACAAATAAATGAGACATGGAATAAAGCAAGAGAAAACCTTACAGGGGACTCCTCCAAAGCTTGAGAGAAGAGCAACAAATGTCATCAAATACTTCAAAGCATAAAAGCAGAGGCATTTTCCAAAAAACAGCATTTACAGTTAAGTACGAAATAAAGCTGAGCTAAGCAACTGCAGTAACAGAGGAAGTATAACACTTCTCAGACCTCAGTGAAGGAAATTAGTTCCACAGGTGACCCTGGGGCTGTGAATGATCCTATGAAAGAGAAAGAAATAGAATAACAACTCCCACCATAACCCAGCCCTGAAAGTTGCCTGAAGCAGGCCTCCCTCATCTTTCAAAGACCTCTCCTGACCAGCACAATGTCACTGAACTGATTAACAGCTTAAAATTAAGGAGGCAGGCTTTAATCCATCATGCACTCAGAAATTTAAGGGTTTATGAACTGCAAAGGCATTCTCAGAGAGCAATGGTTTGAAAGCCTATTTCACTCCTTTAGTTTTTTCTAAATTATGTGGGATTTTCTTTTGAGACGCTTACTGGGACTGCAAGTCCAGAAAGCTGGGACTGTGTGAGCAACAAAAGACTGAACCACTGATGATACAATGCATGTCGCAAACCCAAATATTATCAGGAAAGGACTGCAAGAGAAAGGTACCATCAGTTTCTAAGAAAATATTTTTTTGCCCCTCAGCACAATTATTACAGTTTTACTGAAAGAAGTAACAAGCAGTTAAAGTGAACCTAGACATAAGTAAATGGTTTAAAACAAACATGAACTCAGTTTTTCCTTCAGCCACTACCACTAAATTTATTTTGAGAGGAGAGCTCATGGATACAACAACCTAGGCATCATGTGGTTTCAAAGAAAAGAAGAAAATTTATGTAATGGAAACTAAGCCAACATGCATATAAAGATCAGAAGATTGTCCAGTTCCTCAAGAAAACTGCGTGCAATTAAAAATGTGGTTATCAAAAGTCAAGCTAAGAAGCAGGGTTTTTTCAAAGCAAGTACTACAAGAAGAGAGTAAATTCATATGCATGCCAGCAGGAATGTCAAAACAAAACTGAAATCACAAGTTGGTAAAGCAGCTGTTGCAATCACCAGATTTAACAGGCACAGGATATCAAAAAAAAAAATCTAGTTTCAAGGTGTAAAGTATAAATTCTGGTCTCAAATGCTGTTTCTGTTCCAATATGTACAGCTGACAGACAGATCCACCAAAATCTCACACAAACTTCTCAGTGCCTTTGGAAGCAAATGCATCGGGTAAATTCTGTATATGAACAACCTTTAAAATTAATCATAAAGTCTGATAATCTATCACCCAAGACATCTGGAAAAAAAAACTGGGCATCTGCCACTGCCAAGGATGCTTACAGTGTCAATATAGGAAGGGAAACTAAAGCACCCTCTACATCCCCAAATTTAACCCTGTCACATCCCTGGGCAGCCTTCTCAACAGCGCAGCACTGCAGGGTGGGAAAGGCAACAGCATGATACATGTGCTCTCTGCTACTGTACAGTGTTGCAGTGACATTCCTCAGCTTTGGAGAATTTAGAGTTTGTAGTTTAAGCCGCCAGTGGTGCAATACCAGAAGGAACAAGGGCTAATAGTTGTTCTAGCCCTGCTTTCTTCCATGAAAAGGTGCATCTGGTTGCCCGACTGTCATTATACAGGTAAGAGAAGACACAGTAGGACCCAAATGCTTCCTTCTATCACTAGTTACAGAGGGAAAACTAAAGGAGTTTACTACAGGAGGATATGAAAATCTAGGTGCAGGATAACAGCAGTGAGTGAGTTGTCAAGTCCTAAAGGATGTCCAGTTGAACAGGAAAAAATTGTATATTCAGATGAAATTACGTATCTCTCATGATATTCTACAGCACTGTTCAAGACAGATCTTACTCTGTTTCTTGAGGTCAGAAGGTATTTACCTTTTCTTCATTAGAAAGAGAGACTGATCATTACCAAGTGTTTCTGAAAACTCTTATCTTAAAAAAAGATAAAACAGATGCTATTCACACTCTGAAGAGAATGAAATTCAAATGCATGAGAAGGTGTCAAAAATTTCAAAATACTTAAGACTCTAGGGCTAACATTCATCCAAATCTTATTAATTTAAACCTCGGTTATGTAAATCCTAGATTATTTCTTGCCTGCAAAGAAAGAAGATCAGGCTTTCACTTTAGTCATGCAGGAGACAAACGTAAAATGTGCATCTTTTCATGTGATTAACAACAAAGACTGTAAGCATAGACGAAAGGGTTTCAGCCTTTAGCTACTAGATCTACCATCTCATTTCTGTGGCTGAGCTATAATTAACCTTTAGTCAGCCACCTCAATCATGAGAACAGATAATCACGGATTCTCTTTCTGTGAGCCCAGTCTTTATAAACCTCAGAATTTTCAAATAGGATAAATCAGACTGGGAGGGCAACTGCCTTTATGGATCCACAGAAGAATTTCAGATCAACCTGCAGGGATGACACACTACAGTAGGCCACCATGTGTAGCCTAAAACTTATAACAGGTCTTCTAAAGACAACAAGCTAAGATCATTGCCAAGTCCATTCATGAGGTAAAAAAACAGGCCTTTGCACATTTCCTTACATGAAATGTAATGTATGTAATCACATGTAGTCCCAAAGAAAGGAGATTCTTACAGTAATTTGAGTAAGATGCTATCTGGTCTAGTAGTGAGGGACTCCATCACCACAGTGTACAAGAAGGGTATGCCACCTAGTCTCAGTACTTCTACTTCTTTAATCAAAGCTTTGCCATATCATTTTTTCTGTTTCACGCCAAACAAGAGCACACCTGCATAGCTGTTCTTGGCTGTAGCTGTCTCTCAGAGGCATGTTATGAGAGCAGCGTAGTGACATGGCCTTGACAGTAACACTGTGATTGCCCTCCTAAGGCCTACTTGCAGCAGAAGCATAAAATAAGCTGTATTACAGTACAGGAAGAAAATAGTGGAAAGATGAAGGAGGACTAAGCACATTGTTCTAGCTTCCCTTCTCCTGTGCAGAGGACAGCAAAGGCTCACATCCACATTCATCAGTGACCCAGAAATGTATAGCCAACAGAAAAGCTCCCTTTAGTACCATTCTTTCCGGTCCTGTTGTCAAGCAAAAAACGCTAGCATGGTTGTCTACCACAACCATCTCATGGTCCCACAGTAAATTTAAATCCCTGTGACACTGAAAACTGCCCCTATAGTTCTCAGTTAATAACAGCAGTTATTCTCTGCTACAGACAGCACAGCTACTGTACTAAAACTCTGCTATTTTTTTTTGTTTCTCAACTAAACAGAGTCAAAGTAAAGGCTAAATATTTACCTTCTAAAGAAATTTATTAGGCAATTATCTTAACATTTGTTGTTTTGGGTTTTTTTACAAATACTTGGAAATTTTCAAGAACTACCCTCCATCTTTCAAAATCCAATTCTATTTCAGATACTATCCCATATACAAACACATACAGTTATTTCAAGAAAGTAAGTCCAACTGTTTGATTCCAGAACAAACATCAATCTCTAATTCCTTTGCAGCAAGTATAACAGGAAAATAAAGCTGTAACTACTGACTGGATTTTGTATCACATTCTGACATGCAAGAACATGTATTTTGTAACATTCACTTGCAACTCTATTTTCACCAGTACTACAGTGAGAAAAATTTTTCTTCTCTTTGTATAGATAAAAGTAGCTGGTAGAAGCTAAGATAGTATCACTGCTTTTAAAGTAACCTAACCATTCTGGTTTTTGCTTCTCAGGTGCAGTTAAATTCTCTGCCAAAGCCCACATGTATTGAATTTTCCTTACAAAGGTCATACCAAGCCTCATTTGTAAATCACTTTAACAGAGGAAAAAGCAAAAAAAGCCCTTCCAGTAACACACATAAAAATGAAACTCTTCATAAATACTCGGGTTTGTTCATTCAAGAACAGTTTTATACTTGACTGAAGATAAGCACTAGACAATTAACAAGGATTTCTGTGCATTAACAGAACATTAAGTAAAAGGTCTAAAACCAAAATCTTGAACCCTTTTACAATTTGTGACTATTAACTCTCTAACCTAGCCCTGTCCCCAGATGAAAGGAACTAATTTTCCATGTTTAAGTCTAACCAGATTCTTTTAAAACCAAACAATTGCATAAGATTCCCAGTCTCTCTGGAAAGTTTGCAAAATATCCATATAGTTAGATCTGAAAGTCAGCCTTGAATTGTCACTGAGATCAGAGTGAAGTCCAAATTTTATCAGCATCTAAACTTCACTTCCTTAGGTTTCAATACATTCACAAATACAGAATGAATATATCAACTCATTTAACGTTTTAAGGATCACACGGCATATATCGAGACCCTAGAAGTCCAGCTATAAGTTAATTCTCAATTTCAGAATATTATTTAAGGCTGTATTATGGTGATGAAATGCTTCTAATAGACTAAAAAAAAGTATCTGCAACTGGAATTCAAACCTCCAGTGAAAACAATTTTGCATTAAACACTTTGACTCTATTTGTCCTGGTTTCAGCTGGAATAAAGTTAATTTTCTTCCTAGCAGCTGATATAGTGCTGTTCTGGATTTGGATTTGCTGTTTTAGTTGTTGCTAAGGAGTGTTATACTAAGTCAAAGACTTTTCAGCTTCGCATTATGCCCTTTCATACCATATGACATCATGCCCAGTATATAAACTGGGGTGAGTTGGCCAGGGGACACCATGGTTTGGGGACTGGCTGGGTACTGGTCAGCAGGTGGTGAGCAATTGTATTGTGCATCATTTGTTTTGTATACTCTATTATTATTATTTTCCCTTCCTCTTCTCTGTTATTAAACACTCTTTATCTCAACCCATGAGTTTTACTTGTTTTTTCACCTCCGATTTTCTCCCCCATCCCACTGAAGGGGAGTAAGCAAGCGGCTCTGTGGTGCTTAATTGCTGGCTGGGGTTAAACCACACCACCATTATAGTCTCTGCATGCTTGTCACATGAGGCAATGTTAAGTCATTCAATATTTCTATTCACTGTTTAGTAAACACGTTATACTTTAAAAACTATTATTTTTATATTAAACTTGTTAGATTCCAAGAGAATTCTACTGTCATAGCCATCACAAAGTTATAACTAAGCTGTGACTTCAAAAATTTATTACGTTGACACTAGTAAATCTCATTGCTAAGTGTTAGCTAGCTATTCTAACTTATTAGTTCACAATGTCTCACAAAGATCACATTTTTAAAAAATTAAAATTGTTTTGCTCTGGAAATAGGAACGGTTAACACTTCCCTAAATCAGAGACTTTCTACTTAAGCAGCAAAGTACCTCTACAGTGAGATATTCCAAATGGCAAAGGACAGATACATAAACAAACATATGGCAATGTAACATCAAATGGCCACTCAGAAATCTAAGATGTTCTTCTCTCATAGGATTTATTTATCTCTCATATTTAAGGAATTTCCTGTGTGGCATACTAACCAAATACACCCTTCTCTGGCCTCAAAGAAGTATCGCGATTCCTTCAGTATGCTGAAGTGACACTCCTTATTTTTTTCCCTTTGCAGAGGATATCAAGTATCTGTAGTGATAGTCAGGGAGTGAGTAAACCGAAAAGAAACAGTACTAAGCATCTCATGCTGTCAAACAACCAGAAAATACAAAACTATAACACTACTGTAAAAGTAGTTCTGTAGTCAAATCTAGGGAAGAACAAAATATTAGAAACATAGTCAAAATTGTCTGACATTAATCCTGATATAAATTAAGTCAAAGCATAACTTACTGGTAAAGTTCCTGGTAAAGAAGCATCAAAGAAAGATACCAAAGAGTTAGGAGGTGCTGCAAACTGGACTTGGGAACCAGAGAAAAGTTTAGAGTTGGAACTGATCTGTGCATGAATTTCTAGGCCCACAACTGGTACCCATGGAGTAAGACTGAAAAAAAAGAAAAAGAGAAGGAAAATAGAATTTAAATATGGATGACCCCATAAACATCTAAAAAATAAGAATTAAAAACTTCTAATTTAACAACAAAAATTAGATTGTAATTGTAAAAAAAAAATTGTGATATTGTAAATACATCTACAGTGTAATGGCAAAAGTTGTGCTGCAGTACTGGAGAACTGAGCCTGACAATATATATGGAGAGGATGCTATGGCAAAGCGTCTTCATTATATAAAGAAAAGAATGCCGTAAAAAAGAAATGTAATGGTTTGGAACTTTTAACTTTTCCTTACATGAGAAACCTTAGAGAAATTAATGAGGCAAACTTGCATGCTGGATGAACCCTAATTTGGTACCTCGTGAAAAATCACACAATCATCATAAATATCAATTAATTCTCAGGTAGTTTGATAAATCTCCAACAGACAGGTGGCATAATAAATTATGTATTCTTTGTCAGCTAGTAACTTGCATGCTGGGAAAGGTGGCTCTCCAGAGCAGTGTTAGTAGCATATTAGCATAAACATTAGTAATCTGGTAATAGAGAAATCATCATTTCAACTAGAGAGTGACTGCTCTCTGAACATATTCCACAGAATAAAGCTTCTCCATATCATCTAAAAAGTAATTGCAATTCTCACATCCATAACCTTTATATGGACAAGAGAAAAAGGTCACCTTTACAGTATGAATTGCTTGACAGTTTCTCTAAGTAATTATCTGGCCTTGTACAAATGAAGTGGCACAAATAATATTTCAGTGATGAAATCACATTTGTATGGCAGAATACTTCAGCAGTGTAAGTACCCAGATAGCTATAGGAGATAAGCAAGCTATTGAAAAACATCAAATATATCAAGTACAGCGTTCCTTCAAAAGGTGAAGATAATACATTGCCAAGATTTTAGTTCTGTCTGCCCTCCAGCAGATGAGGACATCCCTACAAACACCAGACTAGTGATGCAGACAACACTTATATCACTGCTTTAGAAATATTATCATAAATGATTAAGGTTCAGATGTCTAAAGGAGGTAACATATTCTCTTTTACTGAAACATGATATTTTGGTATTTTTAAGTACTCATAAAAATAATAATACCTCAACGTTTAGGGAATAAACATTGGGGTTGGGTTTTGTTTTGGTTTTGTGTTTTTTTTTTTTTTAATTTGTGGGCCAATTTATTTCAGCATTTCCTATATTCTTTAGAAATACATCTCCATCACATTATGACATTAAAAATTACATCAGGTTACCCTTAAACAGTGTGCTGGCTTACACTCAGATAAATAGGTATGTGCATCCAGTCCTACTAACAAAACCAATGAGAAACCTGCAATTTTTTGCCATTATTTGTTCAAGGTTTGTTTATTTGTGTCTCAATCACCAGCATACTTCTGCCGGTGTCTGCACAACTTAAGTGATCAACTGTGCAGAGAAAAACCTGAATCTCACCAGAGAACATGAAAGCTTGTACAGGCTGTAACTTTCAGTTGCAGCAATAATAAAATGCTCCGTTCCGGGCACACTGTCGAAGTTTCACGATTCTCCACTGGAAGAGAAAGCTTCCTTTGGACCAGAATAAACCTTCAAAAATACTTGTGAAAATTGGTGCAGCCCTTGGTTTATACTCCGAACCCGTGAATGCTAACGCCTTCTAATTTGCTTGCATTGCGTCTGGGTCTTATCACAGCCAAACGTGGCAAAGGGACACAGCGCCCCTGCCAAGACAAATACTGTTTGGGGTTTTTTGGGGAGGGGTGTGAGATAAATGCGTGCTGGGAAGGTGCTGCCAGCCACGAGCAAGCTGCAGATGCCTTAGACGGCTCAGCAAATGGTGTTTAAAGCGGGCCCTCCTGCTCTCACCATGCCGCCGCCCAGCTCCCACAGCCGCTGCTCTGCCGCCCGAGCGCGGCTACCCCAACCGGGGCCCGGCCCCCGCCCTGCGGCTCCGCCCTGAGGGCGGACTGCCCCAGCGGAGAGCCACCTCCACCGGCCCCTCTCCCCGCACCGTCCGCTACCGTACCCGCTATTCCCTGCCGGCACCGCCCCTCCTCTCACG
>NW_020799099.1:24467960-24582037 GCF_003259725.1 Athene cunicularia
GCCCCCCCCGCGCGCCGCCTGAGGCGTGGGCTGGGGCAGGCGGGAAGGAGGGAGCGCGGCTCTGGCGGCGTCGTGAGAGGTTCTGCTGCTCCTCGGGGGAAGGTGGGCAGACAGGTGCTTGTACTTGGCCATCACCAGGGGCTGGGGGAAGACTGGCTCCGCTCACCTTGTGGTAGATGGTCCCTCACCTTTGCTGTGGAAAGGTCTCCCCTGCCTTCGTGGCTCATGGCACCCTGTTATTAGGCAGGTGTAAGTTCTTCTCACACAGAGCTCTCCTGCGTACTTCCTCCCATTGAGGTGTTTCCCCAGGCACCCGAAAATACAATAGCGTTAGTGGGGGAAGCAGCTGTGTTACAATCTAAGAGGCTTTTGAGAGGTCTTGATATTTGTGTCTACAGGTCCTTTGCCTGTCCTGACAAAATGAACACCCTAGAAATGCTGGAGCACAAGACAGTGATTGTATTTGTGTCTTTCTTCAGCTGTTGCTTCAAGCGTCTTAGGCTCAGGTCCTCAAAGGGATTGTGTATGCTTTTCCTTTGGGTTCACACTGATACAAAATGAGCTGCTATTTTATAGATGATGTTTTATAGATCTTGGGCATCGAACGATACAGTACCATGCAGTTGAAATCTTGAATCTTGACTCTGTATGTAAAGCAGAAAGGTCTGGTCTCTGCAGGGCCTGGGGGTGTTATTGCTGCACAAATATATGGTAATAAAGAACACCATCCGGGGCATGTGCAAACTTCTTAAATGCTGTTTACACAGCTACATTGCCTAGACAATAGAATTAACAACCTTCTGTCCTAAGCCACAGGCCTGTGGAGCTTAAATGGGAATGTACATTAGCTGTTGCTTATGTCATCTTTGCTCTATGTCAGCTACTGCTAATAGAAGCTAATCAGTCACAGACATAGGAGTAAGACTGATTTCCTCCAGCAGAGGACAGTGGTGCACATAAGCACTTGGCAGTATCTTGCAACCTTTATGCCCTCTTGTCTTCCCAAGCTCACATATGCGATGTGGAGTGATTCAGAATCATGTGGAAGATAGTTTATTCAACTAAGAGAATGTTTTATAATGGTTGTTCCATAGAGCCGATTTTAGAATATATTTTAAATGAGTTAAATTGACAGGTGGTTCTTTATAAGAAGAACCAGTTGAGAGATACCTTCAGCAGACACTGATCTACAGT
Source organism: Athene cunicularia (assembly GCF_003259725.1). Classification (NCBI taxonomy): domain Eukaryota; kingdom Metazoa; phylum Chordata; class Aves; order Strigiformes; family Strigidae; genus Athene; species Athene cunicularia. The sequence goes on from NW_020799099.1 coordinate 24,469,155, forward strand.
TATTTGTATAATATAGCTTAGTTTATTAGTTTGTCACATTCCTTTTCTTGGGGAATATCCCTCCCTTATACACCAAAGTGTGACCAAGAAAAAATTCCTTTCCGGTAGAGAGAACTGGCGACGTGGAGAATGAAAGGACATCGGAGGGACCCTTTCCCTTTCCTCCTGTTGTGAACCTCTCCACATATGAGATAACCTATTGCAAAGCCTGTATAGCATTCTTAAAGCCAATGGAATAGGTAAGAGTTTTTGATAATTTTGATATGAGGAAAACCCCATTGTCTTTTGAACTTGATGGGGGTCTATGCAATGTATTGTGATGAAGAATGCATTTCAGGCTAAACCTTTAGTGTATGATTGTTATTTCTGCAACAAATTTATTCCTTTAACAATTTTCCTTTGTGAACTCTGGATTTAATTATTATTTGATACTTGGGACTGACAGATCATTCCAAACCAGCTATGAGGATACATTCTGAATATAGTTCTAAAATGTTTTTACTGGTGTAAAAATGGTAAGTTTTGGATTATTTTACTTTCTTTTAAACGTGTTATCCTGATGTAATAGAAGATTTCATAAATAATAACTAAAAAGTTAAAACCTTATGAATATTAAAATCATGTTACTTAAAGCCTTACTCTGCCTTGACTGCACAGACTTCTGCCCTTTGTGCATATTATTTAAAAGGGAGTAGACAATACAAAATCCACCTTCTGCATCCCAAACAATTCCCCTGAAACTTTTAGCTGTATGGGTGCTGTCTTACATAGAGACGAGGATAGGAAAGTGCCATTGTTTGTAATTTAAATTGTCTCAATGCTATTTTAATTCCTTTCCCAGAAAAAAATCCTATGAAAAAGACCTTTTTCTTTGCAGCCCTGTGCCAGTGACCAAGTAGGTAATAAATGAAAGCTCACACATCCATATATATACAGGAAGCTGATCAATCACAGACAAGCAGGGAATAATTGCCTTTCCCAGCAGCTTACTTTGACGTACGAAAGGCTACATATTTGTTCCTTATATACCCTGGGCAGCAGCCTGTACTTTGCAGTGTGTTTATAGATCATGCTGTGGCTTGGAATAGGAAAGTATCTCCAGCACTGCATAAAGATTTGAACAATGGTAGTTCTGCACTAACTATGTAGACTTCTGTCTTAGAGAGGGTAGACCCAGGAGACAGTTTGCTCAGCGTTTCTTATTACTGTAGGAATTTAACCAATGCCTGAGAGGAAATTGGAATTTTGTAGAGGACAAAAACCCAACAAGATACCATTTAAGCCATAAACATGCAGTCTGTCCCATTTATTTGAAAGAAAATACCTTTGGATTTCAGTTTATAGGGTCTGAGCTCTAAATTCTGCTTTCTTGCAAGACATGTTTAGCATGCATACTTACTCCTTTTGTGGACTGTGAGATCTCCTTTTGGTATAGCAGGGAATGGGGTATTCAGACTGGGGTGTTTGTTAGATACCTCACAGGCTGCCTGCAGTGTCTTATTTCAGCATGTGAAAGAAGTAACAGGCAAGAACCTCTGTTAGATTTTGAAGCAGAAGGTGTGGCTTTTGGAAGAGTCGATCCATAGTCTATCAAATAATCAGACATTGCCCTACAGGGAAGAGTAATGAAGAGGATTGTTAAATTTGGAAGGAAACTATGGTAAGGGACGTTTTCAAACTTTTAGGCCCCTAAAATCACCTCTGTACCTTGAAAGCCTTTTTTCCTCTATAGGTATAAAGAGAGAAATTTTATTCTTTTTCTTCAACTTTCAGCTAATAAGGGCAATGATTTTCAGCCTGGACTATTGATTCAATTTGTCTATCTACCAATAGTGGGAGATGGCAAATATAAAAAAATATACCTAATCTTGCAGATTGGCAAAGGCTATTTCTCTTGGCCACAGGAGACAGTATTTAAGGAGCTAATAGAGCTGCCTTGTATGATCTGCTGGCCACGTGTGCATGCATGCATGCCGTGATAGATTGGATAATATAAAGGGCCTCATGCTTTGAGGGGTCTTGTATCAAAGTCTGTTAATACACCAAATGGCATCAATTTCTACTGACAGACAGGTAGTGCCATTTTGTTTCATAAAAGTGTTATTACTTGGGTTGAAGGGCCAGACTTGGCTAGAAAAACCTACCACAATAAACATATATGCACAAGCAATTTCTATAAACAGTAATGGAAATATGAAAGTAACATGCAGATACTGACATTACTGTAAGTGAATTCACTATTCCTCAAAGGTTGTGTTGTGGGAAAGAACCTGTATCTTTAGTTCAGCCCTGAGAAACCCTTATACCATGGCTCTTCTGTACTCGTTTTCACATGGTGTATCTTGCCTGGGAGTGCTGCAATGAGCAAGTGACTGCACCTGTGATTTGAATCAGGTGTTGGCAATCTTGAAAACTAGCACTTTGGTTCATAGTATACTCCTTGTCTCTCAGAACAATGAGTTAGTTGGAAGCAGAGTGGTTATTGGGTTTATTTTAGCTGGGGAGCCTTACATCCTGTTCCCTGAAGGTAAAGGCAGTGTTTGTTTGAGGGAGTTCAGCACCATTAACTTTGTCTTATGGTGAGTACTACTGCTAATCCTATTGTTTAATAAATTAAACTCTTTCTTTTTCCAGTGTGAAGTTTGGCTATTATAGGCATAAGAAGTTTTCCTAGTATGTCACTGCCATGTTGATAATGTATCTTGACTAAGTTATTAGAAAATTCATGTTATGAGCCTATACTACCTTTGGTGTGATTTCTAGCTGCCTAGGGATTAATTTCTTCTATTCAGAAATCAGTATGATTCATTTCTAGGGTGATTGCTCTTTTTGGTTTGGATTTCTTATTATATACTATGTTTCCTAAATGCTTGAGTTGTAATTTAGGAATCATGTTGGGTATATATTTAGATGCAGTTCTGTCTATAAGGAATATATTTTGGTGGTGGTGGTCTTCTTTTATAGTATGTTATTCAGGCTAATGGGAACTACATTTAGAAACATCAGAGAATAGACTAAAGTGTCTAGATTAGAGAGGAGTCCATAAACCTGTATGAATTTGATGTCTGTACTGTCCAAGATGGAGTATGCAGAAGAAAGTGATTAATAATATTTCAATTGATCTAACATTTACTAGTATATTCTCTCTAATTGTATCGGCATCTGCAAGAAAGCTTTTAAAATGTCGTTCTAGCCTTTGGTTTTCATTCTGTTCCATATAGTAAAGAACAAGGAAGAATAGGGAGGAAGCATGTGGAAGGGAGACTAATTTGTTCCTGTGTTTTATTACTTTATGCATTGTATTTTTGTGTATTCTGTTTCTTCTGTTTACGATTTGCAACTGAAATTTCAAAGAGCTATGTTATGTCTGAGGCTTGTTACTTGCTAAATTAAGAGCCATAACTCTTGTTACAAGTCTTGTTGCAGGCTATCTGTGACTAACATATAAAGTTAAGGATATAAGATTTCAGTAGCATATGGTTTTACATAACCAGTACTCAAACAAGAACTTTCTCCCTTGACCCTAGGATAAGGGAAGGAACTAAATGCTGTTGTACAAAGTACAAGACTAAATCCTGATCTTTGGTTTCTGAAGATAGTCTGATGTAGTCCTGATGTTGTCAAAGTATCTCATATTAGACAAACTACATCTTCCAAATGGCACTTGGGGTATATATTGTCCATTCTGATATCTTTTTAAATTGTTTACAGCTTCAGTTTCATATAGCCATTTATAAGATTCCAGATGATAACACCACCCCATGAAAAAATAGGCCCAAAGATCTATGCTAAATTTGTTAAAAAAGAAAAATTTTAGTTGAACAGTCAAATCAAGAATACATGTCAAGGTGTTTTCCCTGACTAAGGGATGGCATTAATAATCAACAAAACCTGCAATTATTATTGACTTCTCTGTCATGAATAAAGTGAAGGAATTGTTTGAAAGGGTTGTCAAGCAACATAATGCTTGGAGTATCCCAGTTACAATAATGACATTAGTTTAGTCTAAAATTAATTTTTTACTCAAAAACATTCTAAAGATAGTCTCAAGTGTTAAATCTTGTCAAGGTGCTGCTTTTCAGAGAGAGATTACTTGTAGGTTGAAACCAATTTGAAGAGGTTATATTCTAAAAGAAAATTATATTCTAGAGCCTTAGCACTGTGCTTCTAGGGGCTGGCTTTATTGTTCTTTGCACTGAGTTGTTTTTAATTGTCTGAAGCAATAAGGGTGTGAACTAAAACTGTTGACCAGATGGAACTTTGTGATTAATTACTGCACTAAAAGCACAGTAGAAATGTAAATGAAGGAAAAGAAGAAAAATGCTGCACATAAATGCTCAAAAGCTTTGATTAAATTTCCAGATCCTGAAGTGACAGTTTTGTCTCACCTTTTTTCTATGCAATAATACAGACTTTTGTTTTGCTTGTTTAGGTATGATTTGTAAGGGGTTATTTATTTTCAAGACTGTTAGTATATTCCTTGCCTTCACATGTGTAACCTATACCTTGAGTTATGCATCACCCAAGTGGGCTTGAAGAACATAGGGTGAAACCCTTATCCTGCTAGATATAAAGTCTTTGGGACTTTTTTTTTTTTTTTTTTTTTCTTAGTTGCACTGCTATCCTCATCTTTCCACAGTGCCTGTGGCATCTGAAGCAAAGTCTGATTTATGTTCTTTTTTTTAATAAGTGATAACAATGTTTGTGGTGTGTGTTTAGGTTTTTTCCTCTGTGATGTATTTATGCCATACATATGTGTTTGGTTACTTACAGTGAAATAAAAAATGTAAACATTGCTTCCTCCTGAGAATAAAAAGAGAATGGAAGCTCCCTTCAAACTGTTCATCCATCTCACAAATTTAAATAATACTTATTCCTATATAAGTGCCAAATACATATCAAAGTGACAAGTGAAATACAGAAGAAAGTACCACTTTGCTGTTCATTGTGAGGTTTTGGGGGCTTTGTTTGCTTTTCTGCAGACTCAGAAAGGCTCATTGCTTTTGAATCCTGGTTATGATTTCTCAATGGATCTGTCTGGTAAAGATAGTGAGTAAGACACAATCATTAACTGAGAGCTTGTAAGCAGAACCATGTTGTGACAACCTGGAGAAATGAGTGCCTTTGGGTACAAAACAGGGCAGAACATGGAGAAACAGGCCTTGTTCAAATAAAATTCTCTTGGACTTCAGTAAGAGTTTGGGATTGATACCAAAACTACTGCTAAATCAGAACCAGATAGTATGTGTTAGATAATTACAGTAATACATTTGCCTAAGGGACTTGAGACCAACCTTCTCAGTTTTGCCATATGCCCTTCTCTTTCTGAAGTATTCACATTTATAGTATGGTAGTACAGCTTTCTGTCTACACTAGTAGTATTTCCTCTCTCCCTGATGCTCACTGTAGTGACCTAAGTCATGGTAATGTCATATTGCGGGCTTTTGTACTTTTGACCTCCTCTTGTGTTTTATTCTACTACTGTGGAGATTAAGGCAATCCATAAGTGATTGCATAGGAAGACTTATTTCATCAGGGTAGTATCAGTATGAAGAGAAATGATACTCTACCAAATCATTAGACAATTCGTATGTTTGTAATGGATGTACAGAAGAACCTTTCTGCTAGGCCAGCCATGCAGTAGCAACTGTGTGTTGGAAGGCTATGTGATGTACCTGGCCTCAACAGCACCCTTTGGGTTACTTGCTTCCTGTGTTACTGAGCTGGAAATTCAGTGAGATGCTACTTTGAATAGATACGCAGCTGCCTTATGCATGGATGAAAGAAATACATCTGTGTTTCAAGAGATTTTATTTTTGCAGTTATGATCTGCTATCTTATGGTACTAGACAGGAACTGTCTAGTTCAGGGAGCACTTTGTTACCGCTATGAGTCATGCAAAGCTTACTATTTCTATTAGGCCCCGAGAAGGAGTGAATTAACTTCTTGGAGTCCTCTTCTCCAAAGCATGCTTTCTTACAATGTTCTGAACTGTGGAATTAAGCATTAATTGGGAAAAACACCATACAAAGCAAATAACCAGGAATTAAAACAAAGATTACGACTGTCAGTCTTTCAGTGACAAGAAAACACAGAGGACAAGAGCAGTACTAGAAGCTGTGCTCTGAAATATGCAGGTCTGGACATACTGTATTGTAAGTATGTGTATATAGTGTTTGGTTATGTAAAGTAGCTTATACTCTCACTGAAAAACAGTAAACTACCTTCCATGGTAGTTTCTCTGTGAATTCTGTTGTCTTGTAATTAGAATCATGTTTAATTGGTTTTTCCCAATAACTAAATGTCTCCCAGTCTCCAGCTGTTTAATTTTAAAATCCATGTTTATGCACAGAAAGCAAAGACATACATTTCAGGATGATTCTACTCTAACTTAAGAATAAGAACATTTCCACGTAAAATATAGTCAGTGTATCTACTAACCTCTTCAGAACTGAACACAAAATGAATTTGTTGTCTTTTTGTACCAAAGAGTGCTTGAAAGATTTGCAAATGCATGGTAGTAGCATAGTAAATAAGCAGCACATTGTGAATATATCTTTCAAAGGCCAAGGAATAGCTTATATGCTATTTTAAATTGTAGCTGATAGAAAACGTTTCCAGTTGGATCATGTATGAAGTAATTACTTTTGACAAGTTAATTTTGCAAGTGTCCAATTAAGCTATTCAGTCATAGCTTATCTCTTCACAGTGTGGCTGTATTCACTTAGATGTTCAGGCTTGAATTTCTATTATTCGTTTAAGCATGGATCCAAATCCATGCAATGTGAATTCATTGAAAGGGCAGTTCATAGTTTGAACGCCGACAAACCCAGATCACAAGACTGACTTAAATCGAGAAGTGTGAGGGTTTTTTTTTTCTTTTTTCAGTAGTACTAAGTGTTTGCTTCTTGGCTTCTATTTTTTTTTAGGCTGTTAAATTAAAGCTGAGAATATGAATCTGAAACTCACTTTAATTAACAATATAAAATCAAATTTAGGGATGTGTCTTCTCATGAAACCACCAGACTCCCAAAGCTGGGACTTTAAATGAAATATCAAATATAAAAATGTACCTTAGAATTAGAAGATATGGAACTACTAACTCTGTATCAATGTTATAAGGTAAATATGAAGAGAGTATGCATTATCGAATCTTTGAGATCCCAGGATGACACTAAGTATTTTCAGATGATAATAGAAGCTGTTGATTCACTGCTGTTGATAGCAGTGGAAATAAACCAAATCAGGAGCATACTGTGATTATTTAAAAGGTTCAAGGGCATCTGTAACCTGCTTCAATCAGTCAGGTGTTTGATTTTTAGGAATGAACTAATAATATGCATTAAAGATAGACTTTGGCCTCTAGAAGCTTTTAAAAAAGAACTTTAAAAAAAATTAGTATCCAGTGCTTATCCTCTGAGTAAGCAGAGCAAGATTAGGGAACTGCCACACAATTAATCAAGCTAGTGATTATACCATACTGAAAACTCTAGGGACCAAACTTACTGGGCCCTGGGCAGATAATTTACATCATTGGCCCTGGCATTAGTGCGGTGAATTCAACAAGATGTATGATAGTGATGGTAGCTAGTGTTTCTTATCTGTCATCTATTCATTTTTTCACTTGCACAGAAATGTCTCTAGTGATAAGGGGACCAGGTCAGAGCATAACTGAACCTTTATGGTTCTTTGCTGCTGACACAGCAGTTTGTAGGCTGCTGTTCTAAATCCCCCTGAGGAAAAAGAGAGAAGCATGTTCATCACAGACATGACAGAAAACCTAGACTAATGGTTTTGGACTTCTTCCTGCCCCCCCCCCCCAAGCCTACTGCCCAAACCTGAGAGAGACATTGAGCCTATCCCATCCTACCCCCCATCCCCCATTATGCTTAAATTCATGTAGACACTTACACACAGATTCATGTACCTGAGTGGCTCTTTCCAGTCAAGACTTTAGTACTTTCAAGTTCTTTCAATTCCTTTGTCTGTTTTGAAACTTAAGCTATAAATGGATCTTGACAGCAGGTTTCACACAGGGATCTAGATATCAGGCTGTATCATCCTACACACATTGGATTGGTTTCGTATCTCTTCTGCAACTTGGGTTGACACCTGTCTGAACACAGCAAAAGCCTAGCTTTCCCTTGTGTGGCTGGAAGTCACTAACATGAGAGGAGGGGCAGGCCAGGCCAGAACACATGTTGGGGAAGGTAATTGGAACTTTTGAACCTGACATGGATTTCTAAGATTGACAGATGAGCCCAGCAGATTTATCACCAAGTTTCATAAGTGCCACCCATCAATGCAGTCTTTAAGTAGCAGTGATTTTTTTTTTTTTTTTTTCCCTCCCCTGGAATCTGTGTAGCTTGACTTTTTTGGAAGCTCTGCACTCTGAAGAAGACACTCCACTATAATTTACCAAGTGGCTCAGGATGCCAAGAAACTTTGTCTCCCCAAAGGCTTTTGAGTTTATGTTCATTCCCCATGCTATTTAAATAACCATTGACCTAGGCTTCCTAAACATGGCTTGTCTAATGGTATTTATCTACCTACTTATTAAACCAAAAAAATCTGACCTTCAGTATTTGTCCACTGGGCTATGTCTCTTACAAAATTAATCTTAGAGAAAACTGAAAATCACTTAATATATTGGCTTTTATATCCAACTGTGGAATTATCTGGAGGATAATAGTAGTATAAATCTTCTACCCAAATTTTTACAGCATTGTTTTTAATTTTTTTCAACACAGTTACAGTAGGTCTGTGTTCAGGTTCATATTGTTCCCCTTTGCATCATTGATTGTATGTAAGAAAATAACTGCAAAAAGCATGGTGTTCCAGGGTACACCTCTGACCTCTGTTTTGGCACAGATAATGTGGTAACTTCTGACCAGTAGTGCAAACGCACACTAGTTTTAGTATAATTACCCTTCGCTGAGGCAAGAAAGCGTCCCTAAATTCCATTCCAAGGACAGCAAAGGAGAAAACAAATGGAACTCCCATGGCCCGAATTTTAGCAACAACAGCATTAATGATGTAGAAGAAATATGTATTGCAGGGCCTTTGAAAGTACATTAAACCTATGAGGGTTTTCCAGGTAAAAAAGCATGTTCAGATAGTGCAGTCTTAATCAGATTGTCCCAAAGTTGGTGTGAGGAAGCTGAAAAGGCAGTAAGGTTTCAGCTGAAGAAATAAAGTGTTGTGTTCCTCTGAGTGTTGGCAGTGCAGGACTTCAGAAAAACTGGTTAAGTACAGTTGGATTAAAATGTGATTTGAAACCAACCTGATGCTCTTCTAAGTTATAATGGGAGTCAAATTGCTTCTCAGCAGTCCTGTATGTTAGCAAAATGCTGACATGGCTGAATGCTTTCTTCCCATGATCAGTGGCAGTGAACAGAATTGTGGTGTGGTTGAAACTTGGTTTTCATCAGTGCTATTTGAAATCAAATTGTGGCGTGATGAGAACAGTGTTGTTAGAGCCCCATGAAATGAATATAGTCTAGGCTGGTATCCAGTCTGGAAAGTCTCTTCACTAGGTAGAAGATTTTATGAATGGGCTGCACCTGCTCTGATGCCCAATAGTAAACTGGGGACTGCAGTGCCTGATGTCTTATGTCTTAGGCTCCATCCTGCTTGGACTACTGACTTGCCACATCAATTATTACAGATGTAATACAGTAATTGTGTATTGCATGCTGGCAATGAGTTGTGTATTTGTTTTTGATGTCTAGATTCAAAGACATTTTAACCTTCAGTTTCAGAGTTTCTTCACATATTTCATAAATAACATCATTAGTAAAATTTAGTACTCTTGTGCTTTCTATTTTATGTTGCTGCACTAGTATTTAATTAATCTTCATTAGTTATATAATCATTAGCATAGGCAAACACTTGGGGCTGGATTCATTGTCCATGTAATGTGTGGTACAGTGATTTAAATGCAGGAAAAATTGCTCTCTAGGGTATTTAAGTAAGGGGGGAGTCTAATTTACGTATTGGGACAATTTAGGGTTAGCCAAACAGTAGCTGACAGCCCATTCAATTAGATTGTAATGGAAATGGAGGGAAAACATCGTCAGCAGAGGAAATGTAGTTTACTGAAATATGTATGTTTGGGTCTTTATGGGAGTTCCTTAGGAAAGGGGAAGTGAGTACCCTACCTGTTCTTCCCTTCTTTTGAATGATCTTTTACAGTCCAACCCAATCTGAATATAGTCACCAAGTGAGTCTCTACTAGGGTGGTAGCAGCATTGTCAGCTCTGCTATTAGATCTTGGGAACAGGCAACTTATTTTCTCCATGTGTGTGTCGGGCGTAAGCACCATCTCTTGCAGCAGAGAATGAGCTGTGTGTTTATGCTTTGGTGTATCGGCACAAGTCACAACAGAAAGGGTATTTGTGCTCAGGTGCTGGACTGTGGGGAGGGCTGGAGGAGATACAGTCATGGTATTGCCATCTTGTCTAGGATTCCAGTTGTGCTGCTTCTACATTTGCTCCAGCAGTAGAACAAGCTATTTGCTTATTTTGTGCCTTGGCATAGGCATGTGAAACTAATGGCACACTCATCCTTTCAATTCGGTGAGCTTGAGGTGCAATTTACTACTCATGAATATGTTGTTTGACTGTCCTTCACAAAAGTAGATGAAGTCCTAGATGCTGATAATAGTGTTTGTGTTGAATTGTTTCCTCGTTCCACAGTTAATCTTAAGGATGGAGGAAAATATATTTTGGGTCAAACCCTTCAGTCTTTTCTAACCTGAGTAATTCCTTGATTGCACAAATAATCCCATAAAAGGTCATACTAATAGAGACTAGTCCCTCAACTGGACACACATCTTAAACTATTAAAAAAATAAGCTTGTGATGTAGCAAGATTTTAAGACAAAATAAGCTTAAGTAGCAGTCTGACTATAATATTAACTTGCCAGTTTTGTCCTGTACAGTTGCACGAATTTGGTAACATTCATCCTACTGGAGCCTGTAGGCATCTTGTTGGTTGTTAGTTCTTACTAGAAAATAAGTAATGGAGCTAAGAGGTTAATAAGTGCAGTGGTGCAACAGCTACTTTTATAAAGAAAAAGACCTCCAGAGACTTCTTGCCAGTGTGCAAAGCTTCATATACTTTAGTGATAAATAATAAAATTATTTGCCCCATCCTCCCCCACACTTATTAATGCTATTGCACTACCCATTAATAAACCTTTTAATGAACTCTCCCCTATCTACCACCACCTTCTTCCACAAATAAATACTAGAGTTTCCTAAACACTTTGAGAAGGGAATCAGGTTATCTGTTTGGCGTGCTGTGATTTATTTGACGAGCACAGAGAAGGATAGGGCATGCAAATATTGCAGTGTTCTTGCTTTGTTACTTATGAAATTTCTCTTTCTTAATTTCCTTTATTTCAGTTCCTAAACACAATTAGTATGTACATGTATGTGTCAGGTGAAAGATGATGTGTATGTCTCCCTAGAATTTACATAGCCTTTCAAATTTTTTGGAAGAGGGAAATGAAGCACAGTACACTGGATAAGGTGACAACTTTTGATGTATTGCTTTTCAGCTGCAGTAATGCATAGCTTTGGTTTAGCAAGAATATACTCGGACTTTACCAACCTTCAAGAAGTCTTACAGTGGATTGTACTTCCAAATTATTACTTTAGGCTATTTTTTCCCCCTCAAAAATTCAGGTATTTTCTATAGGATTTTTATCCAATAGAATTTTTTTTCAGATAATACTAGGCATTGTTTTTGAGTCCTCAAATGTGGTGGTTCTGCTTGCAGCAGCTTTCAGTGAGTGAATGAATACTTGCACTATCCTAGGCCACAAAGTGGGGATAGGCTAAAATGGGTAACAGTTACATGTTACAGAACACTTTGGAAACTGAAGGGAGTATGAAAAGAAACAGGAAATACTCTTGGATTACAAAAAGTCACCTGTCTGGGCCTATACTCTGGTGGGGTTCCTGACCAGTGTTTGTCTAACCTGTTCCCAAGGACCACCAGCAATAGATATTCCTACCTCACAAGCAACTTTTATTTCAGTCCTTCACTATCTTTACTAAAGCAAAACTTTCCTAGTATTTACCACAAATCTCTTTTTTGCTGTGATTAAAACTACTACTTTGTGTCCTATCTGCAGTGGATGTGCAGAACAAACAAATCCCTCCCTTTTTTCAGCATACCTTTTATAATCCACTAAGACTCTTACTGGTATGTTTCCACTTGATCTCTTAAAGCTAAATAGTCCTTTCTCTGTCTTTCCTCATATCTGATCTCTCTATTTAGATCACTGATCTCTTTCTCTGAACTCTCTCCATGTGGTCTGTTTCTCCTGAAATGTCATACCCAGATGTGAATCCATGGTTTAGCTGATGCATTACTTGTGCTGAACATAGTTACTTCATTTATCTTTCAGATTATTTTGATGTTTACAGATGGCACATCTGCTTTTCTTACTGTATGGTACTAAAAGAAACATAAAATTATTTAATTTGTATTTGTGACCCAATGTAATCAACAGATTCTTCCAACAGCACTGATACCTGTTCTCCAGGCAGACACTGATAGGAAGCTGTTCTCCAGTGTGTGTTTGAGCAGTTAATAATTCCTGCCTAAGTGTACAAACTTGTGACATGAACACTTTCCAATTACTATTAAAAGTTATGTAGTCTTTCTTAAGACTAATTGTTCATGTTGAGAAAAAGCAGGTTCTAGTCCTCCCTGTAAGAGAAATGATTGCAGTACAGAAATAATTTTTATGATGATAATTGAAAAAAAATTAGATGGTGAGTCAGTCTTCTCTAGGGGATTTTTCTGGGATTTAATGCTGTTGTAGTCCACTTGACTTCTCAGTAGCACATTGAGATTTCTGAGTAGTGTATGTTTTCGTATTTTGCCCCCTATTCTGAAGTAGTTGGAAGAGAAGACTTGTTTTGAAAATCTGTCTTTGCAAACTTACAATAGCCTTGCAGTCAGAGGTGATGATCACAGAATTTTCACAATATGGAGTAACCACAATATGGTTTGTCCTGTTGGATCCAAAATTGTCTGTTAGAATTTCAGAAGCTTATAGTTTTAGGGATGTGATGGTCTTTTTAGTTTTCTGCTATTTCATTTTCGTGATGGTCTGTTATAGGATTGAAATATGAGTGTAAATTTTAATGTTAGAATATGCATGAGTTTTAAGAGTTGTTTTTAGAGATAATCAATACTTTGGGAAACAACAAAGAAATAGAAATGATTAGCGAAGAGGACTCTAATGGACTGGGGTTTGTGCAGGAAAGCAAGCTCTGCTCACCTGTCTGGGGCACTTGAACTGCATATGATAAATAGATTGTAAGACCTCCTCTGCCCAAAGTTCTTGAGAAACCGTCACAGTACAACCTAGTAAGTATGGTTGACTAGATGGAAAGAATATGATCTTCTCCCAGACCGTAGCATACATAGACTTCATTCAGAGGATAGACTTTAGAAACAGAAAGAAAAGCAGCAAGTCTTTAATCTCCTAAGCAGGAGATGATTTAAAAAAGCCACCAAACTCAAACAAAAAAACAACAAACAAGAACAACAAAAAACTTAAAAGGGGAAAAAATGAAGTGGTGCTAGTTGTCACAGTAGTCTGGGAACTGTCCAAAATTTAAAATGCTTTCTCCTTTCTCAGTAACTTGGGTATTTCCATTGTCATTCTTGGTCACTAAAAAAGCTGTTCTTTTGAGACCTCTGTGGGGACCAAGATGTGCAACATCTGGACTTTTACTGTCAAGCTGATCCCCAGATCAGAGGTAGTAATGCAGGCTCATGAGACTATGATGTGGATTATTAATATTTACTTTTATTACTGTGATCCTGTGGATTTTGTAAAAAAGAACTATAGCTGTTGTGAAATTCAGTGGCTGATTTGCATATATTGTTGCATAATTGGAACAATAAAGATTGAGGTGAGATGCAATAAATTGCCCTAGTGATAATTTTTAAAGCACCATCTGTAGCCTGATACTTCTGCATCTTTAAAAGTCATATTCAGGAATCTGTTGTGTGGCATAGAGGTGGCTCATTCTGTATTTGTCTGCTGATCAACAGTAGCCTGTGTTGGTGGGGTTACTTCCACAATGAAAGACAATGGTACTTATTGCTGGTTTTGGAACAGAAGCACTCCCCACAGGCTATAACATAGTGTTTTATTTTGATTGTCAATTTCCCACAAGACAGTTTCCTGAAAAGGGTGAACAATAAACCAAATGCTCATTACTGGGCTTCATATATTTGAACATAACACAGTAATCTGATAGAATTGATTCAATTCCATGAACTAGAATATGGTGATGATGATATTTTAGGTGCACTGTACAAGGAAAACACTCTCGTGTCATGTACTTATCTAGTGACCTTCAAAGCTGACCGTTCAGTGTTACTGAATCTTAATACAAAAAACCAATAGAACAAACAAAAAGAACACCCACTCCATACAACACCCCAAACCAAACAAAGTCAACCCTCAATCTCTTAAGAGTAAATCCCAGATCCCCTGAAGATATTAGTCAAAGTTGATGTCAAGGAATCCATATTTAATTTGCATACCTTTCACCCTCAGCTTCTATTCCTTTTATTAGCTTTTATTCCTTTATTGGGCCAAAATCAGCTTAAGTCATATTGCCTATTCTTAGTGCCAGCTATAAAAGCAGAACCTTATAGGGTAGTAGCAGAGTAAAAGGAGAAATAAGTTTCTGTTCCAGGGAATTTGAAAGATGTGTTATCATTTGACCAGTTATCTGTTACCAGTTACCAGTTTAGAGTGAGCTCTGCAGTCTGTTGTTGTCCTTGCTGTGCTGGTGAGAAATATCACCAAGAAGTATATGTTATGCCATCAGCTAAACCTTTGAGCACCTTAAATTAGCAGTTGCCCCCACAAGAAGCCTACCTCTAGGAAGGTTGAGAATATGTCATAGGGTAAGCATACTTAAAATGCTAATTTTAATGCATTGTTGTGCAGTGGCAGTACACTTGTCAGTCAAACTGGCATCCTGTTGTGCTTGCATCCATGTAAAATAATCGAAGTGCCAGGCTGAAAAGTGTAATTAAGAGAAGGCACAGGGTAGCCAGAGCAGAACTTGCGTAATGTGTGTTACAGTGTGGCACATGACTATTATCCCTGGTAATCTCAGATTGCAGTATTTTGCAATCTTGGCATTTACCATGGCTTTCATTCAGAAGAGCAGTATTTTATTCTATTGATATCTCACCCATAGCTGCCGGGCACTTACTGGTCTGCGGTATCGGTAACGTAAATGTATTTCTATCATATGATACTGAGAGGCAAGTTTATAGCATTAAACAAAAAATTAGTATTGATACAAGCTTTGAAAAGGTTTCTTCCAATTTGGCTAGGTTTTCTTATTTACAAGAAAAACAAAAACAAAAGAAAAGCTTGTGTAGTATTTGCCTAGTAGTTAGGATTCATTTTGTATAGTGCTGGTCTGTTAGAACTTGGTTACTGAATGAGGTAGAGCCTTACCCCACCCCACCACATGTGCCTTAAGATAGTGCCTGAGATAAATGTATAATGGGTCCAGACAGGACAGTAAATTCTGAGACCTAAAAAAGGAAGGATTTTAGTAGGTATTTGTGCACCTATATAATTTGAACTCCATTGTGCTATGTGTAGTGACCTTTCTCTAACCACAAAAGGTAACTCCATGTGACTCTCATTTGAAAAATATTTCAGATTCCACTGTTTTCTGCCCTCAAGTTATATTTTGACTTGTTTATGCTAAAGCTTGATGCAGTAGTTTCTGAAATTAGTATGCTGTTAAAAAGGATGGATGGAGTTGAAGCCTATAACAAAAACTGGTGGAAAAGATTAAGGATTTGCGAAAGCCAGGTGAAATGTCTTACAGAAATCTTTATTGCAGATAACCTTAATTCACTGCAGAATAAAAACTATGGAAAATAGCATTCATTCCTACAATGATAAGCAGTAAGTGCTGAAGATTCTGTATTGTATAATTTGTCTTTAATCTTAAGAAGTGTTTTAGCTTATTTCAAGTGTTTTTTTGCAATGGTTTGTTTCGTGTCTTTTGTTATAAACCTGAGCCAAAACCCTTTAAAGTCAATGAGAAGATAATATTTCACCTTTACATCAATTGGCTTTGGATCCAATACTATGACTCATGAGGCTCTGTGGAGTTCTTATTATTGCACTTGACTGATAATACAGTGGCCATTCAAGTAGCCAGAAATTTGAACAGTTCTGGAAAATTGAACTCTTCTCAGCTTGCACATAATAGAAAACAAATTTGGATTTAAAAAAAATTATTTTGCCTTTCTATATAAAGATGTTCTTTGGGTATGACTTGTACCATTGTGGATAATGCAAATGTAGTATCAGGCAGTGCTTAAACTTCAGTACCTCTCTGTATTATATTCTGTGAAGATTAAATCCTTTAACTCACTTGCCCATGCTTGGTTTTGATTGTAGCCTTTTTAGCAGTCTATAACTCAAGTAGAATACAAAGAAGTGGGGAAAGGAGAAGTAGAAGGCTAGCAGATAATCAAATGTAAAAGGCCTCTCTTCAGACTGATAGTGCCGTGTTCAGGAAAGGCCATGTTTTGTGAATTGGTTCTTTCTTAGACACCTTCATAGTACTTGGTTCCTGTGCTTCAGAGTGTTCTGTCATCCCAGACATTCATGAGAAAGAAAGAAATTATTTTAGTGAAGGAATGTCATTCGCCATCAGATTAAGCTTCAGGATACTAATGACCTTTTTTTATAGGCAAAGGGTGTATGAATGAAATCCAGGGTGTGACAACATTCCTACTAATTTCAGCAAGACTATGTTGTTCTTGTCTTCCACAGCAGGGAATGTTACTTTCCTGGATTGCTGTTTTGTTTTGTTCATATTTTCTCTTGTACTATCTGTGGTGATGAATGCTGGTGAGATTACATGTGCCACCAGTCTGCTGTCTGGGGGTTTTTTGTTTGGCTTGGTTTGTCTGTCTCTTTTTTTTTTTTTTTTTTTTTTTTCCCCCTAATTTATTAGATTTAGTGTTTAGTAGACAGTCTAGTAGATGGGATCTCAGGCTTATATTCTTAAGTCAATCCTTTTACTTCTAGGTTGGTGTATCACATCAGCTGTGATAAAGCACTAGTATCATCTCATTCTTCAGTAGCCAGTGTGAAGAACTACTGACTGCAGTGATGTTGATAATGGATATGTTGGGTCACTGACCATTGCTGTAGCTGGCACATGGGGTAGTCTTGAAGAGAATGGAAAGTGGAAGCTCCTCTACTTTCTTACTTTTATTGGAGAACTGATGTGAACTGCCTTCATGCAGTGTTTTGCCTACACCATATAACTCTGCATAAATTCAGCTTTCACAGTTTTTAATCTATCCCACTCAAGTTTAGTACAAATTACATTGGAACTACTGGTTTTGGAATGCAAAAGGTTTATGCTCTGTAAGGGTTTTAATGTTGAGATCTTCTGTGTACCTGTATTTACTTTAGTAGAAAGCCACAAAGCATGAGGAAAAGGAAAATCCTGTCACATGTGATACTGTCCAACTGCAGTGTGATTATATCCATTGCATGTGTTGTATGTCTGCTCATACATGCTGCGTGCCCTGGCTATTCTCAGTCACTGTATAATGCTTGCACAAAGCTATTCCTTGGTGCTTTAAAGAATAAAGTTAAGTGCAGCTTGCTTATTTGAATGAGAAAGTGGTATTTCAGCCTTACTTAGGACTTTTTGCTATGCAGTTAATGGTTTATTTTGACCAGATGCTCAGAAATAAGCAGAGGTGTTTTGAACAGGTAGATATTATGGTGAGTTTATAGTAGTGATCACAAACCATTTCTAAACTGTACCACACCAGCTGCCTAGAAGAACGCCGTGTCCTGTTCTGAATGCTGTGTTAATTTGAGGGAAATGGACTCTGTTTCTTTGTTCCTTTGCTTGACATAGAGAAGGAACCTATTCCAAAAGTTGCTTTGTTTTACTAGGAGGAGAGTTGGGTGAGAGAGATGCTGAAGTTTCTGCTTGTGTTAGAATTTCATGACAGTATGTAAGCAGTTATATCTCTCCTGAGCTGTCAGTAGCTCAGAGTCTTCTACTTTGATTAGAGGCGTGACTAAAAAAATTACCATAATCCACTGACAGGCATGAAGAAAGCCATAATAAGTCTGATAACAATGTGTCAGTTAAGAGGCTATTATATTTTACTGCCTTACTACAGCAGACTAAAAATCCATTCAAACTTACCATTGATATAACTAAAGCCTTTTAGAAACCTGCCGCCTGCTCTAGTCTTAATAATACTTATTATGCCAATGGGAGAAAGAACTAAAATATGCACCTGTTTACATGAGCATTTAGATGTCGACAGTTTTACTTCAGGCATACAGAGTAGCTACAAATAGAGGGCCTTGGGTTTTTCCTTTTGAAAGCTGGAAACTTACAGATCTGTACTAGAAGGGAAGCACAGAATGAAGAGTATGGCTTTGAAACATTATGCAATGACAGATCAGGCCTGCAAAGCCCTTTTTGTGGCAACTTCACAGGATACTAGGTATCTACAAAAGGAGATGTGCTCCCTACTTAAATGTCTACTCCTTTTTCCTGTCACCCCCTAAACAAAAATGTTTTCAGGTTAAGTCAGTACAGGGTTTTGGAGGCCTTATGTCAATGGAGCTTTTAGTGTCTGGTTTTTGGTTTTGGGGTTTTCTTAAAATTTTTCAGTATTTCAGTTGGAGATATTTTTTTACCTGGCCATTAGATTCAACAGGCCAAAGTTCATTGTTAGCTGTCTGCACTTTGGGTGCAAGGTGGGTTGCCCAGAGAATGTGTTGATCCTCTGGCATAAATTAAGCAGTTTAAGACACAAATTTGCGATGTGCTTTTCCTGATGTCCAGTTGGAACCTTTGAAGCTGCAGATTGTGGTCAAGACAGCTTGAAATATCATCTGCTACTGGCAAGAAGAATGTGGCTGCATTAGCACTGTATCCCTTCTAGCAACCGTTAGCCTCTTTGCTGAACTACAGAAACCCAGCTCCATCAATTGCTCCTTACAAATCATGTTCTCTAGGCTGTGACATCTTGGTGACCCTTCTCTGGATGTCCTCAAATTAACCATATCCACCTGGAACTTGGCAGATTCCTGTTGCTTTCCCAGCATGCTGTAGAGGGGAGTTAGTAACTCCCCTTGATCTGCTGGCCACACTTCTGATATAGTCAAGTACTCTGTTTGCCTTGGTCACTGAATGAACATTCATAGCTCATGTTCAGCTTGGTGTTTGCTAGATCTTGGATTCCTTTCAATGGGGCTGAAACTTACCCAGCTGCTTCCCAGCATATATAGGTGCACAGGTTTATTTCACCCCAGGGGCAATATTATTTTGTATTCTGGATTCTTCTTGTTATTGCTGGACTGTTATTGAACAGTATGGACCTCAGTATCAATCTCAAATTTTTCTGACTTTTGACTGTCAGCCATTGAGCAGTCAGTACTCAGCAGTACTCTTTGAACCCATCAGTCCAGCCCATTTTCAGCCTACCTAGCAGTCTGTTATTTCAACCCATACTTCTTAAGCTTCCAGAAACCTTACTAGAATCTAGATAGATGGATTATATCTACCACTCTCCCCTTCTCCAGCTAGCTAGTTTGTAGATTGGCTAAGTATGGCTTGCTCTTATAATTCGGTGCTGATTTTTCCTTATTACCTACTTGCTTTGTGTGTGTTTTGGAAATTTATTCAAAGTGGATGTGCTCCATGGTCTCAGGTGAAATTGTTCCTTGAGTTCTCTTTACTTAAGCACCAGTGTAGCACACTAAAAAGAAAAAAAAAATCAGTGACTGGTCACCATGAATTTTCATAAATTATAATTTACTATCAGATTGGCTGACATGTTCAGGCCCTTTAGGGTTCCAGGTTCTGTTTGGTCCTATGGACTTGAAAAAATCCTGCTCCTATAAGTAGTCATAACCTGTCACTCTTCGATTGTAGGCTATACCTCTCCTTCCAAGACTATTCTGATACAAGAAAAGATCTGGGAGCAAAGTCAGCCTGCAAAGACAAAGCAGCAGGGGATGATATCGCATCTTCAGCAGCTTCTGTATTGTCCGTTGCTAGGTTCTATAGGGTTTGTGATGTAAAGTCCACAAAATTTCCTGAGAGATCTTAATTATCTGACAACTGATGCACTCAGTAGTTTAGGAACTTCTCAAGAAGAGCACATTGTTTTCATTATTTCTGTATCTTGTATTTCTCCCCTTCTCTTCATCTGTGTGATGAATTTCATCATTCATTTAGAAAAACTGAAAACAGTTGGTCAAAAAGACTGAACCTGTCTGCAGGTTGGTAAAACCTTTTAAGTTATAATATAATTCTAGTCTTTAGCATAAAAGGCTATTTTTTCAGGAGGCTTTAAAGCTCTTCAATGAGGTGTGGGAAACGAGTGGA
This sequence comes from Athene cunicularia, assembly GCF_003259725.1. Taxonomy (NCBI): domain Eukaryota; kingdom Metazoa; phylum Chordata; class Aves; order Strigiformes; family Strigidae; genus Athene; species Athene cunicularia. The sequence goes on from NW_020799099.1 coordinate 24,489,614, forward strand.
CTTTGAGACTCTTCAGGTGAGCACATTAGTAGAGAAGTGCTTGTCAGGGTTTGTATGGATCAAAAGATCTCAGGATACTTCTGGCATTTCCATTCAGCCCTGCAGTTTTCAAGAAGATTTGAGAGAAGTGATGCTGGATGGTAGGAAATACAATAGTGAAGTCCTCTAGGGTAAGCATAAATTTACTTATTTTGACTAGAGGAATTAATCCCCCAGAAACTGACTTAGCCCAGAGGCTATAGGTGACCCATACCTGGAAACATTCAAGGCCAGGATGGACAGGACTTTGAACAGTCTGGTCTAGTTGAAGATGTTCCTTCTCTTTGTAAGGGGCTTGGACTAGATGATCTTTAAAGGTCTCTTCCAACCCAAACCATTCTAGATTCTGTAAAGCCCATATAGGAAATCTAGGATGTGGAAACTGGCAAGTGACACTTGAGGCTCTTTTTCCTTTGTGGTTTTTTGACTAATCTATTTGGAAAACAGTTTTAATATTGACAAGCAGAGTGTATTATCTGTAGTCTTTGGTTTGGTGAGGCCCTTGGACTTTCCCTGCAGTGGTTACTAGATTCCCTTGTCAGTCAAGTGTTAGCAGCCTGTTAGTTGAGATTCTAATTTCTCTCTGGTTTTTAATGCATGTGCATGTGTGCATGCAGAGTAATAGTGAGGCTCACACAGACGAAATAATAAAGGTCAACAGGTGACATTCACTTTGCCAAGTGTTTTGTCATGGCTTTTATGTAGTATGTAGAATGAATTTTCTTGTACTTCCTGTATCTTCATCCTGTCTTCTCAAAACTGTCCTAATTAATATCCATAATCTCCAAAAGCTTCACTCTTTTTAGTCCTCTGTATTTCAGAATTTCATCTTTTGAAGATCTGATTTCTGAATGGAAATGCATACACCTGGATGCTGACAAGATACAGAAGTGTTCTACATCTTCCCTGATGAAATGGAAATCTTGGCCTGTCTGCTATCTGCTTGGGCCTGTTTGTGCACCTGCTGAAGTTCAATATAGCTGAAGGAGAAGCCTTAGCCTTCCCTCCCAGACATTCTCATACCTTTTGTATCTCTTGATTATGCTGGCAACCTTTCTCCTAGCCTTGGCAATGCAGTTTTGACCCACTTGTGTCAATGATAATTTACTGCTCTAAGGGTAACTTCCTTAGCTCTCAGTTTGACCTCTGTCACTTCTTTCCTTGACTTCATCAGCTAGCTCCATTACCTGTCAGATTAAACATAAGATATTTGTGGGTTTTGTTTTCAAGGTGCTCTGGTGTCTCCCACTTATCACATCTCGTGCATTATTATAACATTTATTTCTGTCTTCAGTTGCCAATCACCATAATCCACTTAAAAACTTTTAACACATTTTTTTAGGCTATGATTTATTTCTTCAAACTATCCTTCAAAGCCCTTCTAAAAAGTTTCTTTTTTGTGGTGTTGACAGAAATTTACCACTAGGTAAGCAGCTGTGTTATGCCGAGACCACTATTCTTCATATTCACCAATGTTATACCATTGTTTCCTTCAATTTTCCTCTTTTGACATCTGCTGTCTCTTATTCAAGTTGTGGTAGTGGACTTGTTTTTCCTTCTTCATCTTTGTTTATACAGTGCTTAGAGAATGGCTGGAGTTGCACAGGCACCATGGTAACACTAACTCTAAGGGACAATATTTATGACTATGATTTTCTTTTTATTTACATACTGTGTTTGCAGACCTCCCAGAGAATAGAGTCTGCAGAAGACAAGTCTATCTGACTGTTGTTTTTTCTTGCTTAGCTTTTCAGCTGTAAATTCACAGCGAAAAGCATCATGTGCACAACTTGTGCTCCCTGGTCTCATTAGGAACTGCTACAGCGCTGACTTCAAGCGGGTCCAATTGTTAGAAAGACTTAGTGCATACTTCTCAAACGGCCTGCACTCAGAGACACTTGCACCCATCACATTTTGGGCTTTCTCTTTTAATTGCAAGGCAGCATTTTAATATCTGTTTCTGTATGAGCCCAGATGCTAGAAACAGCTAGTCAACTCGATTGCTGTCTGTCAGCCAACATTATCCCATTTTGCAGACTGCAAGAGGAAGTGCAGGTGTGTAGTGCAGCTGCAGATGTGCCACTTAATGGAACCCTATGAAATGGAGCACATCTGGAAAGCATATTCCTCAGTTGCTGACTAGTCTGTGCTCTCCTTTAAGCTCAGAACATTAGATATGTGTCAGTCAGATGTTTCAGTTTCATGACCATGCATGTCAAAAGTGCAAACCTACTCAGTAGAACCTTACTAGAATTCGAGACATTTCTCCTGTATGCAGTTATTTAAAGGGGGGGCATTTATGAATAGATGATAGATTTTTTGCAAAGCCTTGGATAATGCAAGTCTTATGCTAGATAGGTCTTACTTTTTGGCTAGATAGATTACTGGTGGATGAAGGCAACACTTTATGTTTGAGAGGGTATGTTTAATATTGTCCCATTTCTCCTGTGTATGATGCTTACTGTTTTAGAATCTGAATCTTCTGAAGCACTGATGGAATCTCTGGAAATTATCCCTTGGACTGTGGGTGCAGTTGTCATTCCAATGAAATAATCGTAATAAGAGTTGATATATTCTGACTGCATGTAATGCAAAAGACAATACCTTGATATGTTTCCTATAATTAGACCTTTCTCTGTGGAAATTAAAGATTTCAATTTTTTCATAGCAGACTGCATTTTGCTCTAGCTGTGCTCTGAATTTCACATGTATCAAAGCCAAATATGAACAAATTACAATGTTGTCATTGCAATGCAATTTGCAGACATTTTCCTACTTTTGGGATTGCTTTTCTCCCTCTCTCTTCTTTCTCCATTCTCTTTTTATTTTCTCTAAGGTCTCTTCCTTCATTCCTCTGAGTGGGTCTGTTTTTTCATCTCTCGCCAATTGCTTTTGGATCCAAGCATCAAAATAGATTTTTTTTTTTTTCCTTTTTAAATAAAAATACCTGAACTTATCTGGGTCTTTTGTACTCAGTCTGTAGCCTTCAGTGAAGGTATTCATATATTGAAATGAAAATAAAATTCAAATGTTTTGGCTGGAATGCACAGTGTCATTATTAGATTCTAGTTTTTGTACTTACTAAGCTGTGATTTTTAGGGACTGTGACAAGCTGCGTATTAGCCACAAGAAATGTATACTGCCATCATCATAACTTTTCTCTGCTTTAAGCTACTACTTTATTTTTCAGACTTTTTCTTGTACCATATGTGTTCTTGGAACAGCTTTTCTTTGAGCTTCTCTCTTATCACAGTAACAGAAAGCTCCCCACATTTTAGCAGTCTTCACTCTGCTATTAGCGAGATTTTGGAAAAGCAGTGGAAATATCTTTACCTGTCCTGAAACCCACAAAATCACAAGTTTAAACTGATTGTAGCCTTGTGTGTTAACTGCACTAGATCATTCAGGAGAGATGGAAGGAAAGAAGAGGTCCTACAAGCAAAAAAACAACTTTGAGAAAAAGATTATCTGTATGTGTACAGATTAGGTTTTGGGGCATTAGTAAATTATAGCCAAGGACGAACCTATATGTGGGCTATAGAACGTGGATATACTTTCAAAACAAGATGGGAAATCTGCTTCTGAAAATCCTTTCTGTGATCCTTTGGGGTATCAGCTGGGCTCAGCAATTACTGTGCACCTTCTGCCACTGTTTGGACATCCTTTGTTGTTAAGTACCATAAGTTTTCTGTCTATTTCTTGATAGATTCCTTGAGCCAGCCCTTTAGTTTCTTCCAGCTGCCCAATAATAGGCTTGCCACAGCAGATGCTCTGGCTTCATTCATTTAACACGTATCCCAGATACTTCCATTTTCTTTTTTGGATAGCTTTGGAGATAAAAGTTGTCAGACCCTCTACTACACTTCAGCATTTGTTGTCAGTTAATTCAATTTGATTGAATATCTAGTATTTTCCAGAGGCATTTGCTTTCAGAGGATACTTACATGTCATTCTGTCCCTCAGCTGGATTTCTTTATCTTGTGTTCATATTTGAAATGAATGTTTGCAGTTCGGTGTGTAGATAATGGCCAAATTACAAATGGCTATGAATTCAGCTGTCTGTTTGTGACTTCATTACATTATTTCCTCTGGTCGTTTCCAGTGGCTTCCATTATACTCCCAGAGTACAGGGATAACTGATCTTTTGTATTACTTTGCCTCCTAATAAAGTACTTGCTGAGAGCCAGTAGGACACCATAGATCCTGGCATTTGCTCCATGGTATTACACTGGGGGTGGGGATTTAACTTTTTACTTAACATTTTTATTTAGTTTTTCATTTCCTTATTTATTTTTGAGATGTTAAGAGGCAGATTTGCCACTAACCGGCCACTGAGTGTCATAAATAAGCTTCTGGAGTGTGTTTCTGCTGCATTAACTTGGCTGCCTTCATAATGGTCTGCCTGTCAGTACGCCATCACTTTGCAATTGCATGTAGTTTCTCTGGGTGTTGCAGGCAGGCAAATCAAAGCTTACTGGCATGTTTTAGTCTCTGAGCTGTATCTGCAGTGCTCTTGTATAACAGTTACTCTCCTTCAGTGTTTGGCGAACGGTGCATGTTACTGCAAATGGGAATGACATTCTGTACATGTGCAGTAGCAGCTGGAGCATGCCACAGCTTTACGGAGGTAAGGCAGCCTGGCACGCACCCGGGGGAAAAAGTTCCAAATCCAAGTGCGTTTTGAGGTCATTAACGTGTCATTGGCAGTGCTATAGTTAGAGGGGGCCATTTAATTAACATTAATTGCTCACAGCTCATTGTGTGGCTCATGAAGGATTTACTGAAAAGCACCTCATAAGATCCATGCAGCTTTGAGGGAAGTGCATCTTCTCTCATGTACTCAAGTTCCATTCATGTACATTTTTCCATGCATGAGGCAGTGGTATCAATATTATTTTTATTTGCATAATATTTGTGGAATGTTTGAGGTATTTTAAGTACAAGGTGTGGCAGAAGAGTCATGGGCAGAAGCCAGCTCCAGTGTGCATTGCATATTAGTGTTGTGGGGGTTTAATTTTTTTTTTTTTTTTAAATAGCAGGAGGATAGAATGTCCTTTGCAGAGAGAGCATGTAGATTTATCAAGTCTCTTATCTCTCCCTTTCTTCGCCCTCCCTTCTCCTTTGTTCATATGCTCCTTTCAGCTCATTTTTGTATGGGTGGTTTTATTCTCTGATAGAGACTGCATTTTTTCCCTTCTTACAGCTTGTTGGCTACAAAGACGAAGAACTGACAGGTTTGAAATAAAGGTAATGATAGGTAATGGTTCATATAACTCTGCTAGTGCAATCAGAGAAAAGCACTCAAAGCACTTTCATGTGATAGCTCCATCACAAAATAAAGTTAGCAGGTTAAGATGAAAAAGGAAATTAATGGTGTAAGGGAAGGACTTCGCTATTTTATTACAAGAATTAATGATATTTTAGGATTAGGAATGTGCTTTTTAATATTTATTGTATCTTAATCCTACCTGTATGCTTTTTACATCCCTTCTGCTATTTTCCTATTTTGATTCCTATTCTGTAACTTAAGTTTTGGACTCTTGAATGCTCCAATTGTGTGGACCTCTAAATAGGCCTAATGGCACAAACAGGATTGACAGGTGGGGTTTTTTTAATTGCAGAGTTAGTCTTTTACTAGTGTAAAAAATAACTAACAGACGGTAGTTATGAAAAATACCGATTTTGTCACATCTCCATGTCATCTTTCCCAGTGAAAATGGGCCATGACTGCCTGTACTTTTCCTCATAACTTTCATTGTCCTAAAATGTCAGTGGCCATATGTAATAATGTCCTTTAAGTGTAGCAGTGCCTATTTGTAATGTTCCATAAATCTTTTTTTTTTAGGTTAGCCTTTTATCTTTGCATTTGTATTATATTAAAGAGGGCTAGTTTGTACCACAACTGACAACCCTGCAATGCTTTTACATAGCTGCATCCTAGATCCAACTGTTCTTTGTTGCTATCGTTGTTTGTTGTATTATATATTTTTTAGAAACACAGTGCTTAGAACCAAGGTTTTATTTCTACATCAATTATTTTTGTGCCATGGTGATCCATGATGTATATAACTAGTGCAGCTGATGCAAATTTTTCAAGTTTTAGCAAAAATTACATTTCCAACCTTTTTGGAAGAAATTCATATTAGGAAAGGGACCTTTGCTTTAGAACAGAATTGGGAAATTCATTCTAGAACAGCTGATAGTGTAGTCATTTGGATTGTGTTCAGAGTCCTTGGTCTGCCTAGTTTAGATAAGGAACTTGCATCTTTGGTGTCATACTCAAAACCCAACCTACTCCAATGGGGAGACTGAGAAGTCTCTGTAAGTTGTTTCTTCATTGAGATATTGACAATTAATAAGGTAGGTTAGTGCTTCTTGCTTTACTAAACTTAGTTTTGTTTGTGGCTTTAAACTTCAAAAGGCTTTAGTTATATCCTAGTGTACTTGATCTTCTAAGAACTCTACTAACTTTGGTTTTGATACTATGCAATGCCAAACACATCCTGTAAGGTGTTTGAATGCTGCTGCTTATACTTGCACTTTCACGCTAGTTGGTCCTATTACCTAATTAAATCATTTCCTGGCTGGATCTCTTTATTGTAAAAATAGTTCACATACATTATACCTTGCAGGTTCTAGTAAATGCCTTTTACCATTTCCTTTTAAAATATTTTTTTTTTTATTTGCTAATATATTGTCATAGCCTCTCTCTGAATGGTTTAATTTTTTCCCCACAAAAACCACTTTTTCTTAATAATCATGCTATATGATTGTTCCATTTAGCACATATTCCCAGACCAATTATCTTACATTTTTCTACACTGCACTGCATTTGCCATCTGCTGGCCTAATTACCTAAATGATCCAAATCCTTTGGAATCTGATTGTATTACTCTTCATTATTAGCTTTGATTCTAATTTTAGTATCATTTGAAAATCTGGAGATCTTAGCCATGATTGCTATTTGTAAATGAGTGGCAGAGGTGGTGGTTTGACTAATATTGATAAGTATATGTTACAATTTCCTTTTAAGTTTTGAAGGTAAAATTTGCTCTCAAATAGACTACATTTGGTCACCATGTATGTGATCTTCAAAGAGCTGTACAGTTAGGTTTGATCTTGTAAGGCACTACCATATATTGCAAGTGCTGAATGCTTTCCATTTACATTGATACTGTCCAGATTATATGAAGCTTATAAACTGATTCAGTTTCACAGTACTTTGTGAGGCAAGTGGATATTTCCCTTCTGAGGACACTGAGGCAGAAAGATGTGACATGTCACAGGATGTGGTAGACAACAGGTAGATCTCATTTCTAGAACTTAATTTATCAGTCAAAATCATCTGTCATAATATTAACCATAAAAATCTTGTAACAGTGTTTTCCTTCTGGCTTGTCAATATTCATAGGAAAAGCACATGCCAACTGTGTGTTTAAGGAATATAAATGTCAAGTAGGCTAACGTCCATATTGATGAATGTGTACTGAAGACACCTTATATAGCATTAAGATACCTCACAAGTTAGGTAATTAATATCCTAATATGCCCCAGATATTTGCTGTCAATCAAAGCCTGTACTTACACACAAAAAACTCAAACCAAACATTCCCAACCCTTAACCCAAAGACTAAATTGAGGCTCTTCTAAAAAGTCAAAGCCCCTCTGTAATTTGTATCTTTAACTTTTATGATTTTTCAGTTCTGGTTTTGCAGTATTTAGTGTGGAATCTGAGTATCATGCTCATAAGGAACCTTTCTGTCTTGTGCAGTGCTGTGCTTTTCAGCCTGGCATTTCACTGTGGGGAAAATAGTTGCCTCCCTACTTATCTTAGCATCACTGTTGAAATGCAATAGTATTGGCAAACCTTCATATAGATGTAGCTTATCCACATTCCCCAGGAATCATAAGCTCTTCTGCCAAAATGTTCTTTTCTGGTAAAACTGAGTAATTTTAGAAGTGGGTTTTTTTTTTTAAAAAAATCACACTGCAACTGATTGATAGTCTTCAACATGGTAGTCTCTGTGTCATGGTGAATGACTGAATGGAGTTTCCCCTATCGATTCCTTATAGTTTTCTTGTGTATAGTGTGTGTATGTGTTTAAGAGAGTGTGTGAATATGTGAGTACATAATTCTGTATCAACATGCATACACACTTCAAAATTGGCGTGCCTGTCTAGGTGTGTGTGTGTATTGTGCTGGCATGAACTGTGGAAATGAGCTTTAGGTCTAGTCAAGAGTAGCACAAAATAATTGTCAAAATTGATGATAACATTGATAAGTGTGCTGCTTTTCTTTTGTGATAATACAGTCTTTGAGATGTTTCTACCATCGATGCTAACCACCTGCTAGTGCAAAAAAGGGTGCACTTTCTTCTTTTTTTAAAAATCCATTTATTTATATGATGGGGAAGGGAAAGCATATTTATCGTGTTTACCCCTTTGAAGACTTTTGAGAAAGAAGGGTAGCTGTAAATTGCAGGTGAGGATCAAATGTAACTGAGTTGATATGTCTGACTAGAATAACTCCCCGCTCACCCCCACCTGGTGTTAAGTCTTGACTGGTACTGCTCATTTTTGAAGAGGTACTTACTGGTGGGGAATTCCCTTGGTAAAATGCACTCCCTGGAGTAATAAATCGTGAATTTACAGGGCAGAAACTATTGTCACATAGACCTAAATTTAGCTTTTGACTTTTAAATGTTGCCTAGACAGGTTTGAGGAGGTTGAATGGTGGCTGGCATTTTGTACTGTCACATTAGTTTGGTGTGGTGTGGTTTTATTTTCCTTATCATGAAAAAACAACGTAAAATATCTACCCAGTATATTGTGGTTTCTCACATAATGGCACCATCAAGTTGAACAGCAGAGAAGTTAGCTGTTCTTTCCAGATGTTAGTGTCAGAAGGATGGCTGGGGGTTTTTACAGGCTGTCCAAAGAAGTCCTGTTTTTCTCATGTAAACAGAAAGCAGTAATGTGTAATAGAAATGCCTGACATTCCTGTTAATACAGCAAGTTTCTGAACATTTAGCATCTTGGCCATGTTGGGTTCCTTATAATTAGCGATGCATATGTCAAGTGGATTCTGGCTTCTGTGTTGACAACCAAAGAAAGTATTTTCAGTCCCACATTCAAGGAGCTCACACTCCACAGTTCCACTGTGTACTGAAATAAAGGGGAATAGTTGTTTATGGGAGAACTAGGGATCAAGGCTCTTGATCTGGATGTGCATGTCCTCTTAAAAGCAACGTGGGACTCCCCCTCTACATCTGCCTTGTTCTATGAAAGAGCAATTTCTGGGATGACCTGTAGGCACATAATTACAGTTTTATGGGACAGAGAATGAAAACACAGCCTAGTTTGGTCTGCACAGGTGTCTTTCAGTTAAGAGCTAAAATGGCTTGATTAAAGAATTGTTTTGACTTTATTTGAAACGAGGATATTCAAATATGATAACTTTTAAGAAATAATGAAAGTTTGCAGAGTGAAGCACTTGCCAAATGTTCTCATCATTTTCTAAAATTCAATAATCTGATATACATCAGCAAATAAGAAATGAAAAGGGGGTCATGATGAAGAGGATTTACATTGTTTTCTTCATTCCTGGATATGAGTCATCAAGAAGACAAATGGCCTTTATTAGATTGAAATTTAATTTAAGATTCCCCTGAATGAACGGTTTCGTCGTGTTTTATCTATTGATATACAGTAGATTGAAGAACTCTTGAACTGTTGCTTTTTTTCCCAAAAGCAATTTTGCATATAGTTAGTTATTAGTAGTGTATCAAGTTGTCTTGCATTGTTTTTGGTTGTGTTGTTTTTCTAAATCCTTCCTGCTGCATAGAATAAAAATAAAGGAAGTAAGACATTAAACATGCATAGGAGCTTATTTTCAGAACCATTTTCCCCATAAATAATAAAGTTCTTGTTAAACAGCGTTTGTTATGAATGTCAGTTCTGATTCATCATAGGTTTTGTTACAATCTTAAATTTCATTTAACTGCTGGAGTACAAACCACTACTCACCCAAATGAGCCTTATTACAGTTATAAAAAGAAAAAAAAGTTAAAGGAAATGAGATGTGATATAACAGTGGTGTGACAGGCAGTTTCAGGTGCTGTAGTAGCTGTACATAATGAGGTGAGTGGGGGGACACTCCATGCTTGAATACCTGGTGGACTAAAGCAGTAGGACTTAGTTTACAAGACACTAAGCGTCTGCATTTCTAAGCAATGCTGGTTATGAAGAGGTGAAATTTTTATTGTTTCCCAGTGGGAACTGAAAGCAGTGACTATTTCACAGGAATAGCTTCCTCCCCTTTTTAAAAGGCATTCTTTTCCTTGTCTCTCAACTGGAACACTTCAATTCTTTAAAGAGTAATTATGCGCTGTATGTATTTGAACCATTGGCTTTAGGCAAATTGAAGCTGGCATTTCAGAAAGAGGACAAGGCATTATAAACTACTGACTTTTTTTTCCTGCCCATAGCTATTGTAGCTGAGGTCATCTAGGCAGTCAAGCAGCAAGTGCACATCACAACTGAGACTAACAGACAAACAAAGCAAACAGATGAAGCAGCTGATAAGAGACAACCACTGAAGAAAAGAATTGCTCTTCACAAGGCTCTGCCACAATTGCATTAAGGAAGTAAACACTAGTTTTCATTCTTTTACTTTCTTCAGACATCACTTTTACAATTAATTCTGTCATTTCATCATCTCACTTTACAATACTGGCAAGAATATTCAGATACATTCAATGGATGTTGTACCTGTATTTTTTCTTTACCAGGTCAAAAGGCAAACAACAACTTGGGCATAGTATGGGGGTCTCTAAGCTTAAAGGAAATGTCTCAGTCAGGAATTCATTTAATAAAGAAATATGTTTGTTTTGGTGTCATATACTTCCTCTTGACCAAGCCAGATCATTCCTTTCAGAAAAGGGGTTGAATTAGGATTTGGCTGTATAGGTGCAAGATTGTGGGGAAAAAACCCCACATGTCTGTTGCTGCTCCAAGTTAACAGTTTCGACCTACTAGTTTTCAATAAATGCTGACCTACTGCTGCTTTCCTGACCTGCTTCTATGGGTCTTTACCCCACAAGGCACTATAGTATTCAGTTCCATTGCATGTGATGCAGAGCTGTCTCTGCATGGCTAGACTTCCTAAAACTTTCCTCCTGAAAGAACGGAACTTTTTGTCAGGACTCCTTGGGCCATGTGTCATTTGTCATATGTGCCCTCACAAGTGGGGTTGATGATATGCATATATACTGTTGCCTGATCCTACGAGTATTTTTGGTGATGGCTGATGCGAGTTTTGTAACAGAAGAGCTTTCAGTTATGTCTGCCTGTTCCATTTGCACTACCTGAAATAGCAAATGGTGGAGTCTAAGTGTAATAGTCACTTCTCGGGTTGAAAATTAGTCAAGACGGGGATCTTCAGGAATCACCATCAGTGAGTCAGAAGGAGATAAACATAGAAATCTCCAAGAGTGTAGTTGCTAAGCCTATTTCTGAAGTTGAGCGTGGTGTGCTAATGGTGAGAAACTCCAGCAAATCCTTATGAAGCTCAGTGGTGGGGGGGGCAGGAAGTGCCATATCAAGCATCAGAGTAGATAAAAGTGATGGAATGCATCTAAGTAAAAATAATCTAAACCATACCAACATACCACCAAGCTCAGAACAAGCAATTGCAGCACAGGAGGAATATCTCAGAGTCAGTTGAGAGATTTCTGAAATTGTTGGCTGAACGTGCAGTAGCAGCAGCCAAAAGAACCAGCAAAATGGGGGCATTATAACAAGACAGAGGATAGAATCTTGGCACAATATGAAGCCCTGGTATTTTACACAGCAGGCAGTGAACTTCTGGAACACGCTGTAAGGAGTTTGTAGAAGTAGACAATTTCAGCAGGTTTGAAAGGGATTAGATTAAATCACGTACAGCAGGTCAATAAATGGTTACTAAAGGATTAGGCAGGGATATATCTTCTAGCATCTCTAATGCAACACTTTCTGATGCTGGGGAAATAGAGGAATGGATTGCTGACAGTGTCAGACTTGCTTGTTTTTTCAAATCACATCCTCTGATGTTACTCTCAAGGACAGGATCCTGGTCTAAATGATATGAGGCAGCAGGGCAAAGATAAATAAGGCAGCTAGAACAAGGAACTGAATAGATGTGCCACTGAGATGGAAAGGAGGGTGCTGATAGGGGGCTGGGAAGCACAAATGTCATGGGGGCAGGCTGATAGAGAATGAGGCGGGACTGTTTTGTAAGTTTGCTTGGTGAAAGGAGAGAGAGAAGAGGAGGGCCAAAGATGGGAATGTGTGTAGTGGAAAATGTGCCAGCAGCAAATTTACCTTCCTCAATAAGCTATGCATAGTGAGCAATGCTGATTGTCTCTCTGACTCATGGAATGGGTCCAGTGAGGTCCAAACTGAGAGAAAGAACAAAGATGCAATGTAGTAAATCTTTAAGCTAATATACAATTTTTCATACGTGGGCATGATAATATTTTGGTTTGCCTAGAAATGAAAAAAAAAAAAAAATTTAAAGTTGGATTGCCACTGCTAAGATATTAGGACTCATAAATTATTCAGACAGTTACTATACCTTAAAATGTACTTTTTGTAAGCTCCAGTAACTGACAGTTGCTGTGCCATCTGACTGATACAAAGGTGAGGAAATACATTAGAGACTTAAGCTTCCATATAAGTAATATAAAAGCTACCATAGCTGGAGATTTGTGAAAAACCTACTAAATACTACAAAGTGAAGAAAAAACCCAGCCAAAAACCACCACCAAAAAATAGTAGTTGGAGCTTGTTAGAGCTGTCTTTTCTATATCTGGTCCAACTTGAGATGTGAAAGAATTATTACAGTATTCAGGAAGCAGGTCCATGAAGCAGGGCATCAGATTCTCCAGAAGCATGTGCTGTAATAAGTAAGTAGTCTCTCAGTATGACTGCTTGGGGTACAAATAAATTTGTCTGTGCTAGAGCACACCTGCTATGTTACAAATCCCAAGTTAAGTGATGTTCAGTACCACGCCACTCTGAAAGACAAGTACATGTTGATGATACCATTGTCAGTTCCCCACATTCAAAGGCAGAACATTTATTGGCTTGGTGCTTAAATTGTTATGTATGCTAACAGTATAAAATGAAGTGTTTTCTGTTTTTGAAGTCCCAGCTTCTCTTGAGTTAGCTAGTATGGTTTTGTATGAGGTGCTGCTACTGACTTTGTCAGGTTTACACTGTGAAGTGCTTTTGGCACTTATTATATCTAGGAGCTCTCTCTGGACCACATAACTAAGTGGTAGGACAGACATTCATATGACATGCTGCATTGCCATACACCTCTTGGAGCTTCATTCAGGTTCTGAAGTTGCAATTTTCTTTTCCTGCCTCTGTTTGCTAACTTTATTTTCACAGTCTCCCCTCAATTCAACTGGTCTTCCTTGATCTTATGTTCCTTGTGCTAGTTTAAATTGTTTATGCAACTACAGACCACTGCTTTTCTTGGAGGCCAGGAAGGGAGAGAAGCAAGAACTCTAGAGCATTTTATATTTTTCTGTGGGTCAGAGCTATTCTCAGTTCTTGTGGGAATGGTGTGAGTAGCTCCCCAGTCAACACCACCTCGACTGCACAGGCGGAAAGGGGAGCATCATTAATAATTTTACCAGTTTTACCTTGCCCTATCAACAGCTCTGATTTGTCTGCCTCCTGAGGAAAAGTAGCCATCAGAAAAGGAGGTTGTATTCTAGGTGGGTAGAAACCTGAGGCGGGGGCCCTGGGCTGTGGGCACAGTTGCTGTCCATTGGTTGAAGTCTGCAGCTCTGCAGCTGATGTCTTTCTGACCCATCTCTGCAAATAAAGTGTGAGAGCTCATGACAGAATCTGTTGCCCGTTACATTCAGCAGACAAATAAAGGTCTCTGACTCCTGAAGTTTTTAAGGTGAAAAGCAAATGAGAAAGTCTTACGTCTTTTTCTTCAAGAACAGACAAAAAGAATACTAAAAAACCACAGTCCTGTCTACATGACATTTTCTGTTACGGCTTTAAATTGAGGACAGCCTGCAATAGATTTGTCTTTGTCTTCTGAATCAGAGCTCTTCATGGTCTACATAGTATTTTCTAGCTATTTTAGTCTCAATTCTCTGCTCAGCATTAGCATTGGAGATGAATTCTGTTCTGAGGTCTTGGACTGGATCCCCAATATGTGTTGGATGATTTTAAAGTTTGCTCTTGTACCCCTGAGGCCACCTGGAACAGCACTGGAGAAGATCTAGAATACGCTTCAGCTTTGGCCTTGTCTCCAGTATGAAATGCAGTATGCCACGCTATGCCAGCACCATGCCGTGAGATGCCCTGATAGAAGTCTTTTGTTGTTCCCTAATGGGTTTAAAACTCCCGTGTGTTGTAGCATCCAGGGACTGCTGAGCAAAGTAGCTGTTATAATAATAACCAGTCATATTGTTGAGCCAGGATTTGGTTGAATCTAGGTGGTGCAGTGGCTGAAGTCCCAAAACTCTGTCCTTCACTTCCATCAGTATTTCTGTACAAGGAGCTGCTTTGTGGTTAATACTGCAGTGGGAGGTTAAAAAATGAAATGCTACGGTATTAAGTTGTAAATAAAACTTCAAACTAAGGTTAAGCATGAAGAAGAAACTAGGACATTCTCTACCTGTGCCTTATGTATGGATTTTAATCATCACAGAAGTACGAAATGCTAATCAATGTAAGTGGATTTTATTAAAAAAACCCACCACACTAAAAATTCTGTTTTCACTATATATGAAAGTATTTTTCAGCCCTATTTTGAAGAAGCCTTTAAAGTTCTTATCTCCCCTTTATCTAGATTCGTAAGCATGCTATGGAAAAGACGATAGCAGCCTACACATTTTTGTACAGCGTGAGGTCCATACGCTTCTTTTGGAGCAGAGGGAGGAACAGGGTACAGCTCCTGCAAGGGCAAAGACAGACAGAGCTGCGAAAAGTAGGAGGTTGTGTATGACTGATTTTATTTTTTTTTTTTTTTCCCCCTTGGCCTTTTTTAACTGCTAATAGTATATTCTGTGGGTGTACAACTGCTGACAGCCACATATAAACAGCGCTGCAGAATTCCACTATCCCTGCTGCAAATTTTGGGCCTGTTGTGCTGTAATTTCAGAGCTTCTGTTTTTGTACATACAATTATAGATCTTATTTTGATGTTGAAATTTCAACAGGTGGCTATAGTAGTTCACGGATCTAGCTAAGTTTTATACATGGAATCATAAAAGTAAGCAGCAAAGACAAAGCTTGGTTGTAGACTGATTATGTTTTAGTCCCTTTTTTTCTATTAAAAAAAAGGTGTACAAATCCTTGTAGATTTGGACCCCTCTGAACAGGAAAGTTAAAATGATATGCAGACTATCTGTCATCCATGCAAACACTAACACTGCAGATATGTAATAAATGATAAACAAGAGTTAATTGTGTTGTAAGCATACATAATCTCACGAACTGCTCTCCACAGAAGTCATAATTAACTGTCTACATGCACAGAGATTCCCAATAATGTTTCCTAGCAGCACTTATCATCAAGGACTTTGCGTTAGGTTAGAATGGCTTACACAGAGCCAGTTAGAAATTGTAATTTTCATCAAACAGCACAGTACTTTTGTCTGTTCTGATTAAGAACTACACTCATTTTCTAGCTTAAGATGTAGTGACAAGTGTCAAAGCAATTTTTTCATTTAAAAATATTGAAGCATCAGTGCTACTGGTTACAGGGGAAAATCATAGTCCTAATGCAGCAAAAAAAGAATGGATGTAATCGTCATGTTCATAACCTGAGATTTTTGGACAGCAAATTTGAAAGATGTGTAATTTGAGTAGTTGAACGATCTTTTTTCTGCCTCTGCCCCCACTCCTATTAAAAGGGAAAATGATCTCCAGTTTTGTGTTGCATCTTACTTTAGCTGACTAGTCAAGGACAGTAAATGGAAAGAAATCTTATTAAATTTTCCAAAACTACATGCTAATTCAGAGACAGAACAAAGAAATTAAAACATTTTTGTAACTAGTTCAAAGGTAATTTCTCTTCTGATCATGTAAAATTTAGACTTCAGCATGAGTATGCTCATGAAATGCCTTCAGATATCAGCCCACATTACAATCTGCTATTTTGTTTTGAATGAATGTGTCGTGACTAGAAGTTTAAGTGGTAAGTACAGATAAGATTGAATGTAGCACTTTAATGATATCCCTTTTCAAGTTAGCTGCTGGAAATATTTTCATTTAATTTGCTGAAGTCTATTGAGAATATAATTTTATTTTGCTTTACATAAAATTAACAAACTTGTGATGTTCAAAAGCCAGTACCAAAATCTTAATTGAAACAGGCATTTTTTTTATTTTTTATTTTTTTCCACAGTCTTAAGCATGTTGTTTTGAAAAGAAGCATCCTGTCTGAAATAATTTTGTCTTTGATCTTTAAATACTGAGATAAATTCCATTGGAATATTTTGCATGTGGTTCAGTTGTGTAGAGTATTTGGTTTTCTGTGCTACTTTTTAATATGTTGTACCATAATGCCATTAGTTTAGAAGGGTGCCCTTGCTGGGTTTTGTCCCAGAGCATTCATTCTCATTTTCTGTAGTGGGGTGGAACTGTTCATTCTCAAAAATTTTAGTAAATCTGATTTGGGATACTGTACTTGTGTTACTGGTAGTAAGACCACTTCTTCAGCTCAAATATTTTAACCTTTTTGAAGTGCATGTCTAGCTTCTGGTCTGTAGGAGTGCCAAAGTCTTCTGCAGTGGAATTGACATGGTTTCACCATGCAGAAAATGGGATGTGTGGGAGGACAGGAACTGAAAGTTAAAATCCAAAGAGATCAAAAGAAGGATATACATATCTTTTGTTAATAAGAACTCAAATCTGAAATAGCAACTTTTTGATCCTGTAAAGGACAGGAGGAAAGGAGTGATTTGAGATGGAGGTGCTGGCTAGGGCAGCTGGCACAGCATTTCTTCTAATAATTTCTCTACCATCCTCTGGGATAGACGTAAGGTACAAGCAGACTCAGGTTTGCTCTGGTCATTCTCAGAGCTGTCCAGACATAGCTTAGTTTGGTGTTAATGTACCCTGTCTCTCAAACAGCCTTCTGAGCACGTTGTGGAAAAGCTTACATGGATCTATACGTGTCCTTGTAAACAGGTTCAAGAAGGGATCCTACACCCCTGTATTTTCTCCATGAACAGAGCTACCTATGTATGGTGGAGCTGGGAAGGGGAGCTGAAGCTGTGAGACAGATCTTGTAGTTTACATTCTTAATATAGAAATGCCACTGCATCTGAAAGAAGTACAAAGGATTTTTGTGTATGGCGCTCAGCTCAAACCCTTTAAAGAAAACTATGTTAAATCTAGGTAGAGGCTACATCACTGCCAGCCCATATAGCAGTGGTGTTTCCCAAATTCAATTTCATTTGATCCTTCATCCTGTACTCTAGAGTACTCCATTTTGAAATGAGAAATAAAGATCCACTATTTTGCAGACCTTTCTAGGGCTTCTTTGGGCTGTTGCTTCCAAATAATCTGAGTAGAAGTTGACATATGAACCTAGTTGGCAAGGATGCCAGTGCAGCTATTTTTTGACTGTGTTGCTAAATAAAACAGTGAAAGCATTTTCTTACTGGCCAGGTTTTCATTGTTATTTGTCCTAGAGTCACACTGAAATAGCTTTAAAAGAACATGGAAAGCAAATCAATGAAGTTTGAAGACAACTAATTGTTTCAGATGTAGATAGGAATTGATTTTTGTATCATTGATATCTTTATTTGCTTTCAATATTTTATATTAAACGAAAAGGTTTACTGTTAGAAGACAATTGGAAAAAAAACAAAACAAAACACCAAAAACAAACCCACCCAAGAAAAAAAATCACCTCAACCCCCTAGACATTTTCCAAATCAAATTTTATCCCAAGATCACTAACAAACTAAAAGTCCTCTCAGATCTGTTACACTCAGGGCAAAGAAGTTCTAGAGACTGGATGCAACTTTGAGGTATTAATGAAATGCAGGTTCGAGATGTGTTTTTACATCACAAAGATGTTTTATGACTGAAGAAGACTTTTTCTTTATGGTTACAGACTTCTTGAAGTGTCCAAGGCATTAGACACTGAATGCTGAACATTGCCTGGTGGTCAACTGCAGAGCCTTTGTTTGTGACCCTGTATGAGGAGGAGTCTGAATTTGGAATAATGAAGCTCTAACCTTTAGTGTAGAGCAACGCTCATACTGCTTGCATGCCTGTGTACAACTCTTTTGTACTAATTAAGTGCTCAATGTTAGCTTTTTGAGGAAGTGCATGGCATCAGTGTCATGGTTGAGATCAGAGGGGCAGCTGAGCATCACATAACCACACTCTTCCTCCCAGCTCTAAGAAGGATAAAACAAGCAAAGACACTGCTTACTTCCCCCCCTTCCACCCCCACCTCCATGCTGAGAAGGAGGAAAGCAAAAGACCCAGGAACTTGAGATAAGGATAAGGAGGGATGATCTCATCCTTTAAGGCACAGGCAAAAACCAGACTCATTAGGGAAAGAAAAAAATAACATGAATTTAATATAGACACTAGCAACAACACTACTTATCAGACAGAGTAGGACCATGAGAAACATTACCACATCTTGCAAAAAACCTTCCCCCATCCTTCCCTTCTTCCTGGGCACCAGGACACTCAGAAACAAAAAAACCTCAGTAAAAAAAGCCAACTGGTTTATTAGGTTGGAGTTATATTCTTTATTTATGTTCTATAACCTTATGGTGTATCATAAAATGGGGTATTAAAGTTTAGATGTTCTTCAACTTCTGCCTACTAAAGCTATTCTGAGCAAGTAGGTTGATCAGTCTTTGTAATTTTGGATCTTAATTTGCTAAATTGTCTACCTGTTGTCTTGTTTTCAAAGGGAGTGCAGTGGGGTATCCCAGTTTATTAAAGTGATAACAGCCTTCGATGTGGTATTTTTTCAGGGGCCTGCAGTGGTGGGAGGTTGCATTCCCTGCCTGGCTGCCCACTGGGAAAGAAGTGGTTCATCCAAGCTACTTAGTTGTTACTGTTCTTTGACTTTCTTCTCTAAAACTTCCAGAACTTCTGTTATACAGGAACCATTTAGCAAGTCCAAAAATTTAAGTGTTCCTCTCCCCATCCTTTCTGGGTTAAAAACCAGGTCTGTCCCTCAGATCCTCACTCTTTCCAAGACTTTTCTTCTAGACATGTAATACTAAACTCAGTGAAAAAGGCAGTATCTTCATGAAGATCCCCAAGCAGGCTAAAAAATCCCCTGAAATTGCCTTTTACCAGCCTTAGAAAAGTAAGGTGAGTGGTGTGAAAACTGTATGAAAAGCCTGTGTGGGGCAGAACGCAAGGGGGAAGCATGAGTTCACACTGGGGCAGTGAAAGGCAGAAGTGACAGTACTGATGTTGCCTGGCTGATTGAAGTGGTGATGATGGCTGAGGATACAAAACACTATTGATAGGAGTGCAGAATTTATATGGGGTTGGCATAAGCATACATTACTGTTGAACTGGGACCAACGTGTGTATTACATTATGACAGAGAGGCTGTGGCTAAGATTTTTTTTGGAAAAACTATGAATGGATATATACACTTCATAGAAATGCATGTGCTGTCATCTCTGTTGGGATTCATGTCAAGATGGCTCCAACAAGGGTCAAAAATTTCATTGCTCTGTTTATAGCTGTGAGGGTTCCAGTGCCATAATTGTTACACATGCTGTGGGTGAGGATGAGGCATTAAAAATAACTTTAGATAAACCGTAACTAGAAGATATTTTTAAAGTCGTTTTTTGTAACAGTCTTGTAATTTTGGAGAGAGTATAGCTTATGACAAAACCAGTCTGTCCCCTTCATGCTATTCTCTGTTAAGGTAGGAAAACCTCTTAATCTACCTGCTGTGAGTTCATTACTGAGATGAGTGTTTTCCCCATTGCTTGATGCTCTCACTCAGCACAGAGTAGCAAGAGGCAGCTGCCTATGCTGGAATTGTGGAAACAGTGAGAAGGCCTTTCATCACAGACTGGAGGTGGTATGTGGGTGAATTTTGTGGGTTCCCTGGTATATTGCACACTGAATTTCAAGGGCTCATCATATTGATACTATAGACTAAAAAGAAGAGTATATTTTCTAAAACTAACTAAAACCACTAGCTTTGCACCACTGTGATCCTCTTCCATCTGACAAAGCCCTTTGTGCAGAAATAGGCTTTGATCAATGTCATCCTTTATATTTAATGTATACAGTTCTCTTTCTAGCTGTGCTATTTTCCAGAAATATTTCTTCGAGAACTGCACCATACAATACTGCTTTGGGCTTTAAAATTATGAATATTCCTATTTTAAATTGTAGAACTGTGATTCATTTTAGTAAGCTATGATATCTTTGCTAACTGATACTCAAGTGCATATTCAAGTTTCTGAAGAATATCTTGTTTGCTGCATAGGAAATTGAACTCCTGTCTTTCTATCAAGTACATGCAATCAAATATCTGACTGGGTTGACATTTTAGCCTGCTTGTACAGCGTGTTCTGTGCTACAACTCCAGGTGAAACATTCTCCATTTGGGTAGTATATCTTTGTGTTAAGCTAGGTACATGAGGGCAGGAGCAGAAGCAGCAGCTTGTCTTGCAAAATACAATATTGAGCTGTATTGATTTCTCATTTAGCTGTATTGGGTGTTCACCCTGGAAATCCAGCTAGGTTTCTAGTTGCTCATGAGAAGGCTGATTAGTATTATGTTATCTAATGAATGCATATAGGCACCGAGGGCTTATGCATCTTTTATGCACTCGGAACAAACCAGAAAAGGCATCTATATGAAATAATGAACTGCCCAGCAAGTAAATCATGGAACTTGTTAGACTGTACTTTTCAGTTTTTGGAAGGCAGAAGTAAACAATAGATTAGTAGTTTGATTATTTGTCTATGTTTTAAACCAGCTGTGTACTTTAAGATTCTGCAGCGTAAGATGAAACAGCAGAAAGATATGATTTGGAAACCTGAGGAATCAGGTTAAGCATACGTGACCAGAACCTTCAGCTCCACTTGACTTGGTCTCAGATTTGGGTTTTGTGGTTATATGACCACCCGGGAGTCCCAGATTTCTGCTGAGGATTTTCTGTATTTCATATAACCTTTCCAAATATTTCTTGAAGGCAATGTTGGCACATCTTCTTAGGAATGCTTTATTGCACTAGCTGCTCTGACTGTGAGATTGGGTCTCTAGGCCAGTACCCCTTGCTTGTCTCCGTTTCAGATGATGTAGATATCAATGGTGGGTGTGTGGTGACTACTTTTTAAGGAAGGTCAGACAGCTAGTGATGAGTTCAAGCTAGACAAAGCATTTTGCAAAAACCAAACCAACAATTACTGTTCGGGATCATAGAAGGTCAAAGGGGTTTGTTCTGAGTGCCCAAGTGCTTTCAGAAAGAGGGTGATGGAATGCTCATATTTCTCTTTGAAATCCATGAAGGATATCTTCCATTCCATCTACTGCATGTTTCTTCACATGGTTTCTTTGATCCTTGTTGTAGAGAGTGTTTCAGATTTTCAAAGTTAATGTCCAGTTGTGCATGTCCATGTGTGGGAAGAGGGGAATGTTTCATTCACTGCCAAGCTATGCTTTTATGAGTGGGAGAGTTTCATGCTGTTCCTAGGAACTGATTGCATATCGCATCAAACAGGACATGCAAATTTTAATATAAAAATTTTGACTCAGTCATTTGTCTTAGGAATGTTACCAAAGAAAACTGAGGCATGTGCTATAATCATAACTACTTCATGAAGTGTGCTGAGATTTTAACAAGGAATAGCAGCAGTCTAGCCTACCATTGTGGTATTAGTCATGTAATGGCTATAAAAAGTAAATCCTCCAGTGGCAGTCTCTTCTGGATGGGTCATTGTCCAGTTTTTCCAGTTTCAGATTTGTGCTAATGTCTGAGAATTTATAATTTCTTGGTCATACTTTGCATTTCAGGAACGGGCTTGGACTTTACCCTGTCCATGTTACCATGAAAATGTTTTTCAGTTTACTTAGTGGGAGCTTTGCTGCTGTCTGTTAAATGAGAACTGTGCTTAAGAATACTTAAGAACTGTATGTCACACTTTCATCTTCAAGTAGCTCAGAGAGAGCGAGCCTCGGTCAGATAGACTATTGGAGCAGAGGGAGTGATTCAGGGGGGAAATAAGGGAGTTATTTGCAGGGGCAGGGAAGAGAGGGAGACAACAGGCAATCACAAGCATGGGTGCTGTTAAGAGAGAGGTTCTTGGGGTAAGCTTCCATGTAAACAACACAGCTGATTACAGGTTTATGGTTTTACATAGGTTTGAAGATATGGTGCTTATAAATTCCACGCACTCTGTATTCACAGCATTTAAATAATTTCACAGATAGTTGTGCCTCCTCTTTAATATAGAGAGGAAGTGTTAGAGTGCAGACAGCAAAGTTTGAATTTTACTTCTAAATGACAATTGTTTACAAAAGTAATGATTTTTACATGGAATTAAGTACAGCTTAGTCAAAGGGAATATGTAACATGCTGCATACCTCGAGCTATGGATTTATTTCTATTACTCTCGCTTGATCATGCTATGCTGTCCAATAAGGAAGCTCTTCTGCTGATTTCATGGTGCTTTGAATTTTTCTTATATGAAACTTGTATATTATACCTGCCCCAGGCATGATGACACTACTGGCAGTACGTTACAGAAATAATTGCACGGTGAAGCTTAATACAAGCATGGTGCTGGTATAGAAAAAAGTTGATCTTGTAAAATGGGGCCTTTATAAGTTACTGCAATGGAAATAAAAGGACAAGAATGAACATCCAAGCCTATTGCTTGCAAAGCAAATAAAGTGCAAAAGGAAAAGCAGTATCTTGAGGAAAAGAAGGGGTTATAGGATACTGTTAAGAATTTTAGACAGGCAGAATTGCTATCATATTAAGGCTATCAGTCAAACGATTCCTCAGCATTAGTTGTTTTGATTTCATTTCATACAATCAAACTGAATTTTGCTAGCCACTAATGGTGTGGCTTCAATAGCTGGACAGATGACTCTTTGTCCTGCCAAATGTGTCCTCATCTATGGTATCACCATCTGCTGCTTTAAATGGGAGAAGCATTGTTCGTGTCTTTTGCCAGATGCGGTTTAAATCTCTCACTTATTCTGTGGTAATAGAAGTGCTTTCACGGGCAAGTTGACGATGTGTCAGACTTGGTTTGTATAGGTGAGATAAAGTTTGCAATATTGCTACTGTTGAAAGGGAGTTGAAAAAGGGGAAACCTGGACATAGTGTATACCGTATACTTATAGTGAAGTTATGCCTGCCTGTCAATATTAAAATGTTTGCAAAAACCTCATATTCAGTGCAGAAATTTTTTTTCAAATTGAATGGAGCTTATTGCATTTCAAAACTTCATTTTTGTTTAACATGTAGACCACTCTTAAGCTAATATGTATATCTGAAAGTTAAGTAGTATCACTTTCTTCATAACTTATAAAAAAGAAATTCTGCATTATTATGTTGTTAGATGGAGTAATTTTCAGATTAAAGAGCTCTTAGGTTTGACTAGCAGTGCACTCATAATCTCTAGAACAAATACCTTTCTTCCTGGGTTGTTGGAGTTTTTGTTTTGTTTTTATTTTTTTGTGGTTTTTTTTCCATTCCATCCCTCTGAATTTCAGATTGATACTGGTTTTGTTTGTTTTCATCACTGCGACTTGGAGTAATTGCTAAAAGCTCTGAAATAAGAAGTTTAAAATTTTGTTGATCTAGGAATGTGTTATTTAGCTATATGATTACATTACAGTTTGGGTGCATATCCCACCTGTGGTCTCTCCCCTCAGTTCCCCAAGGGGACGACTCCTAACACTGAGCTGTGTTTTTTCTTGAAAAGTAGCCCCCTCTTTTAGTATTCTCTAGGTTGGATGGCAGACTAATATAGGATGTGGTCACAGTGAAAGTGGCAGTGCCCTTCCCTTTTCAGTTTATTTTAATTACAACATTCAGGTGACAGATTAGCTAACATCTCATCTCTCTAGGTGAAACAATGCAATTCCTCTTTGGGATAAATTTAAGCATAGAGAATAGCCCTCCAGTTTGGCCTTTTGTGTTCATGAAAGCGGCAGCCACTTTACACCCTTCTTGTTTGGGAGACTGAGACTGGTAGCTGATTAGAGTGGCTTAAACTTTTTCAAAAGAGACATTATTTATTCACTTAAGGGTATATGGGCTATTATTATTTAACCCCTATTTATGATTACTATCAGCTTGTTTTGACTTACCTTTGCCTTAATCTTTCTCTTAATCCTTAGCAGTAACTTTCACCTAATGGATGTGGGAGAAACCCAAAGGGACTCTTGGGGCTTTCATTCATCATTCCATAAAGACCCATGTGCTTATCACTCCCCTTCTTTTTCTCAGGATGTATTTGCAATGCCTAAACTTTTCAAGGCAGTAGTATAACTCTGCCTAGTTTGGAGTAAAACATTTCCTCAACTACTGGCCCAGGTCATGGTAGCTTCTTCCTGTGCATATTTCTGCTTTGAAGAAATGTCTTACTTCTATTTAGTTTGTCCCACATCATTCCAGACTAGCAATTTAATAATAAGGAAGTAACACAGAAGCACATAGCATGCTGTATGCTTACAGTAGAGATAACATCTCATTTTTCACTTTGCTAGTGGGTAGGGCTTTCTCTCATTGCAGGAGTCTATTAAAATAATAAAATTTGGTAAAAGAGAAGAAAATGTGACTGTACAACCTGAGCTTAGAAAAGACGCAGGTTTTGTTATCTACAGTGGGAGCCCAACACTGGGCATCAGACCACAAATGAACAATAAATGTGATCAATCATTAGCACATTGGTTTATTTTCCTACATAATTTGTCACCTCCGTGTTCTTTCCTTGGGGTGGGGGGGGGTTGAGGGGGAATCTGATACTGTAAATTCTAAACAAATAATGTCCAGGCAAACAAAACTTATTTTATGACTGGTCTTTGTAAATTACCTCCCATGTAGTTCCTCCTAGAAACTCTGAAATCACAAGTGTTTTCTAAACATGCTGATGGTGAAGATAATTATTCAATAAACCAATTCCAATTTAATCTCTGTTCCATTTATCATGTGAGTTATAAAATTGCTTGTTTTGGTGTATGTTGTCTGAATCCCAATCAGCACTGTATTTGTTAGCTGATGGTGGTATTTTCTGGATAGGCTTCATTCTAGCTAGTTTAAACTCCGTTTATTCCATGTATAATTGGACCTTACTTCTTTAGCAGCTTGTCTGTAGTACATATACTTAACCAGTATTTCTACCCAGGACATAATTTAGTTTCAGTTTACAAGTAAGTGTTTGACCCTTTACAATAAAGATGGAATGTCATAGATCACAAAATGGTTTGGGTTGGCAGGGACCTTAAAGATCATCTAGTTCCACCCCCCCTGCCATGGGCAGGGACACCTTCCACTAGCCCAGGTTGCTCAAAGCCCAGTCCAACCTGGCCTTGAACACTGCCAGGGAGGGCGCAACCACAGCTTCTCTGGGCAACCTGTGCCAATGCCTCATCACTCTCACAGTAAAGAATTTCTTTCTTAAATCTAATCTAAACTTACTCTGTTTAAAACTCTTATGACTCATCGAACCACTACACACTCCCTGACAAAGAGTCCCTTCTGATTTTGCATGTAGGACCCTTTTAAATACTGGAAGGCCTCTATAAGATCTCCCCAGAGCCTTCTCTTCTCCAGGCTGAGCAATGCCAACTCTCTCAGCCTGTCCTCACAGGGGAGGTGCTCCAGCCCCCTGATCATCTTTGTGGCCTCCTCTGAACATGCTGGAGCAGATCCATGTCCTAATGTTGGGAGCCCCAGAGCTGGACACAGCATTGCAGGTGGGGTCCCACCAGAGCAGAGGGAGAGAATCCCCTTCCTTGATGTGCTGGCCACACTACCCTGGATGCAGTCCAGGATGTGGTTGCCTTTCTGGGCTGTGAGCAGACATTGCTGGCTTCCATCCATTAATACTCTGAAGTCTTTCTCACGGGGCTGCTCTCAATCCACTCATCGTCCAGCCTGTATTTGTGCTTGGGATTGCTCTGACCCATGTGCAGGACCTTGCACTTGGCCTTGTTGAACTTCTTTGTGAGTTTTTCATGGGCTTACCTCTCAATCCTGTCTGGGTCCCTGTGGATGGCACATCCCTTCCCTCCAGCATGTTGACTGTGCCACACAGCTTGGTGTCATTGGCAAACTTGCGGAGGGTGCACTCGATCCCACTGTCCACGTGGCCAACAGATGTTAAAAAACGCTGGTCCCAACACTGACCCCTGAGGAACACCGCTTGTCTGCTCTACACTTGGACATGGAACTGTTGACTGCAAATCTTTGAGTCCGACCATCCAGCCAATTCCTTATCCACTGGGTGGTCAATCTGTCACATCCATGTCTCTCTGCTTTAGGGACAAGAATGTTGTGTGGGACAGCGTTAGATGCTTTTCAAAATTCCAGTTAGATTATGTCAGTTGCCTTATCTACCAACACTGTAACCCTGTCATAGAAAGTGACCAGATTTGTCAGGCATGATTTGCCCTTAGTGGTGGCTGTCACAAATCACCTCCTTGTTTTTCCGTGTGCCCTAGCTTAGTTTCCAGGAGGATCTGCTTCATGATCTTGCCAGACACAGAGGTGAGACTGACTGGCCAGTTCCCTGGGCTGCCTTTATTTCCCTTTTAAAAAATGGGCATTATGTTTCCTCTTTTTCTAGTCAGCAGGAACTTCACTGGACTGCCATGACTTCTCAAATATGATGGATAGTGGCTTGGCCACTTCATCTGCCAGTTCCCTCAGGACCCGTGGATGCATCTCATCAGGTCCCATGGACTTGTGCACCTTCAAGTTCCTTGGATGGTCTTGAACCTGATCTTTTCCTGCAGTGGGTGGTTCTTTATTCTCCCAGTCCATGCCTTTGTCTTCTGTGTCTTGGGCATGGTAGCTGGAGTACTTGCCAATGAAGACTGAGGTTTAAAAGTCATTTAATATGTCAGCCTTCCCCTTATCCCAGGTAACCCAGTCTCCTGTTTCCTTCTGGAGAGGGTCCACATTTTCCCTAGTCTTCCTTTTATTGCTGATTTACCTATAGAAGCTTTTCCTGTTGCCCTTGACATCCCTGGCCAGATTTAATTCTCTGAAAGTTTTGGTCTTCCTAACATGATTCCTGGCTGCTCCCCTCCCCCGCCTGTCCTTTCTAAAAGAGCCTGTATCCTTCCATTTCAACACTCCAGTCATAGCAGTCATCCCATCACATCTCTGTGATGCCAGTAAGATTGTAGCCCCACAGGTGTGTGCACATCTCTAGCTCCTCTTGTTCATTCCCCAAGCTATGTGTCTTTGCATAGAGGCATTTAAGTTGGGCCCGGATGAAGCTGACTTACTTGATGGAATTCCTTTGAGCTGCTGCTTAGGTGTTCCCCTGCTGACTTGTGACCCCTCTCCAGGGTCTGGGCATCTGTTGCTGGAACTGGCATCAAGCTAGTGAGAGTGGGATAAATTGAGGTTCCCCTCCCCTGGCAAATTTAGATTAAAGCCCTCTTCACTAGCTTGGCAAGCTTACCTCTTATCTCTGTGTTTAATTAAATGCACAGGAATAGGCTTAGATGATCCAGTTCAAGCTTTCTGAAAATTTAATTTCCTCTGTATAAATAATTTTATTTCAGTCTAAGAGGAGTTGGGCCCATAGAGAACTACTACCCATGTTAGAATTCTTGTCTGTAATTTTGAGGATTGACATCTTTAAAATGGAAGAAATACAATTATGGTGACTTGAAGTGTGGCTTCAAATGCTGTTTTCTCAACTAATATATTTTCCCATACAATAATTACAACAAGCAGCCCAAATAAGCACACATAAAGAAAAGAAAATGTGGCAGGTTTTCTGGATATCAGCAATTATTAATAAAACACTTTTTGCATTAGCCAGTGCAGTGTTAATGATGTTTCTTTTGGGGGATGCACAGAGCATCCTTTTGGTAGGACTCATATTTTACTGTCATCAATGGAACTTAGCAGGCATAGAACTACAGTGAAAGCTACAGTGCTACTGATTTAAGAGATAATAGTAGAGGCCTGTCCCAGCGTATCATACTAAACTTTTCTGTGATGATTTGTGGTACAAAAAGGAGAGGTTTATAATCTTGAAAGGTACAAAAATTACACTAGTTTGAATAGACCTGTGAGAAACATACCCATTACATGGCTCAGGAAAAAAAGAGGTTTATGGTCTGGGAGGGAAAAATAATCTCTAGGAAGATTAGTTTTCCACAGCATTTGAAAAGTTAATAATAGCAGGTTGGGCTATGCACTTGGGTTGTGTATAAACAAACCCAGCATTTTTTAGCAGGTGAAGGTTCAGGCTTGAGGAGGTTCAAGAGAGTGTGTATGTGGGGAAAAAACGAATAGGGTTCAGTCACTTATGTTAGTATAATAACAACACATACTACTTGCCCTCACAAAAACAAAGACTGTCTGAAGCGTGGTAGCTTTGAGAGTTTAGGAGTTTGGAAATGGAGTATGTCTATCTTTAGGCTTCTCTATTAAATTCAGTCTTAGTAGTGGCCATAAATAGATTATTTTATTTTTTTTTTAGTAGATGGAAAATATTGACTTAATTGGTCACTGTGGTGTGGATTGGTGATACCAGTCCATTTCTTGTTGAAGAAACATCTGCACTGGAAAAACTTACCATCCAAACTGACACTAATTCCTGTCCTTGTTTTCAGCCTCAGTAGAATTGCCAAGAACAAACTGGTCACAGACTGATGCATCTATCAAGTCCTGAACACAGTCCATATAGATTAGGGTTCAAAAATGCTAGTATGTCACTCTGGATAGCAGTTGAATTGCCTTGCTGCTGAACAAAGTATTTCAGAGCTATTTATGAACTACCTTACACAAGTCCTTGAACATAACTGTGAGTTCATTTGAATGTAAGTTTAAAAGTTAACTTGTAATATAGAATGCAGCATACCCACTTTCGAACTCCAAGTGTTTGCTTTCACAAAAGTTCTATAACATGTAAAAATAATAAATTAGGGATACACTGCTGTGAGCTGAGTATGGCTTTCACATAGTATGGCAGGGCAGGCAAAACTGTTTTCAGCTGAAGCCTGTTAGCACATCCGTAAGTGTTCTGTGGTTTATAATTTTTTTTTAGTTATCAGCAGTAATGCATTTGAAAGGTTTATGTTCTGGCTGGTAAAGGAATTATTATGTCTGATGTCAAAACACTGAAAAAATGGAGCAATGTCTACTGCCTAGGCAGTTGATGGGACCTAACACAACCAAGAGCTGTAGTAATGGAGTTGGAAAGTATTTTGGAGGCTGTCCAATCTTTTAACCATGTCTTTTACTGCTGTGTACCAAAGGTAAACATAGCTCTGATGGATTCTAGCCAACTCATTTCTTCTCATGAAAGAGACTTATTCTGCTGTCTTTGCAAGGTGTATGTTCTTTCTTTTCAATATTGAGAAGATAGCTATATGGAAGGACTTAATGTGATTTAAGAAGAAACAGGATTAGCCAAACCATAAAAACGTAAAGGATTTGAATAGCACTAGAAAAGAGCAGTATCCACAATAGAAAAGACTCAGTTTAACTGTCTGTAGCCACCGGTATAGTCGAAGAGCTCAGACTATAAAGCATCCTGGCTTTGTACGATACTAGTTTTCCTTTTAACTCTTTTTCACTCCTGATCAGTTAGAGAAGGCATTCCAATTTGTGACCTGGAGTTATTTCTTTGGCATGTTCTTATTCTTTTGTATCTTCTGTTAATGACTGGGAGGAACTACTATTTCTGACAACAGCAAGGAAGTCTGTTTTGCTTTTTAGCTGCTTGATAAGGAGAAGGCCATGTTATAAAGGGCTATCTTTTATTTCAGGAATTACTGAATCTGTAAGGACAGTGCTTCGATGAGGATGTTGAGCTGAGGTTCGGGAGGGTTGTTTTAGTACCTGACTGACAGAATTCTTGTGGATTTTTTCTATCATGATTTTTCTTGGCATAAAGGATGTGAGGGAGAGGAGAGGTGCTCATTTTGCTGACGCTCCAGTTCCCCGGGAAGCACGCTGAAATATTAGTTAATATTTTTAAGAATTCTCACATGCTACAGAAAAAAAGGGTCCTGTAGATATCTTCTGAAACACTGACTCCTCCTGTGGTCATGAAAGAATCCTTTTTTCCCTGTGATGTAACCACCAGTTTTAGTCTCTAATAAACATGTAAGAGTTGTGCTGGCATGGTAAATGTTAAATGCTGTAAGTGTTGGTATAAGGAATGATGTTTTATTTAATGGTACCTGTCACATCTATATATCCCTGTGCTCAGCAACGTTGCCTAGTGGTGGGGAGGCTTCAGGCTGAGTGCTTAGACTGCTACTTTGAAGATGTCTTCCTTAACTCCATCCTTGAGTTCCTTCATGGAGCCAGCCAAATCCAGTAAGGGTTTATCTTCAGAGGCATTTTAGCAGTAAACGTTGGTATTTATAGCATTGAAATATATGTGCCTCAGATGTTGCAGGCAGAGATGATTCCTTTAGCTCCAAGATTAAAAGAGTTAGGCTCAGAAACAAATGACAAACATGGTCATAAACTCTACTGGCTAAGGCAGTATATTGCAGAGGGAGCATAGAGTACTTATGTGCAGGACCAGATCCCAAGAATTAACCTTGTCTGTTTTGCCCAGAGAATGACAACTCTCAGACTCAGCATCCACCGAACACTAATATAATTTGGGCTGCCAAATTATTGGTCTGTAGGGAAAAATTCTGAGGATTGTTGTCTTTATTTCAGCTAATCGTGTTTATATTGTGATGAAGTACTTGGAACACACATTACATGTATCTTATTTTTGCAGATATTCCAGTTTGCTGTGTGCATTAATTTCTGACTTGTCTGTATTTATATTATAACTGTTGTCAAAAGAAGTTCTGCAGTAAAACCCATTGTCACTATTTAGTTTCAAAGCAAGTCAGTGAGACACGGGTTTTATAGATTTTATTTTGTGAGCTGCTAAAAAGCTTAGCTATACAATATGAAAAGGTGTTCAGAATTGCCCTTTAGTATCCAATTCGGAGAAAGGGGAGGAAAGAGCTTGTCTGTTGCACATAACACAGGAAAGAACTCCTGGAAATCAAGAAGCATCATGAATTTCAAACGGGGCTGTAGTGCTGAGGGTTTGTTTCAGTTTTTGAGAAGAGCAAGAAAATATTTTATCCCCCAAGACTGAGAGGCACAAAAAACTGCTCTTCCAGAGTTAGCTACATTTCTTAACCAAAGAGGAGCAGGGGGTGCATAAATTTCTACTCTCCTTCTGACTGTCCTGTTGCTATGTGCTCACGGTAGGTGCAATGATCAGAGTACAGCATTTATAGATAGTACAGCAAAACTAGTTTAGGGTACTGATTTGACAGAATGTTTCAAATGTTCCAAACTAGAAAAGCCATGAAACTTTGTTGGATTTTTAATAAATAAATAAAGAGAAAAAGGTAGTCCTAAACTTGAGCATAAATACATCAGGAACAATTTAAAAGGATGTTTTTAAGCAAGGGTCTTTAATAAACTGTTCTTATATAAAATTCAACACTTTGGTTCCTAGTGATATTAGTGGAGAGACTTTCTTTTGCCACAATGGGACATGGATCTGGCCTATTGCCTTTTTCTGTAATAAAATCTAGGAGTAAAAAAAATTAATTGCCAAAGCTGCTGTGCAATAATAAAATTAATTCATGTTCACTCCTTATTCACTTCTATCTATGATAAAACTCTTGCAGAAATATCATGTGCTACTATATTTATAATCCTCCTTAAGATGTATATAAAAATTCTGTACTCACAGTAAGGAAGGTGTGTTAAAATATAGTTGAAGTACAAAGAATGCTAATGATGTTCTCTATTTTTCAATTTGTGAGTGCTAGAAGGCAAGTCAACTGAAAAGAGCAAAAGATTATCTGGGTTCAAAACATGCAAATAAAAATGTTGGAAATTCAATTAATCCCCTGCCAATTTCTCTGAGAAATACCTAAACTTGGTTACCTCTGACTCTAGAATTCTGAGAGATCATTCAACTTCTGATGCAACTGAATTTAAGCAATTGCATTTTAAATTGCAACTTTTTTTAGTACATCTAATTGATAGAATTAGAAAATATAAACAGTAATGAAAAAATAGAACAAGGATGCAGTTTTTAATGCAGTGATTCAGAAATTTGTGGAACCACCTCTTTTGAACACTGACATTAATTTCAGATATGCCTTAATGTATAATAACTCCTAGCAAAGGATTTTGCTCATGGTGCTGTCTATGCAAAGCCAACAGCTGAGTGTTTATGTGGAGCTCTGTGTAGTAGATGATGTATAACTGCAGTGATTTAAAAGGAGTATTGAAATAATTATGCTCTGAGGGCATAGTACTCTGCTAACATTACTTGAAATGCAAAAGATTAGAGGAAGAACAACGCATCTCGTATACTTCATAGGTTATCCTTACCTTTTTGCCGCAACCAAAGTTCTGGTCTCAGGAGGGAGAATGCCTACAACTACTATTGGGTTTATAATTCATATTTATCTTGGTCATTCAAGAATTAGATTCTATGTAAGACCTTATATCCTTCTTATCCCTTGTTCTGTACAGAACAGAATGAATTGTAACTGCAATCTTCAGCTGTGCAATGGCTGAAATGGGGCAGGGTTCAGGAATTCCATGTTAGTTCTACATAGCTCTACCAACCTGATGGTGCAGGGCTTCAGTCAAATACGTTTTTGAACACTGACACATAATGACTTTGTGACAACGTAATGAGCTGATTGTGACTAGCTATAGGATTAAGCAGAAGTATTTTGATTTTTGAAGCAATAATCAGATTTTTTTTTTTTTTTTTTTTTTTTAACGTATGGATGAGTAGGTAGGATATGAGGTAGGTTGAGCCTTTTGATTTTTAAAGGTGGGACTATCATCTTAATACAATGATAAATTTATTAGGATATGTAATGTTTGGAGTTTATTGTACGACCATGTTTTATCTGGTTTTTTATTTTAGGGCTACTACACTTTGGTCTTAATTATACCAGTGAAAATTTAGAGAAACTCCACTGGAGTTAATATTATACTGAAACTACACAACTGTAACTGAAGACAAGAAGATGTGGTTACATTATCCTTCTTGTAATTTTGATTGCCTCATAGGTTAAAAAAAACCCAAACAAAACAAAATGAAACAACAGAAACCCAATCCAAAAACCCAAACATTCACACCCCACTTCCCTCCACCCCTTTGAAAAAAAGCCCCACAAAATAAACCTGTCTCTGCCCAAAAAATCCTTCAGAAGATCTAAATACTCTGGTATTTCAATCAAAGAGAATAAACTGCAAACCAATAGCAACAGAATGCTAAAGTGTAGTCTGTTTTAATCTAAGATACAGCATTATGTTATTTTTATTTCAATAACTAGCCAAGTTGAGGTGTGTTACCGTTCACTTCCAAGGTCAGGACAGTATAGGCATGTTCTCACACTGGAACTTTCGCTTACAGGAGGCAGGTCTGAGGAATTCAGACCGAGGAATTCTCCTATTGAGAGAGATTTTTAGCAGTGATGTATAATTTTATTAATTAAAAAAGGTAAAATTAATATTTACAGATCTCAAGGGTGAAAGCTATCCACTCAAGAGTTTTAAGAGACCTCTCATTTATGAAATTACTAAACCTAGAGGTGAAATCTGTTACAGTGGCCTCAGAATTTAGCAATGAAAACTCATGTGCTTTTTAAAGGATCTGTAGGAAGAAACATCTACTCCGTGCATGTTAGAAGTTGATTTCAATTCTGATTTATATATGTAGATTAAACATGCTTATAAAAGGGATTTTTAATAGACCACTACCACCCCACCCCCGAAGAAAAACTATACCTCACCAATCTAATAGATTTTTTTTCGTAGAGTTTTTGAACTGTGTCAGTGAACATGAATGTGTGTGATCTCCTTAGTTACAGTATGCTGAGATTCTTCAAATGTCTTCTGAAAAGAGCCCTTATAAACAGCCCTTGAAGAAATTAAGCTTGATGAAAAGTGGAAAGGTCTTCCTGTGGATGAATAGTTACTTAAAGACAGGAAATGAAGTTGAGGTAAAAATAGTCAGCTTTCACAATGGAGAGAGGTAACTTAGAATCTTCCTTCTAGCACTTTGATTCTGGGATACTGCCATTTAGCATATTTATGAATGAGCTGGAAAAGAGATGAAATAAAAGCATACTTAACTATACTTAACTCTGAAAAACATGCAGTAGAACTAGAGTAGATTAAGAGGTATATGGAATAGATTTTACATGAGCAGAGACTGAAGAGATTAAGGCTGCTCTGCCTAGAAAAGAGTCAACCGAAGAGAATATGATAGACACCTGTAAAATTATGAAAAGAGGAGGAAAAAAAATTACTAGGGAAAGATCACTCACTTTCCCATAGCACACAAGTTAGAAAACTATCAGATAGAACACGTAACCAAAAGGAAGTTGTTTTTTTTTTCCACACAATGAATACTTAAATTTTTAGATTTCATCAGTTGTTAGAGAATGTTTTAAAATTCAGAAAAGCTATCAAAGGGTTAAAAAAGGCTAAGACAATTTTAGGAAGAATGTCTGTTGGGTGCTATTAGACATGATGATCTGGACAAAATATACTGCTGAGAATTCCCATAGTTAACTGCTAATGATAATAAATATTCCAGGGTAGCTCTTCTTATCCTACTTGCATTCCTTTTATACTCTGCTTTTGCATACGTTTCTCCCTCCAAGTCAACTTCAGAGTTTCAGCACAACTCTGATGCAGTGTACGGAAACTTTACCGTAAGTGGCAAGCTAAGGTAATTGTCAAATTACCTTAGCTTGCCACTGTTTGGAACTACTACACAACGCAAACAGGGTTTTTAAAAATTGTTTAAGCTTATATAAGTAGTTGTTACTGTCGTTATTACTGTATATTATTGTTGATACTTTCTGTTGTATAGTACTTAAGTAGTTCGTGCTTATTATATGGATGCCAGACTCCACAGAAGTAACATATATTTAAGGAACTAACGAAATTGTAGATGGCAATGATATCACTTACTGCACATTGATTTTTTTTTTTTAATAGTTGTTTTTTACAGACTCTGAAGTATGTAACATTTTTCAGAGCATTAAAGTGGCAGTATTAAGTATGACAGGACAAGCTCATATTGGCTAAACTGTCTTGTACTCCCCCCCCCACCCCCTGCCATGTCTTTTAGATACAGGCTTAAGACCTGAACAAAAATCCCAGACTTTGAATAATGCATCTATAGATACAAACTTTTTAAAGTCCGGTCTAACCTTAGTGGGGAAAAAACAGGAGCTACTGCATTGTACAAAATGGGACTTTTGGGCAGATTAATTAAGAAAGTCTTTCCTTTGGCTTAGGATGATCTCCATGCAACAAGTCAATATGAAGAATTGCTGTTGTTGATCACCAGTGATTTATGAGAATACACTTCACTGTGCCAGTCTTCACACAGTGCAGAATATTCTCTCCTGCTCTGTGGTTTGAACGTTGTCCTATAAGGGAGACAGTGCTGGAATTGCATCTTGGGGGCGGTGTTTGTAAGAAGAAACAGTTCCATTCGATTGTACAGAATTTAAGATCTTGCTACAGTGCAAAGGTGGTAAAAGAAATGGTGTACCTACTGCAGCTTTTTTTTTTTTTTTCCCCCCCTCATGTTTGTTATGAGCTCTTATTGAGTAAGAGCAGTTGCAAAAAGAGGAGCTTTACAAAATTTGATTTTAGTGATACAAAATTGTGAGTACAATTCTGACAGAATACTTATATATGCAAGGGCTCTGTGGCTTTGGATGGTTGTGGATAAATACTAATCTGGAAATTAGTTTTGTTGGATTCAGGTTATGTTCTGATGGATGGTAACAGTCCGCTGCTGGGACTCTGTTAATGAGTTTCAACAAATGAAAATTAATTGTTATATTTTATTTTCCTTGCCTAGGCAGAAGGTGAGGGCAACTTTTTCATGTTGGAAAATTGTGATTTCGTTGCCCACAAAAACTTTTAATGTTTAAAACTGAAACAACACAACAAAAAAAAACCCACAACCAAGCAATGAACCTCAAACCAAAACCCTAGGAAAATGTGCTCCAGGTAAGAATTTTATATTAGATGTTTAGCAGCACTAGCCGTAAAATACTTCTCTCCATGCATCTTCCCAACAGTGTAAAGTTGCCTAGCGTACTCGTGACATTTTTACAGTCATGCCTGTAGTTTCTCAACATGACTTTAGATGGTGCATTTAAAGAAAAGATGCAACTATGTATTTCCTAAAATAATTGCTGGGTGCCATAATGTTTCCTTAGAAGGTCACTGAAATTTATGGCATGGGCTGGGCTAATGCTGGTATAGATGCCAAGTGCTGGCAGTCAGGTGAAGCATAGCTTAAACACATGCCCACCAGGCTGTCCTGAAAGCTCTCAGGCTCTCAGAATTGTCCAGAATTTGGGATATGTCATGTTTGTAAAAGTTCTCTATTAGAGTAAGACAGGGTAGGTGAATACTGTTGAAAGCCTTAATTTTCTTGGTATCAAGGATACAAAAGAAATGGAAGTATGGGGTGGATTTTGCTAGGTTTTTCTCCCCTCAAATATTCCAGGTTTTATGTTCAAAAATAGAAATATGAGCTCAATTTTGTGTGTTATTAGAATTAAGGATTAAAAAGTTGGGAATTATTTTATGTTGCTGATTGCAAAATATTTGAAATGAAAACCTGTGCTCTTGCTTTTATGTTGCATCTCATTTGTCTAGGTAAATGAAAGTAAAAGTAGTAAACATTTCAGTCAGTAAAGGCTGAATAGAGAAAGGGAACAGATTGCAGTGCACGGAAGTAATGCCTTCTTATTAAATCACTTGATTCTGAGAGCAAAATTACTTTAATACTGCATTCCTAGTTTAACAGGGTTCATTGGTTTGAAAATGATTACTGTATTCTGAATTTTTTTTTTTTTTTTTTTTTTAGGATGGCATTGTATTTGTGTTAAAACATCTGTCATCCTGTCATGTGTGTTAATGCTTTTTCCTAATGGTCAGCTTGTCACAGTTAATTAGTCTTTAGACATACAAACAGTCATAAAGCAGTGTGACTTTGAAAATTATGTTTCTAAACACCCATAACTTTGAACTCTAAAGAGACGATGCATGCACTAGATATTTGTGCTACAAAGCAGACTAAACTACTGTCATTCACAAGGGCTGAGGGAGCATGCAGTTTTCTGCAGGGAACGCTTGCATTTACTTTTAAGTTTGCTGCATTCATATATCCAGTTTCAATTTCTCCACTGGTTTTTAATAATGATGTACAATTTCACAACTAAATTTCTGGATTTTGAAGTTCTTTCCTGAGCTCCAGAAAAAAATAGTCAATATTTTTTTCAGTTCTGCATGTCCCATTTGACATCAGAAGGACCTGATTGTGCCCTCAAAATGGGAAGTGCATTATATGGACATCAGGTTGCCCCCTTAATCGGTGGCTATCTGTAATGATTTTGAAATACCATGAATTTACAGTAGGATTTGTTTAGATTGGAAAGGTATGACAATTGAAAAAAATTTCAACTTGTGTCTAGACTTGAGAGAAATCTGACATTAGGTTTTTCATTCAGATTTGTCTCTTGTTTTTAACTTGATGTTCCATACAATCATCAGTATGATGCTGACAATACATATGGAACTCATCTTGCAAGAGTGCAAATGAGCTCTGAGATGTGCTGTGCTTCCTTGATCCTTTTTTGTTTTAAGGGAAGCTGAAGGACATTCAGAATCCTGCAGGAGATATGTCACTTCCATATTGGGTTGGGCTCCATCCTATAAAAGAAAATGGGACAAAAGAAAATGAACCCAGTAGAATAAGTTCATTCATAAAAAATTATAGCAGATGCTACAGCAAGCATCTGAGTTGCCTAATATTTTTGTAAGAGGCTTTTTCTACCAAAGGTAATTTGTGATGTCCTACACTCTATTCATGAGCTTTTAGATAAGGTGATTTCCATTTCACAAGAATTAATGCTTCAGCATGTAGGAACCAGTTTTTATTAAAACTCTCATTATGGTGTTCTGAAGAATAGGTAATTGCTGGAAGATCAGAAGCTAGTGGTAAATGTATGTCTCTAATGAATTCTATTCAGTTTCCAAAAACATAGCAACTTATATGTCTTAAATTATATGATGATTCCCCTTTATTTCTGTATAATAGTCTCAGTAGACTTTTAAAAATACTAATAGGGATGGGAGAATTATGCAAGGGGAGAAGGTGTGAATAGCTGATGTAAGGTGACAAAATAGGCTATGGGTGTATAGGTAGCATTTTCTTTAATAGTATTCTAAATTCCAGTACACCATTATAGGCACCTGTATGGGCACCTGACACAGAGTACAGGATACAGATACCATTCATTAGATGCTGCTAAATGCTTAGGAAAAGCAAGATAATCTCTAGCATCTTCCTCCAGAGGTGAGGGAGAGTATGCTTCCCAAAGTTAGCCACAAATGAAGGAAGTCACTAGGAGAGTAAGTAAAGCAGGCCTGTATGACATAGGAGGTAGGCATCTGAGGTGATAGGGAATCAGAGCCTCCATGCTGAACAGATTTTATCTAGCAGGTTTTGGCATTACAGGACTTGGGAAAGTTGTGGCTTAAGGGTTGACCTTTGGGTCTTTCACAAGAGAGCCCTTTCAATCTTAACAAATTTAGAGAAGAATCATTAGGGCAGATCTTTAGAGGAAAAAGAGGTAATCAGAGGCAGTGTGATTAAATCTATTAGTGGACAAATAAGGGTGTTTTCCCAAGGCCATAACTATGTGGAGCTGCAGGTTCCCAGCACCTGTCCAGCATTTTACAGTCTTTTCATGTAATACGGCTATTTGTTTCTTTGAATCAAGCATTCAGCCTGCAGCCTGACTGCTGTGTAAGAGATCCATGACAAAATTACAGAACACATGTATCTAGTTTTATGAATCAAGCTCTAAGCTCTCTTACAGCTCCATATGCACCCTAATAAGCAATAACACTAAATGCCTTGGACATGAAAACAGTTTGCCAAATGCTGGGGTAATAGAATAAACAAACATTAACAAAATGGAGTCCTGCTCTGATACATATATGGTGCATTACGTTTTGAAAATGAGACTCTCAGGACCAGATTCTTCTCATCTGATTTAGACCAGCTCAGCCTCACTAACTGACGTGAATTTGCACAAGTTCTGTAAAAATCTGATTCTAAGGCTATGGATTTCTTCCCTCCTTAGGGATGGTTTGCAAACCATGCGTCTTTTATTCTATATTGTGTCTGGGGTTATGGTGCAGAATTCAGGCTTGGCCTTGAGAAAAGCAAAGAATCTGCAGCTTGCCCAGACCAGATTTGGTCCACCGTCAGGGAAGCTCTGCTGCAACAGCATGTTGAACCAGGAAGAGGTAGCTAGCTGGTAAATAGCTAGGAAATCCTCAGGCTATCTTTTGAATGCAGAGTTTGAACGGGTGCATCATAAATACAGTTTTTCCTATGGGCAGTGAAGGTTCTTCTCTTAAATCAGGGTTGACAATAAGCATTCTAAAATGTTCAGACCCTGCAGAAGTAATGTATTAGTAAGGCTCATATGATCACTATTAGATGTAATTATAGGTTATCCTGTAACTTCTCTAAAAATCTCAAAAATATTCTTTGTATGTTGTGGCTTACTGCTAGCTGCCAAATATAGAGTGTCTGGCTCTTAATATACAAAGCATTACAGGGAATAGAAGTGCTGTATATGTGAATGCATCTCTAGTCATCCAGCAATCCAGGCTTGCATGTGTACTTAATGAAGGCTTGTCTATTAGCAATATATATCATAAAAACCTTCAGATTGGGAGGCACCTCTGGAGGCCTAATGGTCAAATTTTCTACTCAATGCAAGGCCAATCCAAAGGCTAGATCAGGTTGCTGAGGGCCTTGTTCAGTGAAGTTTTGAGTATTTCCAAGAATGGAGGTTCCTTGTGACCCTGTGCAGTGTGATCTAAGGCTTAACTACTTTCTGTAGTTAAGTATGCCTTCTTGATCTGGGGATAGTCATCATCTTCAGTTTAAGCCTAAATATTGTTGGACATCTTGCTGCTTCTCTCTATGCTGATATTAACTGATCTATGGCTTCAGAGGATTTGTAGGTCTGCTCTTACAACAATTTATCGTAAGGAATTTGCAAGACTTTTTTTTTTTTTTTTAGTTGGCATGCAGAGATTGAGGAAAAAACAATTATTTGGCAGAAATTTCAAACGAAATAGAGGTTACTTCAGGACAGATATCCTTGTTCTCAGCCCTCTTGAACTTAAGGGAGCTCAGCTGAGGAGCAAGACTTTGAAACTTAACTTTGCTTAAGCCTACATCTGCAAGAAATAAGGGAGTGGGGAAGTAAATCTAGTATGGTATATGCTATTTCAGCTTGTGTCAGTTACATCAGCTTTTGGGTGGTTAAACAGTTTTGTGCTGCAAATATGCTGTGGAGTTTATTGTGTACAGCAATATATTGTAAGATCTTAAAAGCAGGTTACACACAGCTAAGAAACTCAACTGAAGTCCACATGTTTTTGTCTCTTCATCTCATTTAGAGGAAACAGACCTGTTATTAGCTGCTGATCTGAACAGTTGGAAAGGATAAATTCATACAAAAATTAGTATCTTCCATGCTAAAATAATGTTTCCCTGTTATAATGCCTTTTACATGCTATGGATATAACTCAGTATCTTGAATATTTCTGCTCAAGAAAAGTGGGGAGGTGCTCTTGTTGCACCATTTTTATTTTCCTTGTTTTTTCCCAGGGATGTTGAGGCTGCCAGGTTTGTCCTGCAGTGTAATTCAGAGGCTCTTCTTGATTTCATTAACTGACCACAGTCTTCTGGACACATTCTGCATGTTCATTTTGCTTTTGATTCCTTTATTTTCATGATAATGTGCTCCAAACTGTTCTTGTTTGGACCTTTGTGTACTACCAACTGCCACCATACTTTCTTACAGTAGCTAACAGTTGTCTTCTGTGCAAGTAGTGTCTTCCTTATATTGGCTGTAGTTCAGTACAAATCTAGATTTTGACAGAAGTAAAAGAACTCACCAGTTGTCTTTGTGTGCAAAATTGCATACAGATACTTATGACAGAGGCCTTTTGCCCCTTTCCTCCTTCCTCTAGAAAGATCAAGAAATGTGCTCCCTTAAAGTGAACTCCTGAAGTCTATGTGAATCTGAGGAAATTACATGAAAGAGGATGATGTGGAAGAAGTACTACATTAGCTATACCTCTTTTGCTGCCCTTCTTTCTAGTTCTCCAGTCAGTACATCCTACTGAAGTTAATGTGATAGAAAAACTCAAGTCTCTGTACTAGAAAACACCACTGTCATAGGAAATTAACACAGAGCACTGGATCTGGTGAAAGCTGGTAAATCCTCAGATAAGTTCTGGTAATCTTTGGAAAACATTGAAGATTAAATTCTTCTTTATTGTTTCATAAGCACTTAGAATTTTGAGTTGCAAAAGAACTCTACTAAAAATGCTTTTGTCCATGTGATATTTCTGTAATATGTTCAAATAATCCAGTATTTCAGATTTCACTAGAGGAACTTCCCCAAAAGGCAACCTTTGAACATACCACAAGTTGCTGGTTTTGCTTCTAGATTCCTGTTACTAAGTCTCTGGCATTTTTAAAGCATTTATAACTTCTTTTAGAATCACATATATTGAATTTGGAGTTCAACTCTAACCTTTTTTTTTAAAAAAAAAAAAAAAAAAAGCTTAGATTTTACAAAGCATAATTTGGTTTAAAAAAATTTGACAGCCCAGGTTAAGGTTATTGTGAAATCTGAATCTGTACAAGTTTTGACAAGTTTTGATGGTTTAATAAGAACATTCTAAGCACTTCTGAAGATGCCCATACTACTTATATTTGACACAAAGGATTTTCTCTATAAGCAGTATTTTCCAAGTCCCAGCTATGTGTAAAGAGATTAATGAGAATTTTCACCTTTGTTGCTGGCATATTTGTTTGCCAGAAACAAATTGGGGTTTGTTATTAGCAGAGCAGTACTGATACTCTTATTAAAACAACAACAAAAAAATCACTAGGTGAAAATACAGAAGAGTAACTGTTCGTAACAGTGTGCTGATACTATGCTTTTGTCTTTATCCTAATTGCATATGGAGGGAAGATTCCCTGTTATTTAGTCTGAAGGTCCTCCTTTTCTCTGCAGTTTTCTCTTGGTATCTGTGGGGAAACAAAGAGCATTGTTAATACAGTGAAAGCCATATAACATGTATACATTCTGTGTAGTGAAGGTGTTTCCTGGATGCCACGTGTGACTGAAAACTAAGCAGCTGTGACAGCATCTTCAGTTCTCTCCATGCCAAGCTACTGTCTTCCATACAGTAGAGACTATAAACAACTTCCATTCTGAGAGGCAAATCTCAGTGAAGATTTTAAGTGTTAATTTACCAATTCATTCAAGAGTGGTGTAGTTACAAACCCTCACCCAGCAAACCATCTGTGGGATACTGCTGGTTGCTGGGCAGGCTTGGATTGTTTGGTAGTCATGGCAGTAACGTTAGCCCTTGGCTAACAGCACTGGATCAAGAGCTCCAGCCTTGAGGGGTGCTGTGTGTGAAAGCTGGTGAGCAGGAGGATGTGGAACTGGGCACTGTGGCCAGATTAGTTAAGATGCTCACCTTCGTCACTGTGGAAATGAGGCAGGCTCTACTCCAGTAAGGAGTGCACGTGTAACCCACTGATACAGAATCCGGATCAGGTTTCTTATGTGATGTTGTGGACTTTCTTGTCACTGTTCCTGGTGTGACAACATTAGGTCAGCTAAACGTGTATTTGAAGAGGGGTGCCACGTATGAGAATAGTGGAACAGTGAGGTGCAAGGGTAATGGGAAGTGGATGTCAAGGTATCCAGGTTGATTGAAGGTACATACTGGAGGGTCCCGAGTTTCCTTCTCTCCTCTGCAATATTTCAACAGTGTGACTTTTATGATGCTCTTAGTGAGGTTTAAGGCCAGCACATCATGGGCAAGCAGCAGATTTGGGCTTTGAAAGACATACCTGGGCACTCTTAACAGGATAGCATAGGCACACCTTGTTAAAATCCTCCACAGTTCCTGTGTGCACAGCAGAAAGAGGGAAGGAGGAGTATCGAACAAGAGAGAAATTTGAATCTGGAAGCTTTTGAGAAGTCAGCTTAAGCCTCATAGAGTAGTCTTAGTGTAATTTATCTGCCAATGAAACTTCTGAAGTATGTCGTTCCCAGTCTTGTAGTTAGTGCTGATCTCTACAACTTCATTAAATCTGTCAAGAAAACTTTTTGGTGTTTGATGGAGAGGTTATTTTTGAGATAAGATGGAAAATTCTTGTTTGAACAAACCCTGATAGAAGTAGTTTTTCCTCCCAAGCTTCCTGTGTTAAAAAGCTTGTATCAGAATCATCTACAATTTGAATAGAAAATAGTCTCCTGGATGACCACATTGCTGCTGTTATAACATCGAAACTTCTTATAGCAAGAGGAGGTTTACTAAAGAAAATATTCTTAGTTTTCCAGTTTGATTCTTCTGTATAGCTTGTTTGATGACATTTGGTATATTTTTTTATTAGTTCATTCATGTTTTACTGTCAGGATCTTTCTGACTGATAGCATTACAGAATTATTCTGAGGAAAACTAAGGTGGGTAATACCCACTGAGATTGAATGGGAAAAGATTCTGACAAATTATCTGAAGGACTCTGGGAGCCGTCACAATACTTCATGGCATAGTTTGACTAGGTAACAAATTTGATTGTGTTCCTTTCTCACTCTGGAGGCATTAGAAGTTCCCTGTAATGAGCCCTAAGGGAAGTTTGCCTTGGAGTGTATTTGTCCCCACTGTAACACTTCTATAATTTGCATCATGGGTGCATGACTGCAATCTCCAGTTGTGACAGGATTCCTACGTTTTAGCTTTAATGAAGCTACATGATAGTTGTTTGGCAATATTAGGGCTCATTTTAA
Source organism: Athene cunicularia (assembly GCF_003259725.1). Taxonomy (NCBI): domain Eukaryota; kingdom Metazoa; phylum Chordata; class Aves; order Strigiformes; family Strigidae; genus Athene; species Athene cunicularia. Next base: position 24,533,838 of record NW_020799099.1, read on the forward strand.
AAACTATATTGATGATTAAGTGGCAAACACCACTATATCATTGGGAAATCTGTCAGCAATAGTTACTGTTTCCATTGCCTCTAGCACATTCATCAAAGGGATAACAAACAGATACTTTTTTGAATTTTAATGGAAAAATTGTAGTGTAGTAATGTGGCTTTAAAATTCAAAGGTCTATAAATAATGAATTATTTCAGTGATGGTTACTGTTTCCCCTATCTTTAGGAAAAATAGCATCTATATGTTGTACTTTGTTGCTAACAGCATACTTTAATATTTATGAACTTCCAGTTTTCTATAAACATAGACATTCAGTAGCTGTCACTGTAATAGCTTGTTATTTATATGCTTCTAATTTTTACAGAAGCAAAATCTATTAGTATATTAAATTTGAACTAACCAGAAACATCCCCTTTTACTGTTGCATTGAACACAGTAACTTGAAAGCTACGGAAGTGGTGTCATATGGCCTGTCACCAGAAAATGGTCCACAAGCCTTGTCTTGAGAGGTCAATGGGACTCTGTGTGTGTGTGTGTGTGTGTGCAGGACCTCAGCCTGCAGGCAGGAAACAAATTAAAGAAGCAAGGCTTTCTGTTCCAGTATGATTTCTTATCTCAGGATGAATGGAGTCATTGTGGAAATAACTAGATTACTTGATTAGGAGATGGATCTTGCTGCAGTTGTATAGCCCCATTTTCAAAGAGGAGTTAATGTCATTTGTATTTTATGTGTACTGCTGGTGTTTTGAGAGGCCTCTGAGCATGTTATAAAAAGACTGATTCACTTCCTCTCAAGCTCAATTTATTTGGAGACTGCAACATTAATACATAAAAAGTATTTATGATTTTCCTCTAATTTGAAAATCTTTTAAATCTGAGAGTGTCCCAGGCATGTGCACTTGTTCTGAAAGTTCAGTTCACCTCTGAGACTTAAGATTTATTTGATTCAACAAAACAACATCTCAGAAGTGTAAAGTGAACCTTCAACATTTATTGAGAGAGTACTTTAGCTGTCTCAAGGTGGTTTTGTTTTGTTTTGTTGAATTATCGGTGGACTTGTAGAAGTTCTTCATTGTTTGATAATGGTAGCTGTGTATCTGTTGCTACATGCCCTTTCTGGAACTTGGCTGAGTTGTAATAAATATATATGCTCTCTACATGAACTGCTCCATTCCTTCACTCAAGAAATGTCCAGTTCAATGTTTTAATCATTTCTGCATCCGGAAAAACAGCTATATTATTGACTCTGTTCTTTTTGTAGATGAAGAAAGATGTAGTGTTGCTTCTAATGTACAAAACGTTGACATGTACTGTCTGTTTTGTTACTGAATAGCTTTCCTCTCTTCTTTTAAATGTAGCTCCTCTGCTGCCACTTAATAGGGTGTTCTTGCAAAATATGAATTGTCTGAATAAGAGCTTCTGAATTATGTTCTGCAGGGCCTAATTTTTAGACATTTGGCATGGAAAACAGAATCCAGAATTTAGGAGGTGCTCAAGTCACCTAAGAAGAGTGCAGGGAAGAAGGAGGGAGAAGGGCATCTCTGAAAGGCAACACAGAGAACCTCACATGCTGCCTAAGGAGCCATCTAGAGCAGACAGAAACCACTGTGGTGGTTTCTGTCTTTATCTCCACTCTATCTTAATCTCCACTCTCCTCTAGAGCCTAGCTGCCTGCCAGCAGCTCTAAGAAAAGGTGTTTTGCTATCTGTTATCTACAAACTAGAATAATCCTTTGTGAAGAGGTTCTTGCCAGTCACTTCTTGTTTTATTCCAAAGAGTTGAGAAAATGTGAAGTTTTTTCTTTCTAAGTCAGAAATTGAAAATCTGTAGATAGGTGCCTGATTGTATTTTTAGATATCTAAAAAGCTTAATAATTCTGGCACTGAGTACCATAGTAAAAAAAAAAAAAAAAAAGGGGCATTTCTGAACATTATGCTACTGGCTGAACTATAGACAGGTAAATAAGGGTTCATAAGGTGTGAAAGTTAGATATTAAAAAAGAAACCCATTTAAAACTGATAAGACAATAGGCTTGACTTTAATTTTTTGCTAATTTACCTGTTTGTTAAAAATGTATTTACCTTAAAAATCTCTGAAGAACAGTTCACATTGATTGTGCAAACAGGTTTTTTTCTCTTTGAGAACAAATGGAATGTCCATTTGCTTTTATTTTCTCCATTTGCTTTTATTTTCTCCATTTGCTTTTATTTTCTCCATAGTTGCATGACCTTTATCTGTTCTATAAATTAGTTTTCATACTAGTTTACAGTGCATTAGAATATGAATAATTTGAATTGTTATGCAGAGTTCATTTCAATGTACTTTGGTATTCTATAATTCACGCCAAAATTTGATTTCCAAGGCTTTGGCCATAAAGACAATGTCTGGCTTCATTGTGGAGTTTGCAGAGCAGTTTCTTAAACGTAGGCTCCCATACATGTTCATTGATTCTTTTTCTGAATACGACTAGAGGTAAAAAGAAAACCAAGAATGGGACAGATGAAAAAAAAAAACCAAACCCAACCAAAAAAAACCCAACCAACAAACCAACACAACTGAAAAGAGAGGAGGTAGAAATTCAGACAAATACAGAGCCTCTCCATGAGAAATATATGTGCAATGAAAATTCAGGTTATCTCTAGCTGAACCAGTGAAGATCACATCTGTGTAAAGCATAATGTTGCTGTGGCGTTTGTACTTCATTTTGGTGCAGTTTTCTCTGTATTTGTATGCAAGCTCCTACTTACTTGTGGGTACTTCAACCACAGTTCTCAGCACATTCAGTCAAACATTCAGTAGCTTTAAGGAAATTTTGAATGAGCTTCAATGAGTCAAAGGCAGAGACAATAGTTTTTCAGATGCCACAGTTTCTTCCAGTTTATAGTAATTCCTGTAAATACATTTTCAAAAAAGGAAGCCTTGGTGAATGACAAACATCCAGTGTACTTTAAGATGCAATTCCTACTAGAGGTGCTAAACCAGAGGAAACATCTGAAATGAGAGACAGTGGTAGATGTTTTGGGAATACTAGCAGTAAATGCTACCATCAGTTTTAATGGAATTAATTAATGGAATTAAATTTTCTCTTCCCCTAGCATGGAGTAAGCAGGTTTGTGCATTGCTTTGCTGTGCTGAGGACCACTGCTGATCATGACTTTGATACAGACTAGTTAACTGAGTGGTTCTTAATCATTTGTTAAGCGGCAATAGCTGTAATGCTTTGAGATGAAAGTGACATTCCTGTATTAGAATGGATGTAGTCATGTGGAGATCTCCTGTATTTTGCGCTTGGCTCTGTATAAAATCACGTCTGGCTGAAATTACACTCCCTATTTTTCAGTAGAGGAAAAATGACAAAGTAAGACATTTCACAGAAATGCTCATTGAAGTATTGGAATCTTAGATCTGAGATGCACTCCTCAGTATCTAGTCAGGATTGGAAGTTCTCATGCTTCCACCCTCCTCAGTGAACCACAGCAACATGTCCTAAGACGCAGCGATTCCTGGAATTCCCATAAGCATCCCCTAAGAGAAAACGATCAGGTGTGGATACTGTGTTAGTTTATGGGAGATGTAGTCACGTGGGAAGAAGTGAAGTTTTTCCTTATAATCAAAACACGTGTATTTTCTATCCTAAAAAGGGAAAGGAATTTAAAAAAAAAAAAAAAATCCAGTGAATGCAATTCTTAAATTGCCTATTGTAGTTAATAGAAATATTTTATTCTTAAATACTTCAGGTATTCTATGTTAAAACAAAGCCTAAAATAAAACCTTTTTCCTTATTCCCTGTTTTTTTTTTCTTAGAAAAAAAAAATATTTGCAATTACAGCCTATTTCACTTCTCACTAATCACATCTTCTGACAGCAAAATATTCACCTGGATAACTTCTAATCAGTCTAGCATTGTCATCTGCTAAAGCATCCCAGACTGTAATGGAGAGTCCCCAAACTACAGTCTCCAGAGACATTTCTGTAGTGTTTCTTTTCTAGTGTAATCCAAATATTCAATAGAAATTAAAGTTGATGGGCTTCGTTTGTTTGTTTCCATGTGATCCAACTCTTTTCTTTATGTTCAGCTTTACTTTTCCATATCCATAGAGCTGGATTCATACATCACCTCTTAAACACCTTCAAACTATGAATTTAAGTTTTCATCAGTTTGTAAATGTAAGCAGGCAGACAGAAGTGTAAATTTAATTCAGTTTGTGGCTTTTTTTTTTTTTTTTGTAATAACAAGAACACAAAGTTACAGAGTAGCAGTATTTTTATTAATGTCAGCTAGTAGCCTACTAATGAACAGCCATTACAGACTCTTTAATTCAGATAAAGGAAAGAGCAGAAGTTACCATAGGCAGGAAGAACAGGTATTGAAGTTTATGGATCTTAAAGGGAATGAATTCAAACTTTCAAAATATTCTGGTTTGTAATAGCAGTAAGGGCCCCTATATCAATTCTTTTTAAAGCTGGATGGGGACAGACTGCACCATCAGCTTTGCCAGAGGCCCTTAACTGTCCTTGATCTTTATTTGCCAGAGGCTCTTAATCATCCTTGATCTTTATTTGACAGATAAATGGCTCATACCTTCGTTCTTAATGCTTTGTTTTAAACTTTGAGAGAAGGGGGGAAACTACAGCATGGTCTCTACTTTGCCTAACATACATATAAGATGCTTTGATCTGAAACATACAGTGTCAAACAACTCTCTGGAAGGACCTTAATAAAGAGAGCTGACATGACTATATGCATTGTCCTAACTTTCAGAGCTCAAATAAAAAAGATCTCTGTAATGGCACTGAGCAAACACACTGTCAGCTGTGCTGAGCCCAGCCTCCCTGCAGTGGCAGCACTCTGAACCTGGGGAAAATGGGTCTTCTCTATTTATTTCTGCATCTGCAGGATGCCTGAATTTTGGTTAGATCTAACCAGCTGACTTTTTATGTAATTTACATCAAGGAAATAGTTAGAACTACTGTTATCTTATCTCTCCTTAGGCAGTGGGACTGAACAGGGGTTCTTGTTTTCTGGTCAGGTTCTTAAAGTCTTTTTCCCTGTTTAGCTTCCACACATCCTGACACTTGCTTGTTTCTGTGTATGTGTAACCTGTAATTTTGTGCTTGTGTGTTTGTTGTTTAAAGGGCAAATAAATATGATAGCTCACTATCCACATTTTGGGCTCTTAAAATATGGAAATTTCTTTCAGCTCAATGTGAGGATTCTGGCAGTGCCTTGCTGAGAAAAGGCTGGAGCTGGCTGTGACTCCCACAATGAACAATGACTTCTGTGAGTTTACTGGTACTGTAATTCTTGCAGGTTCCTTGTTACTCTCCTTTGTATAGCTGTAACAGAGTTTAAATATTAGTTATAAAAACAATGCTGTCTAGTTTGTGGTTTGTTTTCTGCCAGCTTCTGTTTTGTGTTTTTTTTCCTTACCATGTGTCTTCGTTGATCTATTTTCTTAAAGGCCCAGCTCCATCTGAAAGCTGCTACTATTGATACAAGAGTATTATTTTCCACTTTAAAATACAGAGAAACAAAGGAGGGGGGACAGGAGAAAAAACTTACAGCTTAATGACTGCAGAGGGCTTCCAAAATGCCAAAGCTAAAGATGTCCTGTTTGGTGGAAGGGAGTCTGAGTCATGGCTGACGTTCTTCAGTAGAACATCTATTAGCACTATTAAAAAGGCTGCAGCATTTGCTTTGAGTAGGAGACAGTTTTCTTCCTTTAGAAGAAAGGTACCTAGAAATAAATTCTAAAGACCAGTTAAAACTTGTATTTTGTTGAAAACAGAGATTTAATAACAACTTTTGATCAGAAGTTAGATGTTGCACTGTTCTAATGCACAGTATCATTGTTGCCTTAAAGAGATGATGCCTTACTTAAGGGTATTGCAAAGAAAAATTTTCACTGTGTATGAAGTAACACCTGTTTCTGTAAAGTTAGTCTGTTATAAATATTCAGTTGAATAAGCTTTATTTTAATTGTGGTATAGCAGTACAGAAATGATACTGTGTTTTAGGGATGTGTGTATTTTTAATGTTACCTTAAGGAGTCATCCAGTGTGAGCTTTTGCTGAGGTAGTGGTAGGGCATGAAAATGCCTGGGTTTGTATATTTTGCATGGTGGCAAGAGGGGCTACTCTTCTGAATTTGCTGGAGTCAGCCTTGGATCACGAATACGAAGATACATAAGATTTCAGCTATCCCAAATCCTCCCACAGGACTTGATGGGAATGTTTCACTTGCCTCCCTTTATAGTCTTGAGTAATCGTCCTTTTTATTTTAAGTTTTTGCTCTGCTGACATCTCCTTTTTTTGAGGAATGTTGTCATTATTTCTGTTCAGGAGAGACAGACCTTTTTTCTCTGAGAAAGAAGCCATGAAACCTTTGGATCTGAAGACCAAGGATTTCCTTTTTAAGTAACTGTTCTTGTAGATTGTATCTAGAAACTGAAAAAGGAAAAAAGCTAAGGATCTGTGTAGCATGTTCAACACATACATATCGCAGAATTACAGAATTGTCTAGGTTTGAAAAGACCTTGAAGATCATTTAGTCCAACCATCAACCCAACATTAACAGTTCCCAACTACACCATATCCCTCAGCGCTAAGTTGACCTAACTCTTGAACACCTCCAGGGATGGGGACTCCACCACCTCCCTGGGCAGCCCATTCCAATGCCTAAAAACCCTTCTGTAAGGAAATGCTTCCTGACATCTAGTCTAAACCTCCCCTGGTGCAACTTGTGAGAGCGGTTGTAGGTCTGCTGTGATTTATGGCAAGAACTGCACAGAACCTGGATGGATCTGGGAACTCTTCCCCACACCTTTGGAAAGAGATTTCTGAAATTGCTTGTGCAAACTGCATTAAACTTTATTAATAACATTAAGACACACTGATCGAATAACGAAGCACTTTTTCCAGAGAGAAGTGTTATGGGGGATTCTTTGCATGGTCTCAGTATTTCCTGACACAAATCCCAATGGCAAGGCCTTCAGTTCCTCTCTTGTAAGTTAAGACATGGTTCATCTGTGGTTTTTGAACAAGTTTATATAAACTGGTATCTGCCATTTATGGCCTCTCCATCTGATACTCGCCACTATATGGGGGAAAATATAAAAACATTTAACAACTCTGGGGTTTTATTCTGCTGTGCCAATTTATTTTTTGTGTTTGGTTTTGTACACTATATGGTTAAGTTATATGAAATGTAGGACTAGGTTTTGTATTATAATTTCCTTGTCTTTGCTAAGATGCTGCTTAGCCTCTGGTTTAAATATGTGACCAAACCTTTATCTTTTGAAATTTTAAATGTAATGGTATTAAAAAGTATCCTTAAATGAGAGTGTTATGCCTGAGGTGAAACTTTAAATCTCTAGGAAAAAAAAAAGTTTCCAAGAATTGGTTCTCTCCTCTGAAGTCACAGAATCACAGAATTGTCTAGATTGGAAAAGACCTTGAAGATCATCCAGTCCAAATTAACCTAAGACTGACAGTTCCCAACTACACCATATCCCTCAGTGCTATGTCAACTCCACTCTTAAACACGTCCAGGGATGGGGACTCCACTACTGCCCTGGGCAGCCCATTCCAACACCTAACAACCCCTTCTGGAAAGAAATGCTTCCTAATATCCAGTCTAAACCTTCCCTGGCACAACTATTCCCTCTTGTCCTATCGCTTGTTACTTGGTTCAAGAGACTCATCCCCAGCTCTCTGCAACCTCCTTTCAGGTAGCTGTAGAGGGCGATGAGGTCTCCCCTCAGCCTCCTCTTCTCCAGACTAAACACCCCCAGTTCCTTCAGCCGCTCCTCGTACGACCTGTGCTCCAGACCCTGCACCAGCTTCGTTGCCCTTCTCTGGACACGCTCGAGTCATTCAATGTCCTTTTTGTAGTGAGGGGCCCAAAACTGAACACAGGAATCGAGGGGCGGCCTCCCCAGTGCCGAGTACAGGGGTAAGATCCCTTCCCTGTCCCTGCTGGCCACGCTATTGCTGACACAAGCCAGGATGCCGTTGGCCTTCTTGGCCACCTGGGCACACTGCTGGCTCCTGTTCATCGGGCTGTCAACCAACACCCCCAGGTCCCTCTCTGACTGGCAGCTCTCCAGCCACTCCTCCCCAAGCCTGTAGCACTGCTGGGGGTTGTTGTGGCCCAAGGGCAGCCCCGGCATTTGGCCTTATTGAAACTCCTCCAGTTGGCCTCAGCCCATGGCTCCAGCCTGTCCAGGTGTCTCTGCAGAGCCTCCCTACCCTCGAGCAGATCAACACTCCCACCCAACTTGGTGTCATCTGCAAACTGACTGAGGGTGCACTCGATCCCCTCGTCTAGATCATCAATAAAGATGTTAAACAGGAGTGGCCCCAAAACCGAGCCCTGGGGGACACCCCTTGTGACTGGCCGCCAATTGGATTTAACTCCATTCACCACAGCTCTTTGGGCCCGGCCATCCAGCCAGTTTTTCCTGACCAGAAGGTCTGTTCACCTTTTCAGTGTAAAACTCTGTCAAACCGTTTTCTGTTAAAAAATAGATTAAAATATCAGGTCTTAAACATCCCTAGATGCAATGTAAGTAGGAATGCCTGAAGAGACTTTAAGTAACAGATTTCAGCTGAAGTTTAGGTATACACCTTGAACTTCACTTTATTTGGGCTTTAGTGTCTTGTATAGTTGTACTAATACAAAGCCATTGGTAACAGCTGTACTAATGCAAACCTTTAAGGTAAGCAAGGAGAGCTTATGTTTGTCCTAATTATGATTATTGCAGCCTTATAGTGGAGTATATTGAACTGGTTTAATCCAAAGTTATCAAAAATTAATTGATGCGACTTGCCATTGCTGTCTTCTTGCTAATTCACATCCAAAAATTACTTTTAGAATGAAGAGGCAATTGCAGACTAAGCAGTTCAATGTTTTCCCCAAGCATCATTAGTCCAAACCTCTTTAATCTGTAGAGGTAGGTTTCATATCTCTTTTAAGAATGAATCTGTTTTTTAAGTGGGTGGGTGGTGTGGCTTGTTTGGTTGTTTTTTTTTAATGTGTCTTGGAGTTCTTGATTCTTGGCTTCTCATACTCTAAAAGTTGACATAAACTGACATTCCTCTTGAAGTCCCATACAGACCTTCTGTGTGCACAAATATCTGTGGGGCTATGCAACAGGTGAGATCTAGAAGTTGATCTGGATTTTAGAACTAACCTGGTGAATATCCTAAGTTGTTTACATGACTTAAGCTCCCAGATCCTGGTCACTGAATCCGTGTGCCAGAAGAGAGGCAGCTGTACAGGGAGGGGACACAAAAGGCCATGGGTGGTCCTTTTGTTGATAACGTTGACTTAGTCTCATGTAAACTTTAAAGTGTCTAAAGTGTGCATTGAACTGGAAATTATCTTCCTGGAAGAAAATGGAAGAATTATAGTTATCTAAAATCAGAAGGTTCTAGAATAGGTGAAGATCAAATCATTCAGACTGAAGGTTTTCTGCAGCCAAGAAAGATGAAAATGTCATATGGGAGAGTGAGTTGAGATTTAAAAGCCTGCTTTTTGTGAATCTCAGATGTTTAGAATCAGTGAGATTTAGTGACGTTTAGATCGGTCCCTGGATTTTTCTGAGCATTTATCCTAGTAGAAAATGTTTCCTTTTGAGATGTATTTGGTGTCAATATTTTGAGAATGGTGCTGTTGTCTGTGACAGGCCTGCTGCTAAGCATATAATTGGCAATCCATTTCCTCTCCCTCATCATAAGTAGCTCTCTTTTTATGGGATATAGCAAACAATATCCTTAGAAAGCTTACAAAAAAAGCTTTCTAAAACTTCCGGTGCAATAAAGCTTATGCATTTTCCGTAGAAGGATTCATGCAGTGAGAATTATAAAAGGACGAGTGTATGTAGTTATTTTAAAAAAATTTTTGTTGAACACTGTTTGCTAAAAGTACAGTTTGAAATTGTTACAACATGGTGAATTTGACCTATATTTGTCAAATTTTGCAAATATCTTCTGTAAAAGAGGAAGAGGTGAGGCGTTTCCATGCCAATGTGAGGTAGAGTGCTCCAAGCATTCCCTTGCTGATGCCGGGGAAAATGTCTCTTTGCCTGTGACTTCTGCAAGTAAGTCAGAGGCAGGCATGATGGAAGCAGCAGTTTTATTGACCTGTGCAAGCTGTTGTGATCAAGCACATGACTGCTTGACAGGTACTCTGGTTAGTTATCATGTTAGTATATCCTCAGGTTACAGTTACCTTTGCAAGTGTATTACTTTCTCTTTGATACAAGGAAGCTGTGGTAGTTTCTCATGTTCCTAACTTGTTAATATAGCTGGACATTCAGGATGGACTATTTGCATCCCTCAACAGTTTCAGTGGACAGTCCTTGGAGGAGGTGCCCAGTGACAATGCTGCCCTTTGCATAAGTAGTGGATAAAACATGCTGCAAGAAAATAAGTTCAGTTTTTCCATCTTGAGGGAGTTTGTATTTGTCTCTTACTGCGGTGGATAATGGCCTATCCTGATGCAGTAAGGTATTTGGAGTCAGTGGAGGCACCCACATAGTTCTGCTTTGTAGAAACAAGTGATGAGTGGGATCTAGCTGGAATCAAGAAGTTATCTACTTTATGTATTTTTCCACACTGGTTGTGAAAAGGAAAATCTGTTATATGCACAATCCTAGGTGTCTTTTACCAACAGTCGTTTTCTACCACTGAAGGATTCTCTCTACAGAAGAGGAAATTCCAGGGGGCCAGATACCAGGAGTGGCAAGTTACAAAAATGCAAAGCAGCTGAAATGTGTCCAAGAATCTGGACCCATTGTATTCAGTAGTTATGTAGTATTTGATAATTCATATATCCCGAACTGCCAAGACTTGAAAATGGAGACAGCAGAGAGATTTGAAACTCATAGGATGCATTTCAGAAGAGTGCAGAAGTGGCAAAAAACTGCAAAGGAACACACAAAGATGAACATGCATTTATCTTTATCTTGAACGGTAAAAGAAAGAAGAGTGTCAACAAAGCATAAATCAATCTCTCTGTGTTTAGTTCTGGCTTATAATGTGTGTTTGAAGATAATCAGTTCCAGCATAGATAAAAGACGAATTCAGACTGTCATTAAATCAAAATTATATTATTCATAGGCACATATCTTCAATATAGAAATAGGGAAGTGTGAATGTCAATCATTTTTTACCTATCTCACCCCATAAGCATCTGTAATCAGTGTTAAGGGGAGGAGGCTGTTCCAGAGGGTGGTTTAGTGTTATCTCAGGTGTTCGGGATTACTCCTTAGACTTTTAACTATCTATGGATCCTGGAGGATAAATACCTTCACAAAGACTTATTTCTCCCTTTTGTTTTTTTCACTTCGAAGTGTCCTGGTTACACTGTTAAAATGGTTAGTGATCAGCACAGCAAAATACACATTTGTTTTGTGGGTTAATATTTGCACGTTTATTTGAACCTATATTTTCCAAAGCTTCAAAGTATTTTTGGTGGGGTTTGTGGTGTTTGTCTTTTTTCTAATCCTCTCCTTATGGAAAGTGTGGAGTAAAATGAAGCATCATGAAAGTAAAATTAAAATAGTGAAAAAATCCCTACCAAGCCATGAAGAGATTCAAGAGTTAGGAACTCCCAGTAGAGAGAGATGAAGTTCAGAATTAATTTTAAAAATTAAAGTAGTGCTTTTATTTTTTTTAGCAGTAATGATGATCAATCAGTCATGTCTTGTCAAGCCCATCTGTGCCAAAGAAATTCTGGCAAAATCTTAAGAACCGTAAGCTTCCCAATCTTTTGTCAGCTTTGAAGCAAAGCAATGAAGACTCCGGCATATGTACTTTTACATTGGTCACATTTAGAAATGGTGGAAACTAGAAGCTATCAATATACGAGAAAAAACCTACTGCTGTAACTCAAGGTGTGCTTCCTTGAGAGTTGATAAGGGAGAATATTGTGACCGTTGGGTTTCACCAGGCTTGCAATACTGAAACTCTTGTTACCTCTTAATTTTGTCTGTATACTTAAGTGATGATTAATTTCCTATAAATATTTTTTTTCTGGTAATCTGTTAACATTAATATAAGATAAGGATGTTCTACTGATAAACAGAAAAAGTGTATTACCGAATGTTATTCCCATCTGGACACATGGCTGCTAGATAATTTTCTAAGGGTAGTAAGGTGAAATATGGTTGTTAAGGAAAAATAAGACCAGGAGAGAATAGATTATCTCTGTCAATCCTTTGAAAGTTCTTAAGTAATTTGCGTCCAGAATTTCTTGGCAGGAAAACCCAGAGGTAATCTCAGCAATGCATCTCTTTGCAGATGTGGGATGCAGAGTGTAGTGACAGCTTTTTTAGCTTTTAAATATTTTTTCTCAGACATTAATTTCTTGAGAAGTGGGCACAAACTGCCATGTCCTATGACAGGTTTGCAGTTGTATTCTATGCCCTCTACCCATTCATCTGGATAAAGACTGTGTCTGTTGTTGGTACTTCAAGTATTTCCACTGATTTTAGGGAGGAAAAAAAAAAAAGTAATGGCAACTAATTAAAATAGTAATTTCAATTAATTTTAAATCATGTAAAGAAAAAAAACCCACCTCAAAAAACAAACAACTCCCAAAAACCACATTCCTAAAATCAAACAAGGAAAAACTCCCAAACTTTCCCCAAGACCTAAGCTGATGATTTACTTAAGTGTAATTGTTTGGTGTATTGGAAGGTTTGGCATGCTAGGTACTGTCCCACTGTTGGCTTAGACTGTAACTTAGTTGGAATTTGGGTAAGTTATTAATGGCTAAAGTCTCATCTTGTAGCATTTATTTTGTGAGGAGGTCTTTGCCACATGTGTTTACTTCAGTTTTCTTACTCATGTAGACCATGCCACAACTCAACACTGACATTTTCTGCTGTAATATGTCGTTCTTGTTGCAATAGAAGTGCTACAGGTGTGGAAGTGAAGGCTATTGCTATTGTCTTGGCTTTCAGCCACTACAGAACTTTACAGGATTTAATATCTCACTATGTTTTTTCACTTTTTAAAAAAATCCTCAAACATACCTTGTCGAGCCAGGCGAGTGTGGAAGGTGCATTTAGGAGGCTGGAGCTCCTTGGACTCTTTAAGGGTCCTAACTGCTGTCATTAGAAGCAGAAAGAGAATTCTTTACTTTCTGTCTTCCTCTATTTATCTCTCTTCTAGATCATAAAGATTTGAGTCCAATAAAGAGAGTGACTCATGACTATATCCCTTTTCTAAGCCTCTTAAAGTAGAGATATGTGTGGAGGGAAGAAAGTACATCATGCTGTTATGGAATTTTGTACAGCTGAAATAGTAATTCCTTGAAAAGTGACTCTTTATTTCCTTGGTCGAAGCAACTTCTTGAATCCTTTTCTGGATTCCCTCCCGCAACTAAATTCCATTGCATACAAGTTAGTTGTCATTTTTGAGACCTTCAGGGCTATCCATTTCCCTGTCTACCGTATTTAATTTGGTTTTGAGGCATCTGTTGTCTGGTGCTGTTAGTCTGTCTTGTCACTTACTTTCTTCTACACAGGCACCTTTCTGCTTTCTTCCAGAGTGTCTCTTATGCTTGGGAGATACTTTCTATAATTATCCACAAAAGTATCTTATCATCACATTTTAAATCCTGTCTTAAGTTCTCTGTCAGGATGTCTTAAAAAAAAAAAAAAAAAAGTAACATTTTCTCACAGAATGAAGAGTACTGCTTATTAAATGGAGCAATTGGTTGTCTTGCTTATCTTTGAACTCCCTGATCATCTGCTTCTTGTCTTGTAGATTGCAATTCTTAAACATGGAAATTGTGTGCAATATCTAGCTCATTTGGTTCTTTATCCATTAATGGAAATTTATGGCAGTATGAGAGTATAACAGACTAAAAATAATCCAAATTTCTACAGTGTTCCTTCTTTTGGTTTGTATGTCAAATGCCAAGTCCTTTGAAAGCTTGAATGTATCACAATTCCAAACTCCTTCCATGGAAAGTGCCAAGCCATATAGCTAGTTAGATAAGGAAGGGACTTGGTTCACCACAGATCTTTTAGACTGATGCTTTCATAAAGAACAAAGTAACTTAAATCTTTTGTAGAAAAACTTAAGTTTGAATTGGTGTTGCATTCACAGTTACTTTGTGAGCAACAGTATGGATGCTGTGTCTTTACATCCCTATTTCTGATTTTCTTGCTATTTCTCATATGCAAATTCTTTATATTGATGAACTCTGACCTCTTGTTCAGCCCTACTTTTAGAATGATTCAAAATATGCCATTTTTACTTTTCAAAATCAGCGTATAAGGTATATTCACAGCTAAGACTTTTTTCTGTCTCTGTAATATTTTATTTTAGAACTAGGTAACTACATGTGAAATTATAGAATATAGATAATTTAAATCAAATTAAACTTGTTTTTCTGACTTAGCATATTGTAGATTGGCTTGACTCAAAGGGTGAAGTATGCACCCAGTTTGCATTTCTCTATTGCTGGTCTCAGTGTTAATACCCACAGAGCTCCTTAAAAAAGTGAAGTACATTGCATGTGTGAAATACTTCTGAAATATCACAGACCACAGCTGATCCATAATAAGAGCACATGGGGCAGAAATATGTTATAGAAATACTATCATCTTCCATTGCCAAGGCTAATTCCTGGTTTCAGTATGATGGAGAATGGATCCTAATCTGTCTGAAGTGTCTCAGAACGTGCTTTTACCTCTGCCTGTAATGTGTAACTTTCAGCACAGCACTTAACGTATTTCTGTATGTTTGTGAGGACTTGAAGAATAACATATCTGGCAAGTGATAGAATCTTTGATATCTACTACATTAATTTCCTTAGGATAGCTAATGCAAATTACCTAAGTATGAGGGTGTTGTTGTTATATTAGACTTCTAATAAACTAATGTGCCCACTTTCTTCAGAATTTGGCCAAAATTTGGACATGAATTAAAGCAATTTAATTTCTGAATGCAAGATTCTGCACAGTGGTTTAAAGTAATTTAAAAAAAAAAAAAAAAACAACAAAAACCAAACCCAACCCAAACCCTTGCATTCACTTCTTCAGTTAATTCTTAATAATTTTGTGCCAAACTCTGCCTCCCTGCATAGTGCAAATTCTGCATTAAACTACTGCATCCCTGTGTGGAGGGTCATTAACAGCTGTTCTTAAATAACATGATTAGAGATGTAGACAGCCAACTAAATACTCAGGAAGGGAAAACTTTGTATTTTTTCAAATTCATTGAATTAATGTGTGGTTTTGATTCTTGTATTTTCCTTCACGTTTCATCATTACATTGATAGTGTGGAGGTATTTCAGCTGCTTTACCAAAGTCTTAGGTTTGGGGTAGTGAAGTGCAGAGTAATGTATGGGCTAACTTGCTAAAGACTGTCTTTTAAACCCTTCTGTATTAGAAACAGCCATGGGAAAATTCCTGAGCACAGGAATTCCAGATAACTGAAATACCAGGACCAGTAATTTTGTCTTTGAGCTGTAGTAAACAGGGTATGTGATATGATTCTGTGCTACAATATCCTTAGCTATTTATCCAAAACATCCACCAAAGCAGCATTTAATGTTTGTATAATATTTCATCAGCTTACAAATGATCAAGACAGTTACATACACAGTGAAGTGAAAGACCAATTACAACAGATTAATTCAATTTCCATATATGAACAAATAGCATAGTAAATTAATCTTGTATGTTTATCACTATAAAGAATGTTACTAGTCCATAGAAAAGGCCACTAGTCCAATAGTTACTAATTTATTTTTAATTTATTAAGCAGTTTCCTTACTTTTAAACAAAAAAAAAGTCTTGACCTTTTAGACCATGTAGCTTGAAATAGATGGACTTAATTTAATTAAATTAATGTTAATGAAAGCTTATTAACGGCTTTAGAAACTGAGTTGATATGGTCAAATGAAGTAATTATTACAATGCTGGAATGTTGTGGTATGGCATATGTTAGATGCTGATTGACATCATCATGTGTTTGTGTAGATACCATTCCCTATAGCACAGTAAATTCTTCAGGTGCAGAGTTCATTAAATGATAGGATAACAGAGTTTCAACAATATTTAGAGATTATGTAGAAGTAAAGTAACTATAAAATTTGCCTGGCTGTTCACTAGTACTTTCCTGGGGTGTGTTCAGTGTCCTGTCTCCTGATGGACAGCTGAATATTTATGAGGCCCACCAGGGTGGCTACTGAATGCAGACAGGTTTCTAGGTGACAGCTAGCCCCTACTTAAAGCTGCTTATTATTACAACTAACATGCCTTGACTTTCAAATCCTAGGCTGAATGTATCTGGTAGTAATCACAAGATGTTTAGTGTATTTTGAGAAACAATACACATAGAGACAGATGAAAATATAGTCAGAATGGGGCATTATTTTACATACCAGCAGAGGATTTTTGTGATGTGAGCCGCTGCTAGGACTGCCACTGCAAAGGCAGCAGGGTGCCATGCCTTGTGCATGACCCTGTAGTCGATTCATGAGTACTGGAATATAAGACCTACTAGCAGTATGTATGCAGTGGAGTGTTTGCTCAGCATCTGCAACCTTCTGGGTTTAGACTGAAGAGCTGCCCGTTAGATGCAGCTCCATGGACTGTTTAAATCTTTGCCTGGGCTGTTTTGGGCTGTAAACAGTCATGTAACTTCCTCCCTTTTCCATGATAGATGTTTCATCATCTGGCACAGTCTCAGTTAATGCTTCTATACTCCTATGGTGCAGAAATGAGCAGAATAATGGGAAAAGTTTGTAAGGGGGTATTCCACAAGGAATACCTGTGTTAAGTGACATAGTGAATTCCTGCAGTAGAATCAATATTCTCTTAAAATTTTCTTAGGGATCCCCATGTGTATTTTTTCAGCTAGAGTTTAGCAGAATTGTTGGCTGATGTAACCGGCAGGAGTTTTAATGAGCACAGATGAAGACAGTGGGATTCATACCCACCTGCAGCTAACCTTATATGAGTCTGTGTCCCTACCAGTTCCATTTCCTGCTAGGCCAGGAGGTGAGACTGCATCATATCATAGCTCTGGCTGAAATTTGGAAGTGCTTCATTTTCTTTAGGAAGGACCCATATGTCTGCATAAAAACAATTAGAATGGAAAAATATTGTGAAGGAGAAATGCATGTTAAACCTGATACTAAAAGTACAGTGAAGAACCACTTGTTGAGGTTGAAAGAGAACAAATTCATCTTAGCAATTAGGAAATATGTTTTGATGTTATTTATAATCAGATGGTAGCAGAATTTATCTAATGAGGTACTATGGCAGTAGCTTGGCAGACAGGAAAATACAGCAGTATGGGAAATATTTTGTGGACTCCCTGATGTTTGGCTCAGAGACTGTGTTAGATAATCTAAAAAAAGTCCTTCCTTTGGATAGCTGGCTCTTTTATGAAGCAATGGCAGCTTCAGAATTGTTATATCTTCATTTAAATGAATTTTCTGGGCAGGGTCACATTTTAAAATCTTGTTATAAGAGCCAGCTTGGTAAGGTTTTTCACATTCTCTTGTGAAAAGCATAGTAGCACCTTTATTTTGGTAATGAAGTGACTAAGTTCAGTCAGAAGGCAGCCAATACTAAATTGGTGTCACTGCTTGAATTGCACTCTGTCTAAAAATATATCTAACCATCCCAATATTTGCTTCACCTATGTGAACACTGTGTAAAGGCATGAATTGCGTCAATGAATAATGAAAGCCTGTTATAGAAGCACCCTTATTCTTTCTACAGTGTAGCACTAATAACTTTTTAGAGCTGCTTGATAAAAGTGGAGTGAATTTGATACATATCAGCTAATGTCACTTTTCATCTCTCTTACATCCTGTTGGATCTAAGGTTTCCTGGTAATCAAATAAATTTAACAGGAAAGACAGTAACTTGCATTTGGAGAGGTTTAAATTCTGTCTTCTTCAAAGGAAGAAGGTCAAGAGGGTAATACTTAACAGTATTTCCTGATATTTTTTTAATCTTTAATTTTCTTTTTTTAAAGAAATGTCATCTTTAAAAAAAGGTATTCTAGCCCAGAACAACTCATAACCGTAAGCAAGGAAGATAAGTGGTACAGGTCAGTATGAAAACCCCAAGCATTTTCTTTTAGTGTAATGGTCTACTGCTGTTACTGAAACGAATGACACAAAAATGGTAGTCATTTGAAAACTGAACAAGGCTAGGATTTACAAGAAAAAATATTAAAGTGTCAGTGTGTTCTCGGTTGACATTTTTGTTTTTTAAATATATTGTACTTTTAGAGGAGCAATTTTTGGAATTATTGTCTGACTTCAAAGAAATACAAGTTTCAAGACAAAATCAGTTTGAAAACTGACTTTGCCCTAAAATTCATTCAGTAATGTATTCATTCTAACTTTTAGAGCCTTTTGGAGCAACTCATCCAGTTTGTCATTCATTGTATTATTTTTTCCATCTTTGTGACCTGTGAATGGTGAAGTATAGCTTCTAACTTCCTTACATTCCCAAATGGAAATGCACACATTATTATTCTATATTAGAGCAAAGCCAAGACCAAAATACCTAGTATGTTCAAAATGGGGTAATCTTGGAAAACTGGGTGTCAGACATTAAGTAGATCAGAGGTGCACTGAATATTGCATCAACAGTATTCCAGTACTGCAGATTTAGCATGAAAATAGCTATGTAAGAGAAGAGATTAATTTGGGGAAAAAAAAAAATCTATATAGGAATATTGGTTGGGAGGAAGGATAGCATGACTTGCATCTTATTTTCCTTCTGTTTCTGAAGGTCAGTGTTTCTACAGCATCTGTGTGAACTGTGTAGGATTGTGGTGCTTTCTCTTTAGCATTTCGAGTATTCTGCTTATCATGTTGGAGGCTTACTAATCAGATTGTGGCCGAGTGCAGCGCATACTATTGTAGCAGGTACGTTTGGCTGGTATTATTGCTCTGAATTCTGAAAAGTACTGACTCTGGCCCAATTTATACACTGGTGTCTAATTATATGGGTACTGTTCTTGCTTTTAATGATCTTCCTTAGAATGAATCATGAGTAAAGAAATGGAAAAGTTGTATAACTTGCCTAGATTACGAACAGTAACATGTAACTTTAAATAAACAAAGGTGTTTGATTGCCTCTGTTCAAGATAACTAGCTCTTTGTTAGTGTGAACCAAGCTGTATGCTAGAGCGCAAACACACTCATTTGCCTGGTGAAACTACTTGAAACAAAATAAGCATGAAATACTTTTCAGACCAGGAGTGTTCCTTGGCATTAAAAGTTTAACATACTGAAAATGAAAAGCTCATCCCCACACAGATTGAGAGATGATTGTTTGCTGGGGCTGATTATAATAATCCTCTTCCATAATAAATGCCAGTGTCAGTATTCTCATCCCACCTACCTTTTAGTTTTGAGTCATGATGAATTTTCCCATCATATTTTTCTGTACTGGGTGACAGATTTGGGGGCAGATTTAATTAGACTTTCACAGGCTGTTTGAACTGTTCTAAAATGTCTGGTGGTTAATGTTGCAATACCTTTTGATATTTTAACTGGTGTCTAGGGTCACAGGTTGGATTAATATCTGAAGGTTTTAATACCTGTTCTTTTTAAGGGTTGCTCTGCACGTAACCTTTGACCCTCTTAGCAGTCTCTTCTCATTAGATATCTTCAATAAATTCTGCTCGTTCCTATTATTGGACCTTTTTCATATTCATACCCTTCAGGGAACAGACAGAAGGAATAGATGATTTTGTGTGTGTATGTGTGTGAGGAAGAAAGAGAACCACCCTTTTTTTCCCTATGTTTTAACATCTGTGAAAGGTAAACATTCCAGGGTAGGAGAATACCATAAAAACCATTTTCTTTTCAAGAGAAGGAGATCATACATACACACACACACACACACACAACACACACACACACACACACACACACACACACACACACACACACACAAAAGATCCAAATGGGGTTTATTTGCATCCTTCTAATATATTAGGTCTCAGATGTAAAACAGAATGCTGTGCTGCAAAATACTGGGTGAACCTCAAAGATTTTTCTAAGCATAAGGTTGAGCTCTCTTCCCTGAAAATCTATTTTGTGTTAGTTGGCTTCACAGAGATGTCTACATGTAGAATTCAAAATGTGAAAAGAAATCCTGCTGTCATCCCTCTTGAAATCAAAGTAGATGCAACTCAAAATGTATAACTACATTAGATTTAAAGGAAGCAATAGTAAAATTGTCAAATATGTTTCATTCTCTTAAAAAGGACATGTTGGGGAAAGTAACCTTAGGTTTTTTTCTGATCATCTTTTAGATTTGCATTGGGGCTTCAGTTTTGCCCTTTTTTGGGGGTGGGGTGGGGGTGGTGTCTCGCTTCCCTCTTGAAATTCAAGTGGAATAAATTAATAGGTAAATTTGGGACTGGCAAATTTGGAATATCTCATTCTTAAATACTTGAGAAAGGGCTTTCCTCATATAGGACAGCTGGCAGAGCTGCCCCCCCCGCCCCCCCCCCCCAGACACTCTCAGTCCCCCTCCTTAGCAGGACAGGAGGAGAAAATAGGGTAGAAATACTCATGGGTTTGGTAAAGACAGGGAGATCACTTACCAGTTGCCATCAAAGGCAAAGCAGACTCGACTTGAGGAAGATTGTTTCTCACTATGCCACTCTACTATAATTGGCAATAAATGACATCAAAGACAAAAATGAAAAGAACAGCACACCCCACATGCCTGCCAGTGCAAGGGATAGAGAATAGGCAGGGGTTGCAGTCAGGCCATGATAGTTCCTCTCTGCTAATCCTTCCTCCTTGTGCTTTTTCCCTGCTCTGTTGTGGGTCCTTCATGAGCCATAGTTCCTGCCAGCAGCATGATCCAGCATGGGTTCTCCACATGCTGCAGCTTCCTTTAGGGAAATATCTGCCTGCTCTGGCATGGGGCCATTCACAGGCTGCAGTGTAGGTATCTGCTCCAATGTGGTCTCTTCCATGGGCTGCAGGGGAATATCTATTAGCAGCTAGAGAACCTCCTCTCCCTTCTTCCTCTGATACTGGTGTTCATACTGCTGATTTCTCACTTATTTTTTCTCTTTCTCTTCCACTTCTCCCTGCACCACCACCTCCACTCCCCTGCCCTCCTCTGCTTGTCTGGCATTTTTGCTCTTTCTTTTATATGTTTTCACAAGAGATGCCACCAGCTTTGGGCTCAGCTGTGTCTTGCAGTGGGTCTGTTGCAGAGTCATCTGGAACCAGCTGTGTCAGGCATGGGTCAGCCCCTGGTTTCTTCTCACAGTGACTACCCTGCAGCCCCATCCTGTTTCCAACACCTTGCTATGTACACCGAATACACCAACAATTACTGTCTTCATCTTAAGTTTGAAGGTGAAATCATGCTACTGCTAAAATCGATCTGTTATGGTGAGTACTCATACTCTAGATATGTAAATCAGATGCTGAAGTTAAGTTCACTATCTAGGGAACGGTTTGTCAGATCTCCTGTGGGAGCTCTACTGGTTTCTTTGGGAATACAGGTCTTTAACAGGGATGCAGAAGTTAAATGCCCAATGTCCATCATATGAAAATATCTGCTAGAAAAGGCTCTTTTTCATCTCATCTTGCAGATGGCAAGGTTGAATTCATGTAGAAGGTTACTGGTGCTAGTGAGACTGCAGTTAGACATGATGTTCTTATTGAATTCAGGGTAGGTTGAGAAGATTCAGCCCTGTCTGATTGGCTTCCATGACAGAACAGATAAATGTTCTCTAATGTTATTCTGTCCAAATGATCCAGGATAGAAAATCTCTTTTACAGTATGTTCAAGTTAACCCAGATAATTCTGTAACAGCCACGTTAGGAAGTGACTCAAGGTACAATTGTGCAAACAGATCTGAGGAATATATACCTTCCCTCAAGGGAGATGGTGGGAAGGAGGTAGAGAAGATGATGAGCAGCCTGAGGAAAGCCTGAGGGTGATCAGCATTCAGTAACACATCTTGATAGAAAGTGTTAAGCATTCAGTTATTAGTCATTTCTGGTAATAGATTAGAGGCAGCACTTCTGCAATGAAAGATAATACTCCAGATTATGTGCTGGATTGGCAGTAACAGTAGTAAAACTACTGGGCACTTTAACCTTGGTTATAGTACTGACATAAAACATACAAGTTAGTCATAATGGATGTTAGTAAACTGTAGCTGATGGTCAGAAAAATTTTCAGTGGAAGATTATACATTTTATACAGTTGGGAATGGGACCCCAGAAAAATCACTTTACCCGTGGGATTCATGCTATGAAACCAAGCATTTCTAGTAGGAAAACTAGGGAAAAATGAAGAAAAAAAGAGGAATACTTAGCCTACAGACAGGAAATGCTCCATTTAAAAAGAGGTATACTGTTGTAATCTACAAGGGGGAAAATCTCTCAGAATTGCATTTAAGGTAGTAATCAGGTATTTTACTGTAGATATCTTAGCAGTATTCTGCAACTGTCTTCACTGAGCTGTAGAAGACAAGGAAATAGCTATAACAAAGGTATTTTGGAAGGTGAGGTGTAAGACCTGGGCAGACCACAGCCACAGGAAACAGTCTGTGCTGCTGCTAAATTGTCCTTGCTCCACTCCTCTGTCTCCCACCACAGCTTTTTCTCATTTCGGTTCCCCTTTTCCCTGTCTTCATAATGTTTCTCCTTAGTACTTCTACCCCCTTTTTGTAAATGGAGCTGTTGCCCACCAATGAGTCAGTGTTTTATAATCTTGTAATTGTTTCTTTTACTGCATCTTTCTTTCCCTTCTGTTGTACTGACATGCATAAAGCTTTTGCAGAGATTCAGTTAAATATTATGGAACAAGCAGACTGTTTTTTCTTAGAATATTTTCTGAGACCTGTGAAGGAAAATGAAGTTAACCTGTGTGTTTATGTATTCTCTATAGACTGTTTTTCAATGCCTTTTATGATTATAACTTTTTAAAGATAGGGCCTACACTTGCCGTCAAGCTTCTGACAATTATCTGTACAGCTTGTGTCTCCACAAGCAGAAAGAGAGATGCATCACCAGTATCCTGTACATGGATATTCAGCAGTATGGGAAAGTGTGTTGCAGTTCCAAGTAGTCTCATTTGCAGCATCAGTGAACAAGTGCAATTCCTAACATTTGTCCAGATGTTGATATCACCCAAAACAGTTGGTTTCACTCTACAGAAAGAGTTTAGTAGTGATAACTGGTATAATACTGCAGCGTTAAGCTCAGACTGAGGCTCTTTCATGGATTCCTGGAGCTGGTGGAATTACTTGTACAAATATTGCCACTAGTGTGCCAAAGTGGTGTGGTAGCATTATCCATTTGCTTGCACAGTATTATAATTCATGCACTGTAAAATGTTGGTTACTCATCTCTATTCTTAACTCCAGAGGCACAACTGGTTGTCCCTTCAATATTTATGTCCATGAAACTACCAGACATGCTTTATGTATTGTCAAACCCTAGAAATGATGGGGGAGGGAGAGATTCACAAGCAAACAAGTGAGTAAGTTGTAGATGGAGTAGGCAAGCCAAGGGCCTGGGGTGATGGCAACAGAAAAGACATAGCAACAGGCTGAAATGCAATCACTTCAAGCTTAGGCATGTAAAGAAGAAAATGCCTGTGGAAACAGCCTTCTGTGGTAAGCTCTCATGTTCATTCTGGACAATTGTCATGTGTGAGTGCCTCTCTGTGAAATGACTCCACACTGAAAAACACAGCATGGGGAACAGGAGGAATTATAAGTCTCTGGGTGGTTACACGGTTATGACCTCATTGGGACATGCTGGGGCAGCTCACACAACTGGAGTGCTGCAACATGGGTACAGGCTCCTTAGGAAAGACAGTCTGAAAAGGCAAGAAGGAGTTGCCCTTAATGTGATAGAGCAGCTGGCATGCATGGAGTTCTGCCTTGGGATGAGTCAGGAATCACTCAATTTATGGGTCAAGGTTAGCAGGCAGACCAGCATGGGTGGTGGTGTAGCAGATATCTGATATAGCCCTCCTAATCAGGAAGAAGTAGTTGAGGCCTTTGTCAAAAACATGGAAGAATCCTCACATTCTCAGGCCCTAGTCCTCGTGGGAGACTTTAAATCCTCTAATATCTGTTGGAGGGACAACACAGCAGGGCACAAACAACCTAGGAGATTTCTGGTGTGTTTTGATGACAATTTCCTGACACAGTTGACTGAGAAGCCAACAAGGAAACGTGCTTTGCTGGACCTGATGCAAATAGGAAAGGGCTAGTCAGGGGCTGCCTTGGCTGCAGTGACTCTAAGATGGAGTTCAGGATCCTAAGAGTGAGCAGGGCAAAAAACAGAACCACAACCCTAGATTTCAGGAGAGCAGACTTTAAACCACTTCAGAGATCTGCTTGGAACAAAACCATGCAATACAACCCTGGAGAGAAGAAGGATCTAGGAGAGCTCGTAGATATTCAGGGATCACCTCCCCCAAGCTTGAGAAAAGTCCATCCTGAGAAGTAGGAAAACAAGCAAAGGCAGCAATAAGCCTGTGTGATTGAGCAAGAAATTCCTAAATTAATTTGGACTTAAAATGGTAGTGTACAAGAGGTGAAAGCAGGGGTAGGTAACCTAGGAGGAGTATATGGCCACTGTCTGGTCAAGCAGAGGTAGGGTTAGGAAAGTCAAGGCTGACGTGGTGTTGAATCCTGCAAGGAATGTGAAGGGCAAGTAATTACAAGCATGTAAACAGCAAAAGAAGATAAGGGAAAACTTGGGCCCACTGCTGAATGGTGTGGGAGACCTGGTGACATATGACAGGGAAAAGACTGAGTGAGGTATCTGATGCCTTCTTTGCCCCAGGCTTTATTGGTAGGACTGGCCTTCGGTAATTCGAGTTCCGTGAGACCTAAGGGAAATTCTGGAACAAGGACTTGGTAGAGGAGGACCAGGCTAGAGAGTAACAAACCAGGCATCTGTAATTCCATGGGGCCCTAAAGGGCTGCACCCATGAGTGTGGAGGGAACTGACTGATGTCCCTGCAAGGCTACTCTCAATTATCTTTGAAAGGTTATGGTGACTGGGAGATGTTCATGAAGACGGGAATGATACTCTCTTCCAGCCTTCAAGAAGGAAGATTTGGAGAACTACAGGCCAGTCAGCCTCACCTCAATCCCTGGTAATGCTGGAAACCAATTCCAAACACGTGAAGGACAAGATGATCAGGAGTAGTCACCATGGATTTATGATGGAGGAATTATGCTTAACCAACCTGATAGCTTTCACCAATGAGGTGACTAGCTTGATTGGCAAGGGGAGAGCAGTGATTGTTGTTTACCTTGACTTTAATAAGACTGTTGACTCTGTCTTCTATAACATCCTCATAGACAAGCTGTCAAAGTACAGGTTAAATGAATGGACAGTGAGGTGAAAAATGGGCTGAACAGGGGATTGCAATTAGCAGCATAAAGTCCAGTTTGAGGTAAGTCACTACTGGACCTATATGGGGGCTAATGCTGTTTAATATCTTTGTTAATGACCTGGATCATGTAACAGATTGCACCCTTTCCAAATTACCAGATTATACAGAACTGGTAAGAGTGGTTGCGCTGTCATTAGGATGAACCTCAGTAGACTGGTGAAATGGGCTGAGAGGAATCTTATGAAGCTCAGCAAAGGGAAATGCTATGTCCTACACCTAAGAAGGAACAACCCCAGGCATCAGTACATTCTGGGGGCTGACTGTCTGGAAAGCAGCTCTGCAGAGAAAGACCTTGAAGTCCTGATGCATGGCTGGCTGACAGCTAGCAATGCATTCCTGGGGCAAAGGAGGCCAACAGCATCCTGGGCTGTATTAGGAAGACTTGCCAAGCAGGTCAAGGGAGGTGATCCTTCCCCTCTGCTCAGCACTGGTGAGGCCACATCTGGAATGCCATGTCCAGTTCTCGGCTCCCCAATACAACAAAGATACAGACTTACTGGAACAAGTCTAGCAAGAACCATGAAAATTATTAAGGAACTGGAGCATATTTACTCTGAGGAGAGCCTGAGAAAGCCGGGATTGTTTAGCCTGGGGAACAGAAGGCTTGGGGAGAATCACATCAAGATATAAATACCTGATAAGAGGGAATATAGAATACAGGGAGGGAGACAGACTCTTTTCGGGGGTGCCCAGTGAGAGGACAAATGGCAATGGACACAAGAAAATCTTTTTCTACTGTGCTGGTGGTCAGACACTGGAACAGGTTGCCCAGAGGGGTTGTGGAGTCTCCAGTCTTGTTGATATTCAAAACTCAACCAGGCACCTTCCTGAGCAACCTGCTCTAGCTGACCCTGCTTGAGCAGTGGGGTTAGACTAGACGTTCTCAAGAGGTCCCTTCCAACCTAAATGATTCTGTGAACACAAATATAAGTAATAATTAGCCTGAGTTCTGGGAGGGAATCTTTGCGTTAAAATGTAGAGGCTCATGGCAGGATAGGTCAGAATACATCTCTGAACAACCAGTTTTGTCTCTCTCTTACTCTGTATACAGTTAATTTAGTAGTCAGTCATTTCTTTTATCTTTCATCCCTTTGCTGCATTCTGATTTTTGTGCCAGGAGGGGAAAAAATCTAGTATGAAAAAAATAGTGTTAGAACTGAACTCCTGCAGTTTAAGAAGGGAAAAAGTAGTGAATGGGGGAAGGGGAAGAATGTCTGGCACAGCTGTTCTCAAGAGCTTTTGCTCACCTTGAGCCGAGCTAATAAATATGACAGAAGCATTAAAGTATTATTCATCTTTTGGTTTTAATGTAAGGTTAAACGTATCTACATGCAAATGTTTTTATCCAAAGACTCTTATGTTTCAGGATAATTCACCGAACTGTGATAATTCACACAGAAGGTTTTAAGACTGTGGATCCTAGGCAAAATGCAGAAACTCTTCTAATACCTGTTAGAGTTTTTCATCTGTACATCTTGAATTGTTTTCAAGGAAGGATCATCTTTTTCTAAAAATGAGGGGAAATTGAAGCAAATAGCAATTCAAAGATCTTGCCTAAATTCCCAGGGTGCATGAATGGTAGAGCCTAAACCAGAAAGCTGATTTCTCAACTCCAATGTGTCTCATTCTACTCGATGAAAAGGTTTTCCTGTCTTCTTAGTACTTTACATTCTTTGTTCTGAAGTAAACATGAATTGTCTCTGCCCTCACATGGTATGCTCTCAGAGCTAATATTTCTCCTAGGATTCAGCCTCTCAAATGTAAAGGACATTTTTGTTTCTGTAATTCTGCTGTTGGGGACCAACCACCTTCTTGCGAACACAGTTCAGAGATTAATGTTCCTAGCTGCTCTGTGGTAGAAAGGTAGGAAAAAAAGTTATGTCAGTCTGTCAGTGTTGAAACTGGGATAATGATGAATATTTAATCTCTTTGGCAATTTTGAAATCAATCTCACTTACTTGGGGGGGTTAAATGAGCCCTTTACTAAATTATTTTACTTATCCTTTGACCAATTAATAGTATTTGAAGGTCGTCTTTTATTAAAGTGAAGAAAAATTCAAAATAAGTCAATCAGAATAATAATGAAGAATGCATTTAGGAAATGTTGTCAAAATAGTTGGGCTTTTATGGTTTTTTTTAAGGTGCTTTTTCCCCTAAGCAATTTGATTAAATTGAAATGAAATTGAAAAATGCTTCAGTGTTGCTAAATATCATCTGGGGTGTTTTTTTCATTTTTATTTTAAGCTTATGAAAAACAAATTCACACAATTCTATTTAACTTAGTGACAAGATTCCCGAGAGACTGGGTACTTCAGAGAATGTCAATCTTGTTGCTTTGCTTATTCTCTCATTGTAGATATTTGACTTCTGCAGAAAGCACTTGTGACACCAAGAACAAGCACTTTTAGTTTATCGTTGAAGGTGGAAAGAATCATTGACTTGTTCATTCCCTTTTTGCCTTTTGGAGTGGGACATATTTGGCTTCTGCCTTGCTTCAGTGGTCTCCTTTCTACAACCTGTACTTTTCTTTGAAGAACAAGAATGTTGATGCTGGTGCTATGACATTTATAAATCACAAACACAATCAGTTTCTATGGAGAGAAGAAATGTCAGTAGCAGTAGTGTTTTTTAATTTTCTTTTTTTTTTAACTGAGTGAAGAACCTTGCAGGGATTGTGAGTCTGGTGTTTGGAAGTCCTGTTTAGAGCAGGCTGGCAGGTTTCCCCTTTTGCTCTGTGGGTTATGTAAGCCTGCTGTTCCTTTTGCAGAAGATATGAACATTATTGATTTACTTACTGCTCCAAGTGTCTGGGTGTGATTTATGACAAGGGACATACCACACAGTGTTCAGGATGGGTTTTGATATCCTAGGCTTGACAAAATAAGTGGAACCCATGCAGGGGTAGAACACTTCATTGAAGACTATATACTCATCCAAAATCTGATCCTAGCACTCATTGAGAACTGGAAGAGTGAAAACAGATATGAAAATCTAGCATAATATCAGACTTCTGCCTTTATTAAAAAAAAACACTGAAAAGGAAGTTCTGTGACCTTTTCTGCTTGGTTCTTCATGTGCTTGCTCTCTCCTTGGTGCAGTTTTGTGTGTGTTCCTATGACAGGTTGTGGTCTCATTTCTGCCTTCACCTTGGCTGTGTACTCCCAGCTTTTTTTCCTTTGTTGGTATACCTCTGACTAAAAGGTGCTGAACACCTTTGTTTGTCCTTATAACTTTTTTTTTTTTTTCCTTCCCCTCTCCATATTTCTGTTCAGGTGCTGAAAAGCTGGCCACAAGAGAAGGGGCAGAATGGAGGTTAGAACAAGAAGGTGAGGGTGGAGGTGTTTGAGTCACATTGATGTAGCACTTAGGGATATGGTGTAGTTGAGAACTGTCAGTGTTAATGTTGAACTAGATGATCTTCAAGATCTTTTCCAACCTAGATGATTCTGTGAGGAGAGGGAAGGAATTATTTCTTCCTTTGCCTTCTGACAGTAATCCCATTTTATCCTGCATAGTTATGTAGAACTACAGCCTTGAAAGCCCTGTTCTTTACCAGGGAAAGCTACCGTATGGAAGAGTGGTAACATATTACTATTGTGATTTAAGGCTGAGGCATACAAAGCCAGATTCTGGAAATCATTCATCATTATCTAATATAGAGTTGGGGACTCAAGGAGGGATTTGCATTGAATACATATAGACTATTTCTCTTTAATTGACTCAAAGATTAAATTGATGGTCAAGGAACTGTCTTGTGCATTGGAGAGAACAACTCAAGTTTTTAGCACAGAAATAGGAAGTGGAGGAATAAATGGATCAAGCTGGCTTTAACTGATCTATCTAGGAAGGTAAATCATATTAATGCTGATACCTGAGCTTTCTTATTTCATCTCTTTTTCTCTCCCATATTTCCACACTCCTAGTATTGAATTAGTATTCAAAACCTTATTAATCACTAGTCTCTATGTGCCAAGACAGTAAATTAAAATCTGTGGGATGATGTTTTGTCTCATCATTTTTACTTTTAAGGCTGATGCTGACAGGGTATAGGTATGGGATTGGGAGGGTGAAAAAGGGGAATACAGCATGTGTATGTTCAGACTAAACATATGTTATGCACATTGTCTTAGAGCATCCCCAAACTCTCCCATTGTTTTAAGTAGAACATGAGTGAAATTACTAACTACACCTTCAAAAACTGTGGAAGGAGAAGTTTGCATAACCCTCTCAAAATTCTTGTGTATCTTATTCCTGTTTTTCATTTGAGCTAGCTGAAGTGTTGCAACCTATTTTTTCTCCACAACAATTTGTGAGATAGTTGAAAAGCAAGAAATTGTTGGGGGTTTTTTACAGATTTTCCAGCTAGTGTTACTATTTACTCAGTTATTGTCTTCCTACTGACAGCCTACTAGCAATGTTTCCTTTCCCCAGCTGCCTTTCCAAGCCAGGCCTTTTTCCCTGACACACCTTTTGGTCTATCTGATACCTGATACTAGTCCCTAAAGGTATTATCAATGTTTTCTAATAGTACACACAACTTCATCCAGAATAGTAATACTGAAACGGCATTTCATGTGTAACTGGAATCATAAACTGATTTATGGTCTAATGAGAAAATTTCAGTTAAAAGACTTCTGAAGGCTGTATTGACAACTTTAATATCAAAGCTGTGATCTTATATCATTCACAATGATAGGTCCTAGGACATATAAAAAATGAGGTTCCTAAAGAACTATCATGTGATGGCAGCATGATCAAGATCTAATATTAAAGTGTGATGTATCTGAATATTGGGACAACATGATGCACCCCATCAGCTCATACCTTAAAAAAATCACAAGATTAAAACCTTCCTGATGGCATGAGAAATGTTTACTCTTTCCATGGCTATGCATTTTTTTAAAAAGTAGTTTATTTAACCACAATAGTTCATTTAACTACAGTATTGAATTACTGATACACTCAAGTAATGGTAGAAATTATTCTATGATTGAAGAAAAAAAAAAAAAAGTCACGTGGACCAAAGATGACTATTTATTGTTGTTGTTGTTGATCACCAAAGAGGTACTAACAGGTTCTTCATGATATGGAAACTAAATAGAGGCAAACAGAGGGAGAAGTTATGTAAGAGTATTTATCAGCGCTTTCAGTTTCCAGAGGCAAAATTAGAAGTGCCAGATAGTTCAAAATTTGCCTCTGCTTGTCAGCTTTCTGCGAGGGCCACATTTCAGAGGGTCATTTTAATCAAAATGAAAGACACATCCTATTAGGACTGCTTTGATGACAAATAATTAAGATGAAATATTAGCATACACTTATCCCAGATGCTTTGTTGATGTCCATTTGTAGGAAGCACAGGAGGGCTTACAGTATATGCTTTGCTCTTTAAAAGCAATTTATGGTTGAAGTTATCCATTCTAACTAACTGAGAAGAGCTTAATCCTAGAGCTATCACTAGGCATTATTTTCAGATTCCTGACACTTCTACATTAAACCAGTTTATATGTAAAATTTAATAGGGTCTAGAAGTGAAGAATATATCATTATGTAAAGCAGTCAACACAGTTAGAACAACGACATTTTCTGTTTGGAAGAGACAATGGCATAAAAAAAATAGAACTTCTAAGTTTGCTCCATTGATAAGTTTTTATAATACTTATCAAAAATAGTTCTGAGTGACTTTTTTTTTTTCCTTTGGACAACAGCTGGTGGACCTTCAGTCTTGCTTACAGTGTGTAGGTTTTGATGTTTCATGTCTGTGCCTACTGTTTCATTCCCTCTCAGCCCTCAATTCAAATTTATGTTGACATTTTTTTCTCTGAAGGCAGTGAATATTATATTGTAATTAACTGTGGAAGCTGGGATATTTGACAGTTAAATGACAAATTTGCTACTTCCAAATAGATCAGTATGTGCCATGCCTGAGAAAAGATATCATTGCATCTCCATTTAGGAACAAGAAGAAAAGGTCATTGTGACTACCTTGTGAAAGTCTCTGGTGATTTAACTATTTCACTCTCCCCGAAAACATACCTTCAGACTTATTCCATAGATTAGCTATGAGTCAGTATTAGAAACCCCTACTTTAGGGAAGACTTCAGATTGGTATGTATGTCTCTCCTTGCACTGTAAAAAATACAGGACAAGACTAAATATTTCATTCAGAACACAGCAGTTCTCTTCTGTTTTAAAATTGGCCATGTGAAACTTTTCCTCTTGGACAAATGGGGAAAATGAAAAGTCTGTACAGTCCAAATAGAGTTGCTAAAAGTATTTGTGATGATAAGAGAGTAAGGGCTTTTTTTTAAAAAAATATGATACAGAAGATTTTCTAGGATTATATGAAGGAAAGAGATACTGTGTGGGAGGTATGCTATACAGTACCATCTTCTTTTCATCCTTTGTTTTGCATCTGTTAAGATGTCTTTTTGCAGTGGTATCCCAAGGTTTGTCTGTTAACTTGGAAATACTACTACATCCCTGGGTATTAATACTGGTTGATTCTTGCTTTTTGCCTTCAAAGCGGGGCATGAAGGCAGGCTGTGAGAGCACAGATCCCAGGGAAACTGTGATGCTGCTTGGGCTAGAACAGGGGTCTTAGGGCTTACTGTGGGTGTTATTAGTTCTGTGGAGATGTGTCTGCAGATCAGGTGTCAAGGGAAACATTTGATGGATAGGACCATCCCTTGGAGCATTCCACTTTCATCTTTCATCCTTTTACAATGGATTTGCAGTACATGTCTTTCTGATTTCCCTTATAAATAAGAAAAGGAAAGTGGTCTATCAGGAGCTGCTCAGTTGTTTCTGGTAACTCCAACCCTATGCTAATCATAACTCTGGCACAGTATTCCTCCATCTGTGTGGAAGAAAAGAGGATGGGAGGGGGCGGTGATGATGATAACACTAATGCTACAGCATTCACCATAAGCAAGATTTCATTGACATACCATAATACATTATTGAGATTAATTAGTCCCCTCAGTGGTACAGTGTGCTTAGTGTATTGTGATGCAAGAAATAAAGCTAATGTCAGGCAGTGTTTACCCTGCCTTTCTTTACCATAGTACCTGAGAATTTTCTGGCCCTGTTATGGCTGTGCTGTCTGTATCTTTGCTAGATTTCTTCATAGCACATTTCTTTTCTACAGGGGAGCAAACTTCTGTCTTCCTTAGAGATGCACTGGGATTACACTTCTTCATACAGAAGTGTTTAGCTTTGGTTTTGTTGTCTGTTTCCTACACAGTGGGGGCTCCTCTAATTTTTTTTTCTGCATCAAAGGGTAATAAACACAAAGGGTAATAAATTGTGACATTGTCTTATTTCATGGCAAACAGAATTTGACTGTTTGATGCCCCCTGCTTCACTGAGGCTCAACAGAGGACCTTTCTTAAGTTTCGGAGAAAGGAAAGTATATCTTGGACAAAGGAAATTGTGGAGAAGGCATTCAGCATGGTGAGAGAGTGATGCTTGTACTGCATTTGAGATGGAACGGAACACAAAGACCAAACATTTGATGATGTGAAAGGCTATGTATGAAGTGCTATTACTGTCACGATGATGACTGAACGCATGTTGAAATTACCTTTACAGGAATAGCAACAGATGGTCTCTGTATCTTCCCCTCCTACTCATCCAAAGCTCTCAAGGCTGCATTTCTAATCAACCAAAAGCAGGCATCCCACACCCATGCTGAGAGGAATAACCTGAGTGTGCAAGTTCTGCTTTGAATTAAATGTTAAAGGCATGTACCCTATATTGTCAGGTAATAAGAATTGAAAATATAGTGATTAATTCAGTTATAATTCTGTCCATCTACACTTACGTCCTCTTACTCAAATTCCAGAGCTGCAGACAAAATTCTTGTTAAGTTCTAATGATTATAATCGTATAATTTATAGCATATTGTTTTCGGTAATTACATACACACATTCTTAAGTTGGAATCTTTCTTTATTAAAAGCACATTCCCTTTTAGAGACTTCAGTTACTTGAATGTGGAGTGAAAGTAAATTAGGCTATAGCAGACATTGAGGCTATAGTTACTACTTCTCCCATTATTGCAAGTTATTATAAGCTTGTATGTTTGAAACTGCTATAGATAAGCATGCAATAATATTTTCACTGTCACCATGATCACTGACTGAGATAAGAGCTTGATGTTCTATTTTTGTTCAGGATAGAGAAAAACAAGGAGGGGAAAATGGGGGGGAAAGGGCTTCATGTCTTGTAGTGATACGCAAGAAAAAAAAAAATCCAAGCCTAAAGCAGGCCCACACATACGTCAATGATGACACACAGTGCTGAGAGGATTTAGTGTTAAAGGGATGTCTGTTAATTTTATTTGTGAGAGAGAAGAGAAAGCATGCACATTCAAGATACTTGTTGTATCATTTTTAAATCAAGGCCATCTTTTTCTCGGTGGTAAACGTGAAATGTTTTTAAAGGCCAGACTTAGCATAAAATCTATTGGTTGCTATGGAGACCACTTACCACACAGGACTGCACTCTATGTTCAACTCTGTGATTTTCTCTATTCAGAGGTTCGGCATTGTCAAAAAACAAATTAGTTTTTCAGTTGTTTATTGCAAAGTTCATTATGAGAAAGGTAATAAATAATAAGGTATTTTATTCGTGTGTGGATAGGCGCCATATGTGAATTAACCGGGGCACTATTCCTCAAATTTGCTATTTTAAAATAATTATAGCAAAATTGGCTATTGTTAGGAAATAAAACAGATTTTGATCATTCTGTGTATATGAATATGAAGCAAAGCAGGTAGTTGGAAGTCTGATCCCAACAAAATTACATGGTAATAAGGCTTTTCACACCTACACAGCACTTAGTAACAAAGCACTGAAAGAGAAAGATTAAGCCCCGCTAGAGTAAAACTTTATACCCGAGGTGCTTTACTTCTCTCTTTATGAAAGGAAAGGTGGGTTCAGGACCCAGTGCTCACTGAATTATTCATGCTGTCTTTTGCATCTCAGATCTTTAGGGTTGAAACTGGTAGGGGTTGTTACTAGCAGAAGCACAAACCTGACTGGGTACAGCAGTTCAGTGAAAACCTGTTCAGTTGCTCCTCCTGAAGTGTTTGTCTAATTTCAGCAAACACTTTCTGTCAAACTGCCTAGCACACCCACCCCAAAAAACTCTTCCAGAGAGGGGGGGCAAAGTGTTTCCTCTGGAGTTTATTTGAAGCTGAGGCTAGTCAACACCTTCTGAGTGAGAGTTAAAATTCATAGAAGTATCAAGGGAAGCCTTTTATATTACTTAAAGGTATTTCAAAGACAAATTGGCATCTGTAAGTTCTTCCTCACTAATTTTTTATTTAAATAACATTTTAGTCTAATTCCTAATTACTTGAGGAATATATGAATATGTTACTTTCAGCACTTAAGATTTGCTCCTGTCACTTTCTTGGTGCATTCTGGAACTAGTGAGCCGAACTCAGAGCCTGCTGTATATGGTGCAGCTTCACTGGCTTCAGAGAAATCCTGGTGCTAATTTCAGAGTGTGGTCTCATTCCCATGACAGGACTCTTAACACAGCATGGTAACAGCAGGTCTCAGCTCAGCTCCGTGTTCTTTGTGGATTTTTTGTGTTAAACTATTCATTTGATTTTTATGTAATGGGTAGGTTTTGTGTGCTGTAGGTTTTCTTTAGTGACTTTGTGGGACCACTAGACGAGTGAAAAGAATACCTAAGATGGGGATTTATGGTGGTCATTTTTTAAAATTCTGTGTCTGTGGGTGATGCAGTAAAGTTGGCTTATTTGCAAATATAATTTGTTGCCAAACGTGTGTGCATATAAGTTATTTAGAGGATTTTACTTTCGTAGTCAAATCACTCTTCTACTAGATACCAACTCTACAGTGTCAAGCCCTGATAATTAAAATGTTGCAAACATGCAATTAAGACAAATCAGATTGAAACACATAAGAAAAAATGAAAGCACAATTTAATTCCATCTATTGTCAGTCTCTTTAAGAATTATTATGCAGTTGGCCTCCTCCTGTGCAGCTCTATGTTTTAGCAGAGTGTGCACTGTTTCGCACTGCATGCAAAGTAACTGAAAAAGAAATGAGTCTTTAAAAAGGAATGCTCCAGTTTAAACAAGCCAGTAGGGGCTACTTAGGCAAAACTAACTGGTGACACTATGTTTATAGTAATAGATGATGGTATCTGACTCATAAACGGTGCAGAAAAAACATGCTTGATAAGCGTACACTGAAATGCCCTATTAATAATAGAAAACTTCTCCCCCTTAGAATAAGCTTTTAATTTTTCTTTGTAGTCAGGTTTTTGCCTGAGCTGTCCTTTTAATATCTTGCCCGTGTTTTTTCTTTGGTTCCCTCTGGCTCCACCAGACAACTCAGCAGGGACCTGCTTTTCCTTCTGTGTTCTGCCAGAGTTCATTAGGGTGCCATAAACTGTTAATAAAGCTGGATTTTTTGCCTACCACATAGAATGGAATAATATTGTCTTTAAGCAAAAGTAAATGTACTAAGAAGCTATCCCTATCTGCTTCTGCTCTCCTCTTCTACTTCTAAAGTGACATGACAAGGGGCAGAGTACTAGACTAGACATTGTTTCTAGAACTACTTTTTCAAGTGAATGAAGCATTCCTCAAAGGTGCCGTATGTACAGCATGAAAGAAGTAAATCGTCTGCTCACAGAACAGGAGAGACTATTTAAGATTCCCATATGAAATTGCTAACCTACTAATGTGACCTGAATCGGATATAAAGCAGAATATTTTTTTTTCCATTTATATTTGGAATACTATCAAAACTTTTACAGGGACTATTCATGGATAAGAATCTGCTTTTGATGTATTTTGTGGTTCTCAGTCTCTCTGCTTAAACTGAGACCTTTCTCAAGGAAGTGTGGGCTTCGCTTAATACTGTAGCTGTATTCTAGGTTTTGCAGAGCATCAATGTTGTTGACAACACAGCAAGAGACATTTTTAAGAGATGCAAGGGTGATATCTTCAGTACTTTTTAAAAATGAAAATCAGTGCATAGTTCCATTTGGAAGTTTCACTTGGGTTTTACTGTGTCTATACCTGATCATGAATCTTACTGAAGATGAACATTTTTCCTGAATAGAAACTAAGCAAGCATTTAATGATTTGTCATCCTGTTTATAGTGCATTCTATTTATAATTAATAGTCCTTCTTCTGGAAAAATATTCATGAAAAATGTAATATCATTTTTAGACTGAAATTTACCTGTTTCTAGTAGTTGGATCAGTGAATTAATGGGATTTGTGCTGGATTCTGTTTGCAATAGATATGAAGAACAGAATTACTCTTTATGTTCAGGAAGCAGTGTCTGCATTCAAAAAAAAAGCAATGGTTTTTCAGTTAAAAGCTAGATCACTGCAGATCACATTCCTCATTGAAAGTTCATCAACTGGAATGAGTTAAAATCAGAGAAGATACTGTTTGCATGAGTTTGAGGTATTTGTAGAAAACATCCTTCAATGATGAACTAAAATGCAGTCAGAAAGAATGAGTCTGCAAAGCTTTGTTCTGTTATTATGGACTTTACTACTTTATTACTGCAATTTTTCCCATAAGAGAGAGGAAAAGGTTGAGAAATGGGAGCTGGAAATTTAATGACAGGAAATATTCCTTAAAGATTTATTTGATGGACAAGTAATATACCAGCCCAAATAGTTGAATTATCCAGCCAGTCTCAAAATGGCAAGTAAAAGAAACTATTCTTCAGTCCTTTACCAATTACTAAATAATCAACTTATTTGATCCAATTTATCCTTTCTTTAATCTTTTTTTTTTCTAATTGTTTGATATTTCAAAAGTAAACTGGTCTACCAGGATCAACTAGGTAATTTTCTGAGTCTGTAAGACCATAGCATTTGCTAAACTATTTGTTTAATAATTCTGAAATGTAGATTCAGGCAGTTACAATAGAGAGTAACATATTTGTACATTACAATCATTCCTTAATCTATCATACTTGTTGTGGTTGGTTAGGAAGGCAGAATAAACTGTAGTATCTGTGAGACTCTGTAGTTAGGCTTGTATCTTTGTGCTGCCATGCAAACATTTTAATTACATGACATTTTCAATAAAAACCCCATGCAGGCACATTTTTTTTACCCAATATTGGGCAAACTAAACATTGGCATTGCTTGTATAGTGTATAATCCATTTAGAAAAGATGAACCAAAGAAAACGGGCATGTAACAAAAATGCCCTAAACTACCACAGAAAAATCCTTACTGGTTTCCTGCATGAGGTGAGCCTTTCTTAAAAGGAGTGATTCTGTCTCCCTTTCTCAGCCCCTTGTACTATCCTTGTGTCTATCAGATCTGAAAGAAGACAGTGTTTGTAGTCAGATTCTTAAAGACTATGAGATTGTTTTTTAGAATATGTCTAGGTTGCAGCTTTACTATCTGAATAGTAAGCACAAATCTGTCTTTCTCCCGTCTATCAAGTTTCTGAATAGCCTTACCTTCAGAACCTTCTTCTCACTAAAATCTCAAACAGTGTTTATTCTACTTACAACCCAGAAGTTTCTATGGAAAATGATGACTGATGCTCTTCTGTGAGGAACCTGGACTGTGTTGGACGTATACAAAAGGTGGTGTTAATGGTGGAGCCATGATAAACATAAATAAATAAATAAGGGCGTATCATGCCTGACAAATTTGGCAGCCTTCTACAATGAGGTTACAGTGCTAGTGGATAAGGGGAAGAGCAAATGACATCGTCTGCCTAGAATCGTGCAAAGCTTTTGTCTCTGTCCAAATGTCATCCTTGTCTCTGAATCGGAGAGACATGGATGTGATGAATGAACCACTCGGTGGATAAGGAATTGACTGGACAGTTGCACTCAAAGAGTTGCAATCGATGGCTCCGTGTCCAAGTGTAGAGAAGTAATGAGTGGTGTTCCTCACCAGCTTGTTGGGACTGGTGCTGTTTAACATCTTTGTGGGTGACATGGACAGTGGGATTGAGTGCACCCTCAGCAAGTTTGCCAGTGATACCAAGCTGTGTGGTGCAATCAACACACTGGAGGGAGGGATGTGCCATCCAGAGGGATCCTGACAGGCTCGAGAGCTGGGGCCATGCAAATCTCATGAAGTTCAACAAAGCCCAGTGCAAGGTCCTGCACATGGGTCAGGGCAATCCCAAGCACAAATACAGGATGGGCGATGAGTGGATTGAGAGCAGCCCTGTGAGAAGGCCTTGTGGGTACTGGTGGATGGAAAACTGACTATGAGCCAGCAATGTGCGCTTACAGCCCAAAAAACCAACTGTATCCCGGGCTACGTCCAGAGGAGTGTAGCCAGCAGGTCAATGGAGGGGATTCTGCCCCTCTACTCTGCTCTTGTGAGACCCCACCTGCAATTCTGTATCCAGCTCTGGGGCCCCAAACATGAGGACAGGGACCTGCTCCAGCAAGTTCACAGGAGGCCACAAAGATGATCAGGGGTCTGGAGCACCTCCCCTGTGAGGACAGGCTGAGAGAGTTGGCATTGCTCAGCCTGGAGAAGAGAAGGCTCCAGGGAGACCTTATAGCGGCCTTCCCGTACTTAAAGGGGGCCTTTAGGAAAGATGGGGAGGGACTCTTTGTCAGGGAGTGTAGTGGTAGGATGAGGGGTAATGGTTTTAAACTGAGAGTAGATTTGGATTAGATTTAAGGAAGAAATTCTTTACTGTGAGTGTGGTGAGACACCGGCACAGGTTGCCCAGAGCAGCTGTGGCTGCCCCCTCCCTGGCAGTGTTCAAGGCCAGGTTGGACGGGGCTTTGAGCAACCTGGACTAGTGGAAGGTGTCCTTGCCCATAGCAGGGGGGAGTGGAACTAGATGATCTTTAAGGTCCCTTCCAAGTCAAACCATTCTGTGATTCTGTGATAAATAAGTTTGCAAGATGTTGAGAAGTGTGGTGTTAAGAGAGAGACTGAAATAACCAGTTATTTCTGTGAGACTTCTGCAAGATTTTTACTACTTTGGGTTGGATTTTGGATATGAATTTATATTCAGACTACCCTTAGAACTGCAATTCAGCTATCAAATATCAATGGCATTTGGCTTTAGTTTGAGGAGTAGGTAGGAAAATGGCCAAAAGTGCATGGCAGTGAGAGAGGACAGACATGTAACTGAGCAAAGCAGGCAAGTGGCCAGCCATAATTTATTAAGAACACAAACCTGACTGTAATTATGATGATTCTTGCAATGTTCAGTTTCTTATGTTTAGTCATAATTTTCTGCCATTTTTCTTTCATCCTTTGGTATTTGCTGGAGGAATTTTTTCTCCAAACTACAGCCCAGTAGTGAGTTCTGGGATACAGATGTCCCTGTGAGCATTACACCAAACCCCATAAGTAAAATATGGGTAACTTCACTTTTTGGAAACTGAGTGGGATTTTGTCTTGTCTAGGTTAAAGTGGGAAACTCCTTTTCCTGCTTTTCCTGTTGCATACACTTCTCATCCACAATACTTTGAGGTTCAATGTACATCTTTATGGAAAGTTAGTTTTCATCTGAGACCTCCTGGGCAAAGAAATAATTTGAAATGCTTTAGGACTCAAACAAGCTGCATATACAAAAAGTCTCCTCTGTCCAGTGGCCTGTCTTCCTGTGGAACAAAGTGATAATTTAATTTATTGAACATCCAAATCAAAAGAGGAGTAGTTTTTTCTTGTTCTGAAGAGCAATGGGATACTGAGGTAGGGATCCACTGTCTTGTGTTTTTCTAGTTTCAGGATACGATGATTTCTAGATAGCTACAATTCACTTACTAAAGAGGAAAAAAAGAAAATGTATATAATCAAACTAATTTATTTTAAAGTGAAAACAGAAGTAAAACTTTATCAAGTGCACTCAAAAATGGACAGGATGAATTTACTGGCTTCTGTGAGCTGTAATTATTAAAATTGATTTGCTTCAAGAACAGTTGATTATCATTGATCTGAATTCATACAGTCTCTGACCTCACAACACGAAAAAAACTGAAGGTGGGTTTAGTTAGATTTACTTGTACCACTGGGGCACGTAGAGTACAGAAGAAGGAAGTACTAAATATATATTAAACCATTTTACATTAAAAACTTACATAAATCTGCATTTAAACCATGGCTACTCAAGAAAAGGACTATGTTGTAACCAGCTGGTACTCAGATGCACTGTACTGAACTTTGTGTTGTGGACCCCCTAACACAGTGCAGGGTGTGTGTATTGTCCAGATTCCAGAATGCTGTACCTTCTTTCTATATAAGTTTGGAGATTGTTTCATTTGTATGTCTTGGATTCCTTTTTCTGTCACATGACAGTACTTATTTTAGTTATCAGATTTCTAAGCAACTCATTGATGAGAATAATTTTTTCCCTGAGAAATGTGTAGGTTTATAAGCTCTATTTTGTGTTACGATGGATTGAAAAATCATTTTGATTTTAATATCCTAATAAATATGACATAATAAATGAAAGGATGGATTATTTCAGGTAGATATGTCACTGTTGTTGACAACATTTATTACCTCCTTTATGCCGATGTTTTTGTAAGTTTAATACTGTGTGACCTTGAAACTTGCAGGCTAAAGAGTATTGCTGTCTGCAGTAGAGAAGAGGTGGCAGTGGCAAGCACTGGTTGGCACCAAAGTGAACAAGATTTAATTGCTTGAAATACTTTTAAAATAAACAACAAAAAAAAAATTACAACCCCTCCCCAATTGACAAGACAATGGGCTTATCTGATAAATCAATTGACTTATCTGTCCACTGAAGTAAATACTACTTCGCAGAAATCACAATGCACTGAGAAATTCCTCAGTTGAGGCACAGCCAGCTGATTTGTAATGCTCTCTGTTCATACTCATTTCGAATGACTGTTAAAACAGAGCACGGCACACCCACATCTTTACCATATTCCTTCAGCAGTACTTAACAAATTGGTTCCCCAGAAATCTGCTCCAGTGCACAGAGAAAGTCAGTCCTGTGCCACAGAAATAGCTGAAATACTGGCACTCACTTCAGCAAAGTCTGTTTATAACTGAGAGTATTATAGTGTCCGTAGCTCAGATCTTGACTAGTCATCTCTGCTTGTAAAAGTTGTCATCACTTCTTTCCACAACAGAGAGCAAAATGTAGCAAGGCTCTGCATATGGACGTGCATATGTACATGGTATTGCACTTGTCTCCATTTAAGAATGAGTTTGAGGGTGGAGGAATATATCCTCCCAACAATATTGTTGCTCTCTTAGAAAATGTAGCTAGACTACTGTGCCCAAAAGCCTCAATAATTTTATACAAATTAACCCTAGCAAATAGTGTACTTTCCTGTAATGTGTATGCCTAAAAGAATAAATGATGGTGATTTCACTATGTCAGGAGGTGTAATTGTACCTTAAAATAGGAGCAACTCTAGATGGAGATGGTAAGAGTAACTGTAGTCAGCGTACTGTTTTATAAAAAGGCATATTTGAGTTATGAGAAGTTTGAATTAATTCCTGTGTGTGTAATTGCAGGTACAACTTGTAGCCCATAGTCGTTTTGTTTATAGTCCAGAGCCTGTGTTTGGATGTAGGTTCCATATTCTGCAAGAGAATAACCACTCTTTCTGAAACTTGATGGGGCTGGAGAAGGGGAAAGCAAGCTCAATATGCGAAGAGAAAGATTTAGCCTCTGCAGAAGTGCTGGATTCTACTAGACAGTGTAATCAATGAAAGGATTTAGGAGAAAGAGCCTATGGAGCTCTTTAAAGCTCAAAAAAGGGACATTTATCTGCATTATGTCCCCTGCTGCAGTTCACATTTTCAGCTGGCTCAGTGTCAATAGCAGCTTATGATTCTGTTAACTTTACACAGGGAGAAATCATACCTAAATGATAGATATCACTTGTGGATTTTTCTTTGCCTTTTTTTCCATGCATTTGGTCTGCAGTGTATTAGCAGGTTATTCTCCTGTAATATTGAAAGATGCACAGCAAATGTAACAAAGGTAGTTGGTAAATAGGTATATATCCTATTTACAGTTTTGAGTAGTCTAGTGTTTGCATGGCTTATATGGCATTAAAAGGAGATGAACAAATTAATGACATAAACTCAGTGAAAGAAAAAATTGTCTGATTTTAATGACTGAAGTACGGTGGAA
Source organism: Athene cunicularia (assembly GCF_003259725.1). Lineage (NCBI taxonomy): Eukaryota > Metazoa > Chordata > Aves > Strigiformes > Strigidae > Athene > Athene cunicularia. Next base: position 24,576,422 of record NW_020799099.1, read on the forward strand.
TATGTAAAACTGGTAACTCCTTTAGAATAGCAGATCATACTCTCCTGCCATGGAATGGTGTGATTTCAAGAAACAGGTTTTAAAGGACGGGTGTTTGCTGTTCTTTGCTTCAGCGTGTTGGTCTTTCCTACAGATACCTGAACTAAGTAGATAAGCTTAGTAAACATTTGATATAAATGATGTTTTCTCTGTTCACCTTTCTACATCATGTCCCTCTGCCTGAATTTTTGTTGAGCAGAGGAACCTGAAGTTAAGTTATGCCAAAGCACATGCTTGCTGTGTCAGTCACATTCCGTAATGTAAATACAGACAACTTCTGAAAGATCAGATGGGCAGAGGTTTGTGTGCTGTAGGTACTGCAGCCAGCAACATTACAATGTGGTGTTCATCTAGTTTAGACATGCTTGAGGTAACTGTTAATTGCTCATAACTGGATTTAATGTTGTGATCTTTCCAGGTACTGTCTGAAATTAACTTTATTTACTATTTTGACTTAAATAAGGGAAGTATATAGATAGATAGTAATTTTAAAAGTTAACAGTGACAATATAGCAACGTGATCTCTGTTTGAAATGGCAAATTTGTTCAAGTTCTTTAGAGAAATCAAGGACAAGAGTGTGACATATGACTGTGAACGTACTGAATATCACTGGTGTACCGTGCTTTGTAACTGAAGAGCAAGTTTCCACTCCTTTTCTCTTTCCCTTACTCCCAACAAAAAAAAAAACGTATTATGAGGGTGACCAAAGACAAGATCAGACTGCAACAGTGCCATTCTCCATCCTCTTCAGTGGAGTGGAGTTGCTGTGTCCTCTCTACCCTACCAAGTTTTACGATCCTTCCCATGACGAGCAGTCATCTCAGTTCTACAACCTGATCCTAAGAGTATGTTGTTGGGAAAGGGAATGGGAAATGAGCTTATGGGCTATCTCTCTGTCTCTTGAAAAACACTGGATAGTTCAAAGAAGGCTTCAGTCCTTCTAGCAACAGCAATTAAGCTTCTTCAGACATTCAATAATATGTAGGAAATAATTAATTATAAAAATTCACTAATATGTAAGAAATACCCTGCTCTTGAGCTGAGAGAAGTATGAAGTCTTCAGTTGCTGATCATCATAGCAACAAGAATGTTTGTAGAATAGTGTCATGCAGAAGGAACGTGCTGGTTTGTAAAGTGCTTGGAAAATACCCCAAGAGTTAAGTCTCCAGTGATGACTACATGTACTTGCTCAGTGTGATTTTTTTTTTTTTTTAAACAACCTCTGTTTTCACACATTTCAGCAACAGTGTGAGAATATTCTAGTTGCAGGGACTTCTGCAAAGGATTAAAAAAATTAAAAGCCTTCAATATGTCTAAGGGGCTTGTTTCAAAATATAATAAATCACTTTTTGTCCTTTTTAGGCATGCCCATCATGTTCCTTAGCTGAATTCTGGGGACTTGAACTTATTCCTGTAAGCAGTAATCTGTGCTGTTTTCTACTCAATTTGGTTCTCAAGGAGTGAGCTGATCAATTTAAGGAAGGCCTTTGTATAATTTTGGTTTTGTCTTTAGGTACACAACTTGTAAAGAATACAGCTGGGCAACTATTGTGTACTTTACCAGCATGCACTGAAAATGTTGGAGCCTCTCTTTGGTTTTGATGATATTTCTCAGACTTCAGTTTCTTGCAGCATTGACTGGCTTCATTGCTGATTCATACGGAGATGCAGGAGTCTGTTTTGTAATGCTGATTTGAAACTGGAACTATAATACAGACCGGACACAGTTTCCCACATGAAAAATAAATAAAACATCTTTCTTTCTTTCTTTCCAGGCACTACTAAAAAAAAATTTTTAAAAATCAATGTAACTCTCTGTAAAGTTATTATAAGATCCATTAAAGGCAGCAGCTTTGTTTGAAATGTCTAGAGTGCATCCTCATTAGCTCTGCTTTATGTTGTTCTCAGGTATGACTTCATTTTCTAACTTACAGAAGTCCTAAGCTTAAACACAAGTCAGGAAAGGATCTGCAGTCCAATTATGTTTTGCTAGTATTCAAGGTGTTTATAATCATATCACAGAACTCAAAACCCGAGGTGGTGTACATAGACTTAGTGGCTGCAGAGATTTGCTCCAAGTCCAGATATGTCTTTAAGCTCAGTGAGCTGGAAGCTTCTTTTTCCCTACATCTTTTCCCTTGATGTTTTTGCTCCATATCCAAGCACCAAATCTGAGACAACACTATGAAAAACATCCAGAGAAATTTGCAAAAGCAACTTATTTTCCCCAATCTGGAGCGCTGAACATAACTATTGCTAGTGGACTGCTGTTGTGCAGTTGCTTTTTGACTCTACCTTAACATGGGACCAAGCATAGGAGCACTGGACCAGTATGACAGGGAATTTTGAGGTGCTGTTGCATCACTTCTGTGGAGTATGGAGTTGTGACACAACACAAACACATCAGACCATGCTGACCTACCTGAAAGGAAGCTGCAGGGACCTGGGGATGAGCCTCTTTAACCTAGTGGTAAGCAACAGGAGAAGAGGTAATGGCCTCAAACTGTGCTGGGGAAAGTTTAGACTAGATTTCAGGAAGTATTTCTTTCCAGAACAGGTTGTTAGGTGTTGGAATGGGCTGCCCAGGGAGGTGGTGGAGTCCCCATCCCTGGAGGCGTTTAAGAGTTGGGCTGATGTAGCACTGAGAGATATGGTGTAGTTGGGAACTGTCAGTGTTAGTGATTGGACTGGATGATCTTCAAGGTCCTTTCCAACCTAGTTGATTCTGTGATTCTGCAAAGCCAGGCAGACCTTTACATCTTAAGTAGTCATGGCAGCAGGAGCTGGTCTCTATTCAATGTCTTAATGAAAATATTAGCATGATGATTCATAATCCATTTTATCAGTCACTGCTCAGGAGTGAAGTGTGTCTGTGTCAGGGGGAACTTAAAAATAAAACAAGTTTTCCTCTTAACAGACTATGCAATGGCCTTTCATCTCTTTCAATAATACTTTCAAAACCTTACTTTTAAAAGTACCTGTAATATTAAGGCCTTCTGAAAACTGTATTGGGCAGAGGAGCTGATAAAAGAAGCAAGCAACTTCACTGATATGGTGTCACACTAGGCTTTTCTCCAAAATGCAATTAATTCTGTGTGTCTTGAGTCGTCTTACTATGAGCTGTGAGTGACTGCAGAATGGTGGACAGATCTTCCAAGTGATCCTTCTAGATTTCATGGTGAATTTTGGCATTGCCTTAAGTATACAGCAACATGAAGAATCTGAGGATAAGGATATTAATCCTCTTAAAAGTCGTTGAAGATTCATGTATCTCAGATGACTTCCTATTTAATTTGCTTAAGCCTTGAGAATGGTAAAATTGGTCTAATTCCTGTAGTCCAGGAAGCAGTTAAATAAATCTGTCAATAGACACGATCAAATCTGGTTTATTCATGTACTGAACCTTCTCTGGGCCCTTTTCAACATGTAGCATGGGAAAGGAGCTGAACTGTCACTTGGTGTGCATATGGCTTAAATGAATGCAGAATCACATTGTCCCCTCAGTTCAGTATGAGGGGGCTTTAACGTTTTTTAATTATATCTTCTCACTAATATTTTTCCAGTCTTTTTCAATGATAGTCCTTAGTTTCTAATGTATCCACTGCATACGTTCCCAGGTGAGTTTGTGGATTTAGTTTAGTTTCCATGCTGAATTACATGGATTTTCCTGGACTTTCTTGCCAGAAGACATCTGCAAAGATTTTCACCATCTGAACTTCTTGGTCCCTCAGTTGTTGTGACAGTTTGTCTCCCATGATATCCAGATTTTTTTCACTTGTGATGATAAAGAGCTTCAGTTTAAGGCTCCAGTTGGTTCAGCTTGTGAGGTTCATAGCATAGGCAATGCGCTTAACCCAGCTATTCAACTATTATATTTGAAAACAGTTTTGCTGAATGAAATAACAGCAATGCTTCAGCCCTCGATTAGGCCATTATGTTGTAATGTTTCTGCTAATCAGGCTGCTTCCTAGCAGGCTCTCTTGGGCTAGCCTCACTGTGTCTTTTATCTTTTATATTAAATCTAGGGCATAGTGTGGTATTGAGGTTGGCTCATTATAGTCAGGCTTTATCAGGTTTAAGACGTCTCTGTCTTGGTGGTTATAGAGAAATGTGACCAGGGAGAAGCATGTAGAGATTGGTAGCAATCCCCATAGTTAAATAAGGCATACAGCAGCTGCTGGTCTAGGTTTTTGTGTCATGGCTGATGTGTTTTTTCAGCATCTGCTATAGAGCCTGGTTTAACTGTTGGACTAGATCATGTGTTTGAAACGGTAAACTGGAGCTTTCAGCAACTTGATCCATGTAAACCATAAAGTTCATGCCTGTGTTTTATTGTGAAACTAGCCTCTTTGTTGTCTGGCTGTCTTCTTGGATGTTACTAACTGGAAAAATTGTTTCTGGCAGCTATTACCTTGGCATTAATGAGATGTAAGGATAGGGCCTCACTGTAATGGGAGATGCTATTTATTATTGTACAGAGAGTCAGATATTCTCCTAAATTCTTCTTGAACAGACTAATTGTATCTATGCTAATTTTCTCAAAGGGAATGAGAATGATAAGTGGGATTAGAGGGATCCAGGGAACTTTCTAAAGCCAGCCATTGGCAGTTGAGGCTGTAAAGGAAGAAACTCTATATATCTTTGTAAAATGCTATACTGTTGAAATAGATGGGGCTTGTTTCATCTCCTGGCCTTGGCAGTCTAAATGTTGTATTTTTTCATGTGGTCTTGTGATTTCTGGGATTTAAGAAACACTGTCTTTTGGATCCTTTTTGGCTGTCAGAAGTTAAGTCAGAGCTAAGGATTTGCCCATTCATTTTTATTGTTCTGAAATTTCCACTGGAAGGTCATAGTGTGTCAATACTCTATGCTTCCTTTTCTTCATTCTACCTGAGACCTTATCTCTACTATAAACAGTTTTAGGATCACATCCCTGGCAATTCTATCACTGGCTTCTGTGCCTATTATGACCAAGGAAGTTCTTTTCCCTTGTATTATAAACATCCATGGGATTTGTGTCACACGCGATCAGGGGGAAAAAAATCACATTGGGAGGGACCTCTGAAAGTCCATAGTCACAGGACCACTCTACAAATAACTTTATCAAATGTACAAGCCTGAGAAGGGTATGTAGGCATGACAGACAACAAAAGCAAATGTTAAAGGCAAAATAAAATAACCTCTGTATGTATGAATGTACATCTGCACATGTAATCATCTAAACTTCTCATCTCTAAAGTTAGAAATTTTGATGGGCAAATAGATTTCCCTTACCCCCATCTTTGCTGCTTGCACGGTCCTGATTATAAATAGTCCCTTCTGCAAATGGCTTCTGAAGCCCTGGAAGGAGGAGAGTCTCAAAAAGGGGAAGGAAGTTCCTTTAGAAAACATCAAGAGACAAAGGGACATGTCCAGATACTTGGACACGACAGATATTTACACTGCTGGTTGAACTTACTGACCTACTCTGTCATGTGTATCCATTTGTTGATGCATATGCCTGCATCTGCCATGGACACACACCTTTCAGAGAACATGTGCTAGAGAGTACAAATGTCCAGAGGTTCCCCTGTCAA
>NW_020799099.1:24582087-24592066 GCF_003259725.1 Athene cunicularia
TTTTTTTTTTTTTTTTTGTTGGACCTGTTTTAAAAGGACAATCTGCAGGGAGAATCAGGCTTGATGACTAATTATTTGTTTGCTAATAATCTTTTAATTTTTTTTCATCAGTCAATTCCCTCCCGGTTACATTTTCAAAGCCTCATCTACTAGGATCTTCTAGAAACCCAACTCTCTCTTAATTACAGATTTTTCCCCTTTTCTAGTCAGTGGGAACTTCACTGGACTGCCATGACTTCTCAAGTATGATTGATAGTGGCCTGGCCACTTCATCTGCCAGTTCCCTCAGGACCTGTGGATGCATCTCATCAGGTCCCATGGACTTGTGCACCTTCAGTTTCCTTAGATGGTCTCGAACATGATCTTCTCCTACAGTGGGAGAAGTAAATTTACATTATGTACAGTAAATGCATTTTTTCCAATCATACATCACAGATACATAGTATATACAACAGCTGTATTAATTCATGAAATGTGAGTTAAGGTCTGATTCGTATGTGGTAAATATCAAAATAATGGTACTTCTGCCTTCACATGTTGCATTAGGCAGATACATGAGATCTGTTTTGATATAATTTAATGTACTGCTTAAATGATGAGCTTTTACTTCCCCTGCCTGCATGATCCCACTGCCTCCCTACTACTGGCAACAGCATGGTTACTTGGGCATGTCATCATCTGGATTCAAAAACGGAACTGGCTGAAAACCAGATCAGAAGGGGGAAAAAAAAAAAAGTAAATCCAACTCCAACCAATAATGCATCAATTAGCTTTTGATGAAAGCCAGATCCAGCTGAGAACATAGGTGCTACTATCAGTACAGGTAGGGGAGCAGAAGACCACCATCTCTCAGTGGCCATGTGAATTTAGACTAGCTTAAACAGGTCACAGAAATCAAGCTGTTACTCTGGTGTGTGGAAAGAAAACATTTATTAATGTAAGCCAGACAATTTATAACACTGTTACAGAACTCAATTCCTCTACCAATTTATCCAGCACAAGAGTATGTAACAAGTTTGATGAAGCTTAAACCAGGACAGAAAAAACTATATTAAGATCAGGCTTTAGTAGTAAAGACCTATTTTACAGTTAGCAGGAAGGACAAACTAGTATTTAGCATTTTATTTGCAAAACAAACTGCTTTGCACCAAGAAAAGAGACCTGGGCATCTCACAACTGCATTAAGGACAAGATATAAACATTCAGGGAACTGGTCTTTCCACCCTGACCTTCCATCCCACAATCCTTTCTCATTTCATCATTAAAAACTGCCTTCAGTTTTAAATGGTGTGACTTTTGTGTCAGGTTACAGCCATAAACTTACAAGGTTGCTCTGACCATATTCTTTGCTGAAATACAATACTAGCTTGCTCAACTTTGAAGGTAATTTCTAGTCATGATGGCAGCTGCAGCTTCCACAAACAAATTGAAAAAAAAATTAGAATATTATGGTCAATGAGCTCTTCTTAACAGTCTGCCTTTACAAATTACCAGTAGACATTTCTCTTAATTGTGATTATTGTTCATCTACCATGTAGTATTTCTCTTCAGAAGCTTATTTAACATGAACAGCATTCTCTTTTGAGCTAAACTGGACAGACTAAATGAACATGTCCTCCTTGCCTTCCCAGTCCTGGCCTCTTTTAACCAATCACACCACATACCATATCCAGCCCTTTCCCTTACCTTTCTACTCCAAGGACACCCATGTCATCCAGTCTTTAACAGCTGCCCAAGTTTCAATATAAAATACATCCTAACAGGCTCACTGGACTTTTTCACTTCCATCAAACCCAGGTCTTTTGAGGAGGTAAGGTAGGAAACTCAGTAAGGTGACTTCAGAGGTGGGAGTAGTACAGGATTGTGCTGGGGTGTGGCCAGCTTATTTCATTTATAGTCTGTTTCTCTCTTTTCCTTATTTTTGTGCCCCTGTCCATTAGATCCTTTCAGTACTGATGTAAAACATCTGGCAAACAGGCAAAACTACACCTACCAGCAGTAAGAAATTCCTTTCACCTTCTTGGAAGCAGCTGATTCCAGTTACTGTCAAGGTCAAAGATGCAAAACTAAAGGGGTCCAAGACATGAAGTAATATGACAATTTCTATTTCCAATAAGCTGAGTACCCTTCATTTACCACCAGATTCCCAATCTCTTCACGTCAGCTCATGAAAACACAGGGAATCTTTCTTGCCTTACTTAAATTCCTTTCTTCACTATTATCAGGGTCAGCATCTTGTTAAGGAAAAAGTACTACTTCAACAACTTGCAATAGTAGATGCTGCACTTTCATATTATTTTAGTAAAGTATTATTTGAGGAAACAAAAAATGTCTGTCTTACTCTATGAAATCATGTACATTAATCTATGCTGTTGTAAAATGGTCTGTACCTTTTGCGCTTAGATATCTCTTTCTTGATAAAAGCATGGTAGCTGAGAGTACACATTAGTCAGTGTTAAACAACTAGGTATTTTTAAATGTTAAATGCACACAGTAGTGTAAAATTACAAATGGTCAAAGACTCTGTGTCTTGTCCAGAATGAAGGAAAATGATGAAAACATTAATAGAAGTCAGATTTTTGAAGGCCACACTTGTAAAATAATCACAGTAGAAGGAAGAGATGTAGAATTAATGTTCTTACCTATTGCCCCATTCCCTCATCTCTCTGCTCCTTCAAGTGTGTAAATCTTGGCCAATTTTTGAAAACAACTATTTGTGAGCTCTTTTCTCTCCTCTTACTGCTTTTTGAAGGAAGCAAAATATACCTAAATTAACCTTCTGTTGCAGCTCCAGCTGAGTCAGTGAAATTACACCAGGGATTAATTTGCCTTAAATGTGTCTGACCATGTTCTGAATAGAGTTCTCTGGTCTGCTCAGATAAACTTTTGCAGGGTTGGTTTTTGGGTTTTTTTAGCACATACATTTAGGTGTCATGATCCCTAGACTGCTGGAACCATATAAATGGAAGGTGGAGCTAATTGGTTGGGGTAGGACACTCAGTATAGTCTTCAACTGCATAACTCCCTTGGCTACAGAAGTCAGAGCTCATTTACCAAGGGAAACACAAGGCCTTTCCTTCGCAAAAGCTTTTCTGCGGAGACATTATATAACGGGTTGGCATCAACTCCCCTAACATAAACAATCTGAAATATTTCAGAACTTCAAATAATTAAACAAACAAGAAACAAGGAATGATCCAAGTATGCCAACTGTGAAGCACAAGGGACAGATTGAGAACAGAGCTTTTCAGGTGAAGATATGTCTATGGAAGTATTAGGAATACCTGAAATTCATAAACATGAAAACAGAATCCAGACAGGAAGGATAAAGTAGTAAAGAGTAGATATAATATGTGCAAGATTTTTTGTTTGAAATACAGGTTTTAATTTGTAAATTGTATCAACATGTGAGAAACAGCATTCCTATAAAAACCACCCAGGTGGATTATGTTAGTATTGCTGGCATATAACACAGGGACAAAATGAGCAGTGATTCCCACAACTGCTGGCATATAGAAGAATTCCTAGCCTCAGGGCTGCTGTGTTAAGTCCTTTCAATGCTGAGTGACAGTAATGTGTAAGAGTTGCATGCTCATATCCATTAGGATACGAATACCAGAAATGAATTAATTAATGGATTGGAAAACATCTTTTGGTGGTAGGAAACCAGCACAGTTGTATCCTGGAACCAAGACCTGAAATTGCACATGGGAGGCTGAATGGTAATGACTATGCAAGAAGTCATAATACAAGAAGGTTAAAACCACCCCCCAAAACCAACCCAGATAAAAAACAGCCACTCCACGGCCTAGACAGGTAGTTCGCAATTTATGTGTCTCATGGCTTCCCACAGTGCCGTGTTCATTAAGTTTATTTTGCATTCCCACAACAGTCTCTTTCATTACATCTTCTTTCAAAATTCATTTCTTTAAAAAGACTTATGCATGAACTGTTCTTGTTAAACTGTTTAACACTCCAATTAAAACAGTATGAATAAAAGAACATTTTGTAACTCAAGGTGACTGAAATCCCAAATGACTGTGTGATCTTAAGCTCTGGTTCTTGCTTTTTTTTTTTTCTTTTTAAATCTTTCTTCTTTTCTGCACTCCCTTCTTGTTCTCATCTTAATTTAAAACCTAGTCTGCCAACCTTCTGTATGGTATCAATTGTCAGTAAGATATTACCTGGTAAAAATCAGAATGTCAGATGAAACCCTTCAAGAAAAAAATGCCTCTCTGTTTTGGGAAGAGCTCTACATGCATATGGCCATGTAAGTGATAAGCATGCAGTATTAAAAAGAGGCACCTATGACTACTTTGTTGGAGCTTATCTGATTATCAGCTTTAAATCAAGAAATTCTCCCTTTCTGACAATATGCTGTAACAAATGCTATTCAGCACTTTCAATCCCATAATCCAGTGGACTGAATCACTTGCAGAATAACTTTAACAGAAAGGATATAAAATTCAATCATGAGATGAATAAATTAGAACCTTTCACAATAGAGTGTATGTGGAATAAATCCAGCAAGGATGTGTTGGGGCCAAAAGTACTCTCATTTTTTGAAAAGAAAGACATAATAAATGTTTACCCGAAGTAATAAAGATTATCTACCCAGCCTCTCAGGTCTTCTAGAGCATTTCATGATAGAAGATACCTGTAGAGACTCAAGGGAGTTTCATACGTAAGCAGTATGTAACCAGAGTGCTCTTCCTAGAATATTAATGAAACAAAATAATACAATAAATCCAGATCTGTATATACTGCTACCATTATTAACATATTTTAATGCTTATAGCAGAAATTAATTGCAATATGATTTCCCTAATAAATTAGTAATTGAAAGTCAGATTTTGCATTTAACCTATTTCTATAGTTCAGCATGACATGCTACCTATACCTGAGATTATCATCTTTATTTTTCTCCTCCTTATTGTGCAAACTATTCCTTGTTCCCTTTTCAGACTAATGCTGCCATCCTATGACCACCCCCTTACTCTCCATAAATGCCTTCTTTCATCTGCCTTTAAAAGTCTATGTGTCCTATATGGTCTGTAATCCTTGATTCCTATGCAGCATCTCCACCTACAGAAAGTGTATTCTCTTCTTCTTCATCAGGTTTATCTTCTCTCTTCCTCTCCTTTCCAGTATAAACTCTGCCCCATGATAGGTACTTCTGGTCAGACCATAACTTCTGGTCAGCTGTCACAACTCACAGACCAGGTAAGCAGCCCAACAGGCATCAGCTTTCTAGAAAACAACCCAGTGTTGTGTCAGACAGCAGGATTTAAAAAATACTGGTAATGTCTGTTAAGACTTCTATTCAAATCATCAGGCTTGCCAGGCCCCAAGTCACTCTAAGAAAGACCGTGATTTGACCTTTGGAGCAGGTATGGAGGAGGAAGTCTTGGCAATTACAGTCCCAGTGCTCCATTTGCAAGGCTAATGTAGGAAACAAAATGAAAAAGGGAGAGAAATGCACGTGTTATTTTAAAAAGCCAGATCAATTCTCACTTTAATAGTTTGCAAAATGGCCTTCTTGGACTCCAAAGACTGGCTCTTCACCAAACCATACGTATGGTCATGAATACCAGAGGCTTAGAGTAAAAAAGTAGAACTGAGAAAGCAAAAGGATTCAAGCTCTGTGTAGGAATATTAACAGGTCTGAAAGTTAACGTGTACACAGACACCAAAGAAAATCAATGAACAATAAGGAATTACTTGCTAATCTTTACTCTCTTTGGGTTTTATTTTTGTTCCTACCTTTCTGAAAGGTGGAGTCGGTGCTAGAGGTCTGTGATGAGGTCAGAGTTTATGTGGGAAAGGAGAGATGGGTTAGATTGGTTATCATCATCAACACGAAATGCTATTGCAATGCTAGAACAGGTATAGCTGAATATTCACCATGCTAAAAGATATAGCTCCCTGCATCTAGACAGACCATTACTGAAAACAATGACTCAGTCTTTAAAAGGCAAGAAAACATTTAAGAATGCATGGGTTCAATACGGGTATGTTAAACTATCTTTTCTAGTAAAAGTGTGAGCAATATGAGTGAAACATATTTGCATGTGGAGTTTGTCCTGCAGGTGGCTTGTTTGAGCCGTGGTTTTCCTCACCTGGGACTATATACCCTCCACCTACAATGGAAACAAGTTAGGTGTGGCATCAGTCATACAGTGTGACTATAAATACAGTAGAAAGTATGAGTCCATATAAACAGTAAATACCTTAAGGTGAACTATTTAATGTCAGAAAGCTGGGGTTTATCATCTTGCTGTTTCATTTATTACTTCTCAGTTAACAGAGAAGTCAGTTGTCATTTAAGGCTTCTGAAAGGAACATGAATAAATATTGAAATGCTATTACCTTCTGCCTGTTGCTAGGATTAACAGCAAAAGGTAGCAGCCACCAACTGCCTAGTAATTCAGGAAGAATTGCTGAAAGGTCAGTAAAGTGCCAGGAATTTCAATCAAAGGCTAAACAAATTTGTCTCCTATCCCCAAACTCCTTCAAATGTAAACACACTACTGCACTCACAATTTTCCCTCTGGGAAGACAATCAGAAAGACAACAACTGCATGTGTCACATGTTGTGCACATCACTTAGCATACTCTGGAAAGCATTCAGAGAAACTGTGGTGATGAGTACTGTATAAAAACCTATATAAACCTTTTAAAAAATGTTAAGAAAGTAGTAGCGGAATCTTGCATGGAGGGGTCTTTCTTGTGCTTTATTTCCAGAAAATTTTAAATCAGAACAGGAACAATGAATGATAAACCCAAATCAGATTAAAATGAAACTAGCATTTCCTAGGAGGGTGAGCTGCTTTTTCTGAATCCCCTGGTGTTAGCCAGGTCACTCTTTAGTAAAGAGCAATTTCTGACAGAATTGCCTGTATTAATCCTTAAACTCCTAAAAGAGATGCACTACTCTCAATCCTTTATATCTGTATAGGAATAATAAAACAGTGATTTTTTTGCAGGAAGTTAATTCCATATACAACTATAAACTGATTGGTACCAAGAAAGCTTTCCACAAAATAAACATGTGACTAGGTATGTTAGCTTGACACAGCAAGCATCAACCTGAAGTAACCTAGCACACAAGAAGTCCCTGACATCAAAAAGCAACTAATGTCATCTGCCTGGATTTGTGCAAAGGATTTGACTCTGTCCCAAATGTCATCCTTGTCTCTAAATTGGAGAGGCATGGATTTGATGGGTGGAGCACTCAGGGGATAAGGAATTGGCTGGATGGTTGCACTCAAAATGTTGCAATCAATGGCTCCGTGTCCAAGTGGAGAGCAGTGATGAGTGGTGTTTCTTGGGGGTCAGTGTTGGGACCAGCGTTTTTTAACATTTTTGTGGGTGACTTGGACAGTGGGATTGAGTGCACCCTCAGCAAGTTTGCCAGTGATACCAAGCTGTGTGGTGCAATCAACACACTGGAGAGAAGGATGTGCCATCCAGACGGATCCTGACAGGCTCGAGAGCTGGGGCCATGCAAACCTCGTGAAGTTCAACAAAGCCCAGTGCAAGGTCCTGCACATGGGTCAGGGCAATCCCAAGCACAAATACAGGATGGGCGATGAGTGGATTGAGAGCAGCCCTGTGAGAAGGCCTTGTGGGTACTGGTGGATGGAAAACTGACTATGAGCCAGCAATGTGTGCTCACAGCCCAAAAAACCAACTGTATCCCGGGCTATGTCCAGAGGAGTGTAGCCAGCAGGTCAATGGAGGGGATTCTGCCCCTCTACTCTGCTCTTGTGAGACCCCACCTGCAATTCTGTATCCAGCTCTGGGGCCCCAAACATGAGGACAGGGACCTGCTCCAGCAAGTTCACAGGAGGCCACAAAGATGATCAGGGGTCTGGAGCACCTCCCCTGTGAGGACAGGCTGAGAGAGTTGGCATTGCTCAGCCTGGAGAAGAGAAGGCTCCAGGGAGACCTTATAGCGGCCTTCCCGTACTTAAAGGGGGCCTTTAGGAAAGATGGGGAGGGACTCTTTGTCAGGGAGTGTAGTGGTAGGATGAGGGGTAATGGTTTTAAACTGAGAGTAGATTTGGATTAGATTTAAGGAAGAAATTCTTTACTGTGAGTGTGGTGAGGCACTGGCACAGGTTGCCCCCTCCCTGGCAGTGTTCAAGGCCAGGTTGGACGGGGCTTTGAGCAACCTGGACTAGTGGAAGGTGTCCCTGCCCATGGCAGGGGGGGGTGGAATTAGATGATCATTAAAGTCCCTTCCAACCTAAAACATTCTATGATTTCAAGACATTAAAAGTAATATGCTGTATTCAGTACTAAAATGACTATATTATGTGATATCAATACTTTTTGTTCTGTCTACGAGTACATACAGGTTGTTAGGCAATGGACTGGCCTGTCCAGGGCAACAGTGGCATCCCCATCCCTGGAGGTATTTAAGAGATGGGCTGACATAGCGCTGAGGAAAATGGTGTAGTTGAGAATGGTCAGTGTTGGGTTAATGGTTGAACTAGATGATCTTCAATGTCTTTTCCAAACTGGATGATTCTGTGAAGAAATTTTTAGAAACTTGTTTTTTTCAGAGGATAATATGAGCTGTAGGGAGCTGTAATGACACAGTTTCATCAGAAGATTTGGTAATCTTTGGTTTATTTTGCCACCAAAGACCTAGGATGTAATTGATTTTGTTTGACTTGTACTAGTCCAACTTATTGTTTACCCCTGCTTTTGCAAATCGATTTGAGACAGATTTCAAGTTTCGAGGCATTTAAAACTGATAAAATATTTCCTAGCACAACAAACATCTATAATGATTACAATTATTGTAATGAATCTGGACAAAATCCTACAAACTATTGAAAAAAACATGACGTGGAGCTAATTGCGAATGGCCTTCTGAATTACACTTTCAAACGGGTCTTGATCATCTTCTGGAAATGTATGTGTATAACCAGAAGAGAACATTTCTGACACGAGAAATTTGGTTTGTGTTGTAGGTCACTGGTTATCTGACTTCCGTTTGTTTTCCCTTGGATCTGTCAAAGAGAGAGGTTATCTGCCTGGATAAAAAGGTTATCTTCCTTGAAAGGAGTCTGGATAACTGTTCTTTTGAGGATTTAGACTGTGTTATTCCTATTCACTAGGGTTTCCTGATGTTTTTCTGTGGATCAGGAGGGATTTTTCCTGCCCCTTTCCTTTCTTGCCCAGTGATGCTCAGTGATGTTGCAGTTGGTGGCTGTCTTGAGGCTTTTTTTTTTTTTCCCCCATCTGTTTCTTGTCTGAATCAGCTAGACTGATTGCAACTAGAGAGGAGCTAAAATCAGGGTATATGGGTGCTCCTCGTGATACCAAATTGTCAAGTATATGGTTGCTGTGCATTTATTTAGACTATCATTGTCTTATTCAGACTCAGCAGGAAATTTGCTCTGAGAATGGTACGGCTGGTTTTTTGTTTGGTTTTTTTTGTGGATTTTTTGGTTTGGTTTGGGCTTTTTGGATAATTAGTTTGATTTTTTGCAGTGCTCTGTAATATGAGTCATGAGCCTTTTCAGATCTGTTCAAAGTGCTATCTGAATAATCCAGTGCTGTTTCAGGGACCTCTTTTACTCTCTTCCTTTAGCACATTAAATTTCTGTGTTTTTTGGGGTTTGTTTTGTTTTTGTTTTGTTTTTGTGTGTGTGTGTTTTACCAAAACACATGATTTATGGTGCTATATGGAACTGATGTTGTGAATAAGACATCCATAGTACTTCTGCCTGCAGTTGTGGGAATCTGGTGTCAGTGGCCTCGGGGATCATTCCTGATGTGTGTTACAAGAGATTTGTCTGAGTAAAATTTACATGCTATAGATGTTGAACACTACCACCTTTCCTTACAGTTGTACAAGAAAGAAAGATCAGCCTCTTCTGAATGGAATTTGGAGATAAAAAGATATTTCCTTCCACTGCCTACCCTCCTCCCCATCATCCATTAGTCCCTCCAGCAGGAGTAC
>NW_020799099.1:24592116-24616979 GCF_003259725.1 Athene cunicularia
GGGGGGGGGGGGGGGGGGGGGGGGGGGGGGGGGGGAATGTCCATCACAGCCATAAGAATCAGAAGTTATGGGGGAGCATTGGCCTGAGATCCCTTTTGGGTTGGGAGTTCCCTTGGTATCCTACATGGCGCTTTGAGGAAGGCACAGGGAAGGGAAGCCACAGGAGGATTTTTCCAAACAGCTTCCAGCAGGTTTAACTGTGATAGGGGATAATCAGTGGCTGTTAAATTCTCAATGCAGAAAAACTCCAGCTGAGATTTGACATCTTCTTTCTGAAGGGGGGCTAAACAGAGAATACCAGCTTTGATCTTATAAAAATATGGTGGCTGGAGGCTGGCTTTTAACTGAAGGCGTTCAAGCTGTATAATTCCCCAAACACTTGTGTAGCAGACACTTGTCACTTTATAAAAGTGGTAAATAATCCTATTATGTGCTATAGTTGAATTTATAAAGGCTGAGTTAGGGACCTAATTCAAGCCTGTTTATTCAGAAAAGCACAAACTATTTTGAAATGAACTCTGCACAAACTTGAATCTGAATCCATAGAAGCAGATACTGCATACTGGAGTGGTCACAGCTTCTGTTGAATCATGCTGTATGTATCACATACTGAACAGAATGCGTTGTATAAGGAGGTATATATTCAGTGGTTACCAGTCAGCTCGTAGCCCCGTCGGGGGCTTCCTAGAGTAGGTGAACCTTATTTGAGATACTTACCTTTTCTTAGATACAAAGTACAGAAAAAATATTAGATTAAATTGTGTCATAAAATACTTTAAAGGTTGTAAAATATTCTAGTCCTTATTAAAGTTTCTAAGCCATCCTTGCTCTGTAAACTGCTTTCCGGTGATTGATGGTGGGTGGCATGGGGCTGTTTGCTGATGGAGTCCTTAAATAGAACAACAGACAACTTCAGATGTACCTGACATTGGAAGGCAGGGCTTATCAGCAGCTCTGTCTTGTTTTCTGGATAAAGGGCATAGCAGTATAGTATAGGAAGTACAGTCATTAGCAAGTTTCATATTTCACCTGTGTAAGTCTCAGACATGAGCAAACTTTGAACACAGATGGGAGCCCAGTCCCAATTGTTTAAACAGAAACTGATGATAGTCTAAAATTATGCGTATAGTTTAAAATGTCTTGATAATCAAAGGCGTAGAGTGCATACAATATTGATTTACTCACTTCACCAGTACTCAAAATTGCCTCTGATGCAGGAATTTAAATATGAAGTTAAACCACTTCTTTTTGCTAGAATTTCTTTTGGGCCATTCTTTGTGCCTTTTTGATTAGTCACACTTTTCCTCTTTCTCTGTCCTTCATTACATTTTCATGCTTTGTTTTGTTCTTTATATTGGTTTGGACCTTCGTGTCTTGTGGCTTTTTGATGTCTCTTGATAGGGTAACATACCTCTGTTATTTTCTCTGTGTTCAGCCATTGTCTACCTTCACAGCCACCATCATATGTCTTTTCTCTCCTGATTCTGTCATACCATGAGTGACAGTTTTGACTCAATATGGACTTAAATGGCAAATATGGACTGACAGTGAATTCCAGAAAAGCTCAGATGATAAGGATAGAGAAAGGAAGTCATTCAGCATTCGCATATGGTATTTCCAACATTTTCACTTTCAATCTGAAGACAATATGTTAAACTATCTGCACCTGGATTTGTTGGGTTTTAGATTCTGTGTTTATTTTTTGTTAGAAACTGTCTTCTCTACAAATTGCATTTCCTTTTCTTTTTTTATTGAGGTTCAGTCATGGTAATTTTCATATTCATAACCAGGGCTTTAAAGCTTACAGAAGATACAGCAAGTCCAAAATGTCGTGCACCACCTCTTCCATGATACAACCTGCCAAATTCCCATGATGTATTAGTTTCTCTCTTAATGTCACTTCTGTTGAGTTATAGGTTGAATTCAAGGTTTTAGCCTTTCACTTAATTTAAAATTAATTTGATTCATAAGTAATGTCATGAACAGTATCATTATGTCAACTATATTCCACCTGAAGAATGAAATTGATAAGTGCTGAAGTGAAAATAGTGTTTGTGGCAGATGGATGAAGGGGTGTGATCAGAGTACTTCTAAACCTTTGAGTTTAAACCAACATCTCTGTCTGCCTTTCCTGTGGTACCGACACAGACTATTTAGTAATAATACTTCACTTATTCCTTAGCTTTGTCCATGCCAGTTCAGTGTCTGGACCATGATCAGTTCATTTTTACACATTATATTTATCCATGGAGGGCCGTTCTCTTAATAATCACATTGCCAGTTGGGTTAGATTTTGAGTAAAAACTACTGTGAAGTCTTCTGCTGCGCTTTATAAAGGTGAACAGGTTTCAGTGGTGGAACGACCCCTAAGGTAAAGCCAATTTCTGCACTGTTGTAGCAGAACAGAGCAGTCACTCCTGGGGAGGATACTTTTTGTCTGCTTTCTGCAGTCGGTTGAACAGAGGTCAGATTTGTTGGAGGCTGCTTAATTGTACAGGCAGCACTGCTCAGACCATGGAGCACAGCTTCATGCTGTTCTCTCAGCTGTCTGCTCCTTCTGCAATGATTGGCTCTGCTTTTTTTCAGCTGCTAACATCTCACTACAGGCCTTCCTGTGAACATGCTGCCTTATGGCTTGAGACCAATGTGTGGGCACTAATCACCATCTGGAGAGAGAATGAGATTCAGGGCCAGCTGAACTTGGCTGTAAGTTGTGTTCAAAGTAGGGCATGGGAGGCTGTACACCAGGCCACCACTCTTTTTTATCCTGAAAATCTTCATTCCAACACTGTTACCTGGCAGCAGGTGGCTCTCCAAAGGCCTTCAGGAGCCATGGGATCTGCTCACTTTGACTGGGGCAGGAGCAGCTTTTACTGATCAGCTGCTCCAAGGAGGGCAGCCCTTCCTGCTTCAGCCGGTTCCTGGGGGTGCTGGGAGCAAACTGGTGTGAGCTGAGAACAGGTACTGCACAGAGGAGCAAGAAACATTAAGTCAGCAAGAAGCTTTTGCCTCAGTAGGAGGCCCAGTGAGCTATGTTTTGCCACCACAAGAGACAGTGCTTCTGCTGAGTTTGGGATTGTGTCCCCATCCAAAATACACATATCTGCAGAATACAGGTTTCATGGAACATATTAATGCATAGTAGAGTATCTTAGTGCCTTTGAGTTGGAATGGTTAATTTCCCCATTGCTGTCAGTTGGGGATGAGGGCTAGTATAACATGCTTGTGATTTTTTTTAATCCTGCTCTGGATGCTTCCATAACTTAGAAAGGAAAATAATATTGTATCAAGTATCATACCACTATTTTCCATTTGTTAAAGACATACTTCTACATCAGGAATAACTTACTGCCCCATGGCTTGTCTTACAATCTGCCTCTTTTTGCCTTTGATTAACTGGGTCCAAGAGTATTTGCAGGGGAGAGGCAGGAAAGGAGTGCAACTGCTAAGCTCCTTATGGCCCACATCACTGCCTGGCAGCATTCTCCAGCTGTTAAGATGGATGTTTTATGTATGTGGAAGTAGAGGTGGATTGTTTTCTCTGTAAGATGTATGGGTTTATTAGAAAATGCACGTGTCTTATTATGTGAAGTTGTATGCATTTCAATGTAAACATTTGAATTATGTTCTAACAACCCATCATATGTCCTGTTTGTTCTGATTTCAGTTAAGTTGTGATAATGTAATAGGATGTTTTTCTGAGTATGAGAGTTATTGGCACCATCCATATTTTTCATACAGCTTAGATATGTACCTGAACAGTAATTTGTTTACAAGAGTTAAGAATGTCTATGCCCTTGCTAAATCTATCATGAACAGTAGTGAATAAACTGCAGAAGTTTTAGATTGATTCTGATATGGATGTTTTATCAGAAGTATGGACAAGCCTTGCTCTCTTTTGCTTTCTCTCTCCCTTTAAAAAATTTCTTCTACAAGGTGCTTCATTATTGCTACTTGGGTTTTCTTCTGAGATATAAAATGCAGTTCTACTGCACCAAGAATTAAATCATTTGGATGGAAGGCAAAGGTACCTCATGTCACCTCTGATGAAGTCCCAAAGTAACTAAGTTTAAGGTACATCAAAACATGAGCCTCTCTTTTCATAAATTTCATTTCTTAATTTTTGTGGATTACATAATATGTTTAATCTGTTATAGGTAGTACTGCTGGCAAAATCTGTGATTATGTTTTCTGTGGGAAGATCTGCTTTCTATCATTTTTAATTTTGTGAAATGTGCACCACTCAAGCTGAAATTAGCAGAAATTCAGTCTGCCCCTAATGTCCCTGAACATGTGCAGTCCCAGGATTACACTGATTGATCAAAACTGTTCTGCAATTCCTCCTTGAACAATACCAGGAATCATACCAAGTATTAAAGACAGACTAAAAAGGACAGAAGGAAGTAATACTGGAGAGCATATTTCCCCTAAAACTTGAGGTATTTGGAAAATGCTGAGTAATTCTTAATTTTAACATGCTATGAATACTACTTTGAAGGTCTGTGTTCCAAACACCCTTACTACTTGGCCTTCCTGAGAAAGAATGGCCTGCTACCTCTGTGGATTCATTAATTCAATAGACAGAAGCTTGTACTAAACTTTATCTACAGCTGTCACTGTTATGTATTGTTTTGCCTAAAGAATTTATATTAAAAGCCCAGGCACTTTTAAGTGTAATTTCCTACATTAAAACAATGCTAATGTTGCAAAAGTTAGGCAGTCAGAAGTTAAGAAATACTGCAGTCGATTTTCTCTGCAATCCTAAATTGATATTCATGTGCATAAACACTATAATGCACTATTTTATTACATGCTTTTTTCCCTCCAAAAGGCTCCAGCCTCATTAAGTACATGGAGTGGAAGTTGTATAGTTCATTGTTGCAGAAATGAGGAGGTGTGTGGTGAAAGGATGAGGGGTTTGTTAGAAGAATGGGGTCACAGATAAAGTAAATAAATGCTATTCTTATTCCTTGTAGTCTATTCCTTCATCTGCCACAAAATAACCTGGAATTTCTTAAATTTTGGTAAGTAGTCACTTATTGTAGGTCTTACTTTCTGCAAACCTAACTCAGTGCTGTAAAAGTGCTGAGCTCTCACCACACCTAATGTCTAGTGGAGCTTTGCTTTGAAATATGAAGCGCTTTAAAAGGCTGTATAACCTGATGTCAAATTTTGTGTTTCAATTTAGGCCACGAATTCTTGTGTTTTTCACTTCCACTGTACCTTGGTTCCCTTGTCTGAAAAATGGAGACTAACAAAATTGACTGGAATAGCTGAGGTGATCAGGAAGAATCCTGTAGAAACAACCAGGAGAAAATTAGCAACTCTACATTCAGCAGAGGCAAGTCTGTTTTGTAGTTAATAAGGCCAAGGGCCAAAATTTGAGTGAGCGTAACTGAGGGTTATAATAACTCACTTTGAGCGCTGTTTACCCTGAGTGCTGAATGGGACAGGAGTCCAACTGAAAAAATGTATGCATATAATTAATATATCATAACCTCTCTGTACAGTGGAGCTGAATTAAGACTTCTGTTATTGCCTATTCTGAACTCTTGCCTCTTCAACTTGATGGCCTTTTTCACCTTGCACATTTTATTTCTTGCACAATGAAAACTTTGTACATATAAAGAATGAGAATATATGAGTAGGTATGCATCTGGATATAAATTACCCCAAATTTTTATGGATACCTCTTACATGTAAAGAATATACATTGCAGACTTTGTTACTGTTAATAACCAGGTTGCAACCATGCTGAATGAGCAGCTGCAAAGAATTGGGATATTGGAGATGATGCTTCCCTCTGGGTTGCTACAATAAACCCTTGGTTTGGTGCTTTGATTTAAAGCACTGAAAATCTCTGAAGGAATGTGTCAGGACACTGGAGTATTTTTTTCCATTTGCAGTACCATGGAGAAAATATTCGCAGGCTCTCCAGAGAGATAAATATGAGATTGCAATACATTTAACTGTATTTAAAATGAAAGCATGTTGAAAGTCGTCCATTGAATATTAAGTAGATCCTATTATAATATACCTCAGATCAGAGTATAGGATTTTCCCCTAATACTTTGCAGACTATTACTTATCTCAACTACAGAAGACACTCTCTACTAAGGCTCATTTTGGCTATAGATTCAAGGATCCTAGGTCTCATATGTCCTGTAGGATGACTGAGCTGCAGTAGTACTTGCTGAATGATTCATTGAGCAGTGTTCACATCAGCTTCAAAGAAAAATACCTTTCCTTTCTGCTCACTGAACAGAAGAAGCTGCTGTGAATATGGGTATTGACAAGAGGCTAAAGGAATCAAATGGATAATGTGTGAAGGGAAGAGAAAACACATCCATCATGTTCATGCAGTAGGTAATAAGTAATATTGCTGTAATACTTTTCCAAATAAGAATGGTTTACATTTATATATACCTCATACCCAGACTCATAGCCCAAAATACTTTTTTAATTCACAGACAGTACAGCAACTGCATGTGTATGCAGGGAAAACATATGCAACAAAGTCAGGAACATAGGAATCCTAAATGCCAGAAATGGACTCTGCAAATTTATATATCATGTACCAACTAAATGAAGCACTTTCCAAATTATTACATACATACTATTTTAGTGAGCCATTAAGACACGCGACATGCTACGTAGAATTTGAACCCAAAGCTTCAGTGCTAGATTTATAGTCTTTGTTATTTTGTGTTGATGCAGTTAATATCAAACTGCAGCTAGTATTGCTTTCCCTGACAGTAACAGTAGTAAACGGTTACTCTGTGTGGAGAGTCATAATGGAGAGCCATACAGCACCACTGTGGGGATGCCTATTCTGCAGGTAGTATAGAGAAGCATCAGGATTTGGGAACTGGAAAATACAGCAACTCAGATTTAAACCTGCCATGTTAGCATCAGTGGAGGGAGAGCTGTGCAGTGTAAATGGAATGCAGAAAAACCTGAATTCCTTAGAGCTTCAGCATATCTAAATCCAAGTGTTTCATGTGTTTGAATTGGGCCAAATTTGGGCATATTTTAATGGGACCAGAAAATACCCATCATCTTTTCAGGATTACTAAATGTTAAGGTCCTCCTCTGCCAATGTTTCTAGAAAGACCAGGTCACTGACATGTGACTGACGTTGTAGGCTTGAACGTCTGCAGGGTAGATTCATTAAGCCAAGCATTCCTGCCTGCCATTTAGAAGAGACCTGACATCATGACATCAATTACAAATAATCTTAACCAATATAAATATTCCTATTACATGTGTTAGCCTTTGATTCTTCTTCATAGTAGCTTCTTTTCTTCTACTGAGTGGAGGTAGGAAAGCTGCAAGTGGTATGACCCCCAGCACTACCACCAGCACTCAGCTGTAAAAGGGCCAAACCTTTTTCCAGGAATCAAGGCAGCTCAGTGTTCCAAGGTTCTGTAACTTTTCTAGATTAGACTTTCACAGCATAGTTGGCTGTTACTCACTAACCTTCTCTCAGACACACTAATTTTCACCCTTTATATCAAACCATAGTGACCCACTCTTTAAGCTCACCCCCTTTATACAGTCTTCCAGTTATTATGCCTGAGGCCAGCAAAGTCAAATGATGTATGTCTCAGGCAAGCATCTAATCAGAGTGATTTGTAGGCACTCTGAGAGGAACCAAAGTCCAACTGGTGCCCCAGTGATAAAAGCCCACTGATTAATCCCAAGGCTACACTTTGCTGTGATTTGCCATTTGTGCAGAATAAATAAAACATGATCCTTTTCACGGTCAACTGCTGGAAAATGGTTGCTTGTTAAATTCTCTCACTCAAAAAAATGAGAGAGAGAGGGAAGGAGAACTTGTCTGGGATTCTACCCTAGCCTTTTTTCACCAACTAAGATTGTTAATGGGTAGGTATGGTGTTCCAGAACTGTTTCCTAATGAGTACATGATTTAATATAGTAGATGCTGGTAGATTGACTTAATTTTTTTTGAATTGACAGGATTATATACCTGTCCATAAATAGCTTTAAATGCATGATAAGCATATCAAATGCCTGTCTGGCAAAGAGAAAGCTATCTTTCTGGATGCCCAAAAATTAAGAAACTCAGAATGTGACCTGCTGCACAAGCTGCTGCTTTGTGTCTATGAATGTTTGACTATTATGGGGCCTTTCTTTTTTTCTTGAGAGTCCTTTTGACGAAGGAGAAGCAAGATATTTATTCAGATACATTTAAATTCATATTTTTCTCTTGATAGTTTATTTTTAACCTCATTGTATTATAAATAGGGCTTAAAAATTGTCTCTTGGGAATAGATGCTTTTTCTTACATAGTCCCCCTTGCATTGCACAACATGGCTGTGGTCCTTTGGCCTAAGAATGAGAAGTGACTTCCTCTACAATAACTGCTAATGAAATTGAAGAAGAAGGGTAATTTGCATAGATAATTGAAGAAAGAGACTAGTTTGTATCACTTTTCCTAATTATTGTGCCTGAACTTCACATGAAAATTTTTATGTGGGTATAAAGGAACAGAACAGTACTTACTGCATCCTGAGTGAGAAATATATTGTTGAGGAAAAGCAGTCCATTACTTTTGGTGGGGTTTTTTTATGCAAACAGTTTTTTGCAGAATCTAATTTGCTATTAAGCTGCCTTCATGGTTCAGTGAGAGTTGACATCCTGAATCCGGGATGCTGGTGAGAGATTACAGAGCACTCTCAGGATACCTGCACAACCGAATATGAGATATTTCATTGCAAAGGGAACTGGCTTTTCATGAACAGCAGGAGAAGAGCTACAAAAAGGATTTCTGTGCTGGGCAACCACATGACTGGATGATATGAAAGGCAATGTTGCAGTTGGAGGAAAGAGTGCAGAAATGGTATGTCATTTTATGGCCTGAAGCTAGAGTGAGGCTCTGTCGTAGAAGACAGGCAGTATTTGCCCTACAAGCTAGAGCTGTTGGTGGGCATCTCTGGCCAGTGGAACTCTAACTGGTGACTGCAAGCCATAACTGAGAGCACCACAAAGAAAGAAGTGAGAAACAGAAAAGGATATTTTTCCAAGTGATTTACTAGAAAGGTAGGTGGAGAAAATAAATCAAAATACCATTGTTCTAAGAACTGTAAGAAAATGGGCTTTACTTTTAGTGTACTCTGGATTCGCTGTTTCTGTTTTTCTAAGTAGTGCTGTGTTTGAGAAATGATTGTCTATAACAGTTGTTTGACACTCTAGCTTAGTGTTGTAGCATGAGAGGTTTGCCTATTTAAGTGCCCAGAGCAGGTGGATGTTTTTCCCCTTGGATTTCTGGTGTGTATTCAAACTAGTTTTCTTCTGCAGTTGTAAGGGCACCTAGGTTTTGAATCAGTCCTTTGTTGTGCCAACAGCACATGACAGAAGAGTTAGAAAGACGCAGCCTGATCTGAAGGAGTCATTCTTAATTCTGAAGACGCTTACTAACTCAACCATCTCCAGAAGATATGAGCACCTCAGTCTCTAAATCAGCCCAAGGGAGTTCCATATGCTCAGGTTGAAACTGAAGACTAAAGAACTTGAATCAATTTTCATGTCTGAAAAGATTTTGCTTTCTGTGTGCCAGGACAGACTATAAGATCGATTCAGAACTGTGGGGATCCTTTTCTCTCTCCCATTTTTCTCTCTGTTCAGTAGCTAGAACAATAGGTAACACATCATTCAAAGTTAGCAGCATTGATGCTAATGGTGGCATGTCATTTTAGAGGAAAGGAATGCTTTGTTGACGATATAGCTTTTTGCTTTAAGATTTGGGCATGTTATGTGCAAAAAGATGTATGTAGTGATGTCAGCTACAAAGGTATTACAAGAGCCTTACCTAGGTTAGTGATAGCTGACAGAACTTGTCTGTCGTCAGTCTCATGCCCATGTTTTATCTTTCTTAAGAGTGGTTCAGTCCAGTCTTTTAGAGATGTTTATATACTTTTGTAACATTGTCTTAATACTTCTCAGCTAGGAATTTTTGAAAATTAAAAACCCTGACTCTTTTCCTCTCCACACATCTATACATTTAGCAGTTCTTTGTTACATATAAATGAAGAATATGATGGAAAAAATAGTTTTTCAAGGTTTTTAATTTTGATCATTAAAAGATTAATCTGATTTTTCAGTTGATTCTTGCGGCTGCTTGGGCACCTGTATACCAAATTACTGTTATTAAAAGAGCTTTGATTGAAGATAAATTCTTTGCAGTGTCCTGCAATGCAATTTTAGTAATACATAGACTCACTGGAAAAAAGTCTGCCAGTATAAGTTTGGTAAGCATTAGTGTCTTCTTTCTGCTTTTCCAGTTGACTACCAATATTGTTATTTCTTGCAATGGAAGCTTTTCCTCTTCTAATGAGCACAATTTTTGCAGTCTTCCCAGGATTTCCTCCTAGTGACATTAATGCCACTGAACTGTCCAAGAATGGCAGGGCACTGCAGCCCTAGTCTGCCATCACAGAAGTAGCAAACATCATTCAGTAAGAAAGAAAAAAACACTTTACCTTTTCCTAAGGTCCTTCCTATTGACACAGACAAATTAAACTCTATGCTCAGAGGACAGAGAAGATGTCTAGCTTTTATCATTTAGACCTCCTCATATTTTTTTATTTCCCTGCATAGATGTTTGTTGACTCCCAGGTTAGAATGTGAGAGGGTTTTTTAAGACTCTGTTGTTAGCAGCAGTTAACAATCCACTAGGAAGACTAAGACATGTGTCCAAGCAATTGAGCTTTACAGAATGGAACAGTTAATCCACGCTAGTTCTGAATTACTAATTTAGTTTGCAAAAAGTAGGTTTCTCTATTAGTTTGGTAACTAATTGGCAACTATTTTTGCCCAGCATCCCCAAATACATTTTAAAAAATATATTCCTACCTACTACTGACGAGATGTTGAATGCTTTAGCCTTCCCCTTTCCCCTCATCCCATATGCTTCTGCAATGATATTGAACTTGACATTAATTTTGTTAGTGGGAAGAACCTCTGAATCTGTAGAAACATTTTCCTTTTTGTTTGCCCATGAAAACATCTTTCTGGATAGCTATTAGCTTGCAAAGTGAACATAATTGAGGCATTAATCACACATTCTCTTAAACCTTTTGTAAGGACAAAATCAAACAGACATAATTCTGGATTCTTATTAAATGTAATGTCAGAGTTTCTCCTAAGTGCAGCTACTAATCTGCCTGTGGTTTTATTTGCTTTCTGAGCTGCATGTCTCCATCTCTGACTGCTTTGCATGCTTGAAACATGAGGTTTGCTTTGTCTGGTTCCTACTAGCCATGCAAGATGCTTCAGAAAGACTCATATTTTTGAGTTTGTTAACAACTGGTTAAGGAACCATCTGTTCCAACATGGAGGGTTTCTCCCTGGGTGACCATTTGTGTGAAAAGGCATTAAGAGATAGATGGGAAGGAGCATCCTGCTCACTAAGCCAGAACTGAAGCATCACTGATGGCATCCTTGAAGAATGCACCCTTAGCTACCACGTGAGCTCTGCTCACACTTCTATTAAATGCGGTGCTCTTGCTGAAACTTTGCAGTGATGCTCCTTCTAGGACATCAGATCTTCAGTCTTCATTCTTTCTAGGAACTCTGCCATCCTGTAGGTAAATGCTGGGGTACTGCTTGAAATCAGACATGGTATAAAGGTACATGTAGAAAAACACTTAAGGAAAAAGGTGTGCCCTGGGAGGTTTTGTCATGGTGATGTGTTTAATTATATGTTCACTTCTTGACTGCTACTCCTTTTTATAGGATCACAAACTCCGCACTTAATGAACCATGGCTTCAGATAAGCTATTGATACTATTAGGGTAAGAAAGTCTCTGTCTTCCAGGGTTTGCATCGTGGTGCATCCATAATGTGAATACACGTATAGACAGTACACATCAAAGAGGAATAAGGGAAAACATTCTTTTAATAGCTAGCTTTGTTCTCAAAGTACAAAAACTGGATTTTCCATTATAGGAAGTTTCATGTCTTTAAAGTCTGTCCTGTCTCAAAGCAAAAATAAGAATGAAGAATTTGGGAAAAAAATTAGTTTGTAAAATGCCTTCCCAAGACAGTGGAATTATGGAGAAATACATTTAGTTTTAACAAAAATGTTAATGAAATTTTAAATTTGTTTTTCTCTTGAGTAACTGTTTTGAAAACAGAACTCTGTTTGTAGTGGAATCTGCGTATCTTCCCATAATTGAGTACTACTGTATAAAAAGATGAAATTTCAGCAAAAGGCATTTTCTAGTGGGGGAAAAAACCCCAAACCAAACAGTTGGGAAGTTTTAAAAAACCCAACTTTTATCCAAGAGACATTCTGTCTTGTAACACGTTCTTAGGCTCCAGTAAGGGCTGACTGCAAAATGTCAGCATGGTACATGAGGAGGTCTGGAATCCCTGAGCAGCTAGTGGTGAGAACACACATAAATCACGCAGCTCCTAGGCTGGAGGGGAGGAGAAATGGCACCACTGGAATTACAAATGAGAAATCTTAGCTAGGTTAAGTAAATTACATCCTAGTTTCTTCCTGTCAATATAACAGAGCAGTCAGAGACATAAAGAAAGGTTACTTACAGAAATTGGCTAGCAAGGTAGAATTTTCTGAAGATTTGCATTAATTCATTACTATGTATAAGTCTTCCAAATTGGGCTTTTTTTAAGAGACATCTTTTATCTTTTTTAAGCTACTTGAGTCTATGTGACAATTTATTTTGTAACACAAGTAGTTAGCCTTTAACCTTTGAGAGAAGTCAAATGGATTTGGTGAGCTGATTTAGAACTTATGCTTTTGGATGCCTCATTTGCTACCCAGAATGGTAGGCAGAGGCTTTTTTTTGATTCTCCCAAACTCTACCTGTGTGTGTTCTAATGTCTTCTCTTATCTGCTTGAATGATCCTCCCTAGTGCTGCTTTATGCGAACCACAGCACAGCCAAACTCTTCTCAGAGATTGAATGAGTGACAGTGCATATTTTCAAGGTACACTAAATGAGAAATGAGCAATTTAAGCAAAGCATTCACACATTTGAATGAAAGACTTGAAACTGTTTAAACTGCAGCTGCTGACAGGAAATTGATGTACTGGTTGCTATTTACCTAGCAGAAATTAGTTCTCTGTGATCAGTTTTATTAAACTGGATGAAAAAAGCAACCATTCCCTCAAGAGGGTTAAAAAAATGTTCCCTTCGAAGTTAAGAGTTAAACGTGTTTCTTCCCTGGGTCATTGCTATTTTCTCATCATGTCCCTTGTTGTTTTGTTTGGGGTTTTTTTTTTTTTTCTGAAAAATACCACTATAAAATAGACTAATAAGCTTTCCTAGTTGGCATTTAACTCCATCCAGAACTTCCCCTTGTGCTTTGGGACCAGCTGGTCAGTGACAAGAGCTCCACAAGAGGAGTTTCTTCAGTCAGAACATTCTCCTATGGGGCACAGACAAATGCACCAGGGCTCCACCTTTCATTTGCTGAGCACACAGGCCAGACACCCTGCAGTAGAGCATAAAGTTATGTCTGAATAAAAAGGTTATTTTCTATTCCAAACTGGTAGCTTTTTCCTAAATCAGACAAGTCCCCAGGGAATCTCACTGTCATGAAGAGGTTCAGGTGGTTTCACACTCAAATGCTTCAGGGCTGCTTGATCTGTCAGAGTTTTCCCTACTGTGAGGATGTAAATTAATATTTATTATTAATATAGCACTGCAGTGTGCAAGATGCACAACACTTATTAACTTTGCCATGTTAATCTGGGTCTCAAAGCATTTGAAGCCTGTTTCTAGAAGGAAGAAGATCTGCATGTGTCAGATTTTTGGAACTAGAGGAGATAAAAGAAGCTCTTAAATCTGAGGTTGGGATAAAGTTTTTAGGAGAGAGTATTCTAGTAGGACAGAACTGGTGTATAGTCCAAAGTAATGGTCACCACTCCCTTATAAGTAATCAAGGACAGGGGGCTGGAGCCACAGTTTTGCTCAATGGGAATCCAGTGGTATCACCTTTTCCTTGTTGTGCTCAGGCTCTCATACACACGTGAGTGTAGATACAATGTACTTCAGTGACAAGAAGTGCCTCATGTTACTAGGAAAGACCAGAGTGGATCTATGTTATTTAAGCTCAAGATAACTGTTAACTGGCAGATGTTCCAGAGTCCGTTGTTTTTGCAGAGTGAGGGCTCTTCAGTAGCTCACTAAACCAGCTTTATCTTACCTGTCTACTTTCCTAGTAAAATGTATAGCAGATGGATGTGGGTTTTGTCTAGCTGTAGTAAATCTATCTGGGAGCTAACCCTGGAACTAATCACTTGTATTTTTCAAGTCTGTGTGCCTAAAATTAAACACCTGCATCCACATCAGTCACTTCAGGTGCTGGAAGGAAAAAATGGGTCTTGCTTTTCAAAGCAGTTAATTCAGTGATGGGACCTGCATGTACCAAGGTAACAATTAATGACAGATGAAAGTACTCAGCTCTTAGAAAATTCAGGATTCTAGGCAAACTTTAAACAGCTGTGTTTGAACGTTTGGGCCACTGTGTTTCTTTATAATAAAGATTTTCTTCTTCTTCCCCTTTTTAAGTTTTTCCCCCCAACTTATTTTAGGTATTTTTCCTTCCTTGCCATCTCTATTTCAGTTGTCATGAATCTAGCTTATTGTTAGTAAATTACAGGAGGGTTCTGTGGCTGGAAGTGTTATTGAGAGATTGCCTAGCCCATCAGCTCTTTCTAGTGAGAAGCATTGATATTAAAGGTGAGGCATGCAACTGGAGCACGAAGTAAAAGGCTATTCCTGCCTTGTTAGCTTGGGCTGTGTACCCATGACTGTACTGTCAGGGGAAGGCAGTGCTACCAGGAGGTAACAAAGGAATGCAGTCTGAAAAAAACCCTAGTTTGAAGTAGCAGGGTATCTCTTCCACACTGAGAAGGCCTCAGTATCAATTCTAACTTTTTGGTTTTTCTCATAGTCCTACCTTAGTTTTAAGGCACTGCTGTGAGGAGGTAGCTGCAGCGCTTCAGGAGGACACAGAGAGACAGGGTCTGTGGGTTGGACATGAGCCTGAGGATGCATGGACTCAGAGAGAAGGTGGAAATAATGGATGCAGGCAGAGCAGGGGATAAGGAGTGATGAGGCAGGCAGAGCAAACTGGCGAGGAGCTGATGGTGGTTGCACTGGAACTTTTCTGCTCTATAACAAGATCTGCTTTATTTAAGTATTCTTGAAAGACATTTGCCCATGGAAATAGCATACACAACCGTAGCATAGACTGCAATTAGTATAGTGTAGGCATTTAAGAACAGTTTAGGCAACCTATTCCTTACTTTACTATCCTTAGTATTCATAAAGTTTTCTCAGATATGTCTGTCTGTCCACAGCCTCTCTCCTATTAGTGCGATTGCCTTCTGAAAGAAGCATTTCATTTCTCTAATGGTAGTCAGAGCACAGCACACTCTCAGTTTGTTTGCGGTGTTTCAGCAGCTCACTCAACTCATTCTTGTCTTCAACAGCGTCTTTGACATGTATGGTCATGATTTTAATGGGCAGAGTTGAATCTGGCATTGTGATAAATAAACATATGAACTTCATTTTTCAAACCATTACAGTTTCTAAAGATGTATTACAGGTTTCCAAGAATATCTAGAATAGTAGAACAAATATGAATTTTATTAATTCAAAGCAATAAACAGGTGAAGAGTGTTTTTTTAACATACTTGCCATAAAGTATCACTAAATAGATGTGTGCACAGCTCATTTGCAGTTCATGATTATGAGACTTTTCAGCGTTGCTTGAAATCTTGTGAAATTAAAACATAGAAATTTAAGCCACCAGTACCACAGTTAAGGTAGCAATTGAGAGTGCTGGTCACTTGCTGTTTTTACTTGTTGGCCAACAAAATGGCAGGCACTTGCTAGTCAGGTAGCTGAATTTCTTACACTCAGCCGTGCTGCTAAGCAATGAGTCGAGATTGGTGGTGTGAACTAGCAAGTGTAAGCTTGTTTCTGAACAGATGTGTAAACAAGTAGTGCCCTTTTTTCCTAAATGGCATTTTTGATTTTCCACATAGACCAATTATTTCAAAAGCACTCCATTCCATCCCTTCAAATAATGGCAAATATATTCTTTTTAAACAACAAAGCATGATCAAAGCAAATGTGCAAATTCTATTTTGGAAAACAGCTGTGAACTCCATCATGTGCTGATATTACTGTTTGGGAAGTGCTGCTCTCTTAGTTCTGTCACCGAAGACAGAAACAGGTATTTTTCAAAAATGCAGTGAAGATTGCCAGAAAAAGGGAAAGATATGCGGTTTAGGAAAAACTTAGTGTATGTGGTTCTCAACTACCTGCAGGTAGGATATAAGGATAAGGCCAATTAGACTGTGGGTGATAAAAGGCACTGCAGGCTTGCTTTTGTTCATTCCAGGACACAAGAAACATGGAACTAAGAACAACTTGTAGTGCACAGTAGCAGAACAAAGGCGTCTAGAGAGTACACTGAGCAGACACCCTTCCTAACAGTTCACTTTTTAAAGGAGCCCAGATACCCAGCTCAAAGAAATTCTGCTTAGAGGTAGCATCCTCACCTGTTGAATTTCTCCTGGCTACGTGGACAACCAACTCGACCAGGTCCATGGGCAAGGCAGAGCTGTATGAGAACCTAAAAAAAAAAAAAAAAAAAAAAAAAAAAAGCAGCAGCTTCTGAACAGCATCTACAACCTAACAGAATCATAGAATACCAGGTTGGAAAGGACCTCAAGGATCATCTGGTTCAACCTTTCTTGGCAAAAGCAAGGCCTAGGCAAGATGGCCCAGCACTCTGTCTGGCTAAGTCTTAAAAGTCTCCAGTGTGGGGGAATCCAGCACTTCCCTGTGGAGATTATTCCAATGGCTGATTGTTCTCATTGTGAAAAATTTTCCTCTTGTCTTCAATCATAATCTCCCCAGGTAACTTCTACCCATTATCCCTCATCTTTTCCATGTAAGTCTTTGTAAAAGGGACACTCCATCTTCTTTGTAGCCACCCTCTAAATACAGGAAACAGTGATAAGGTCTCTCCTAAGTCTTCTCTTCTCAAGGCTGAACAAGCCCAATTCTGTCAGCCTTTTCTCACATGTCAGGCTTCCCAGTCCTTTGATCACCTTTGTGGCCCTCCTCTGGACCCTCTCCAGCCTGTCCACATCTTTTTTGTATAGTGGGGACCAAAACTGAACACAGTATTCCAGGTGTGGCCTGACAAGCACTGAGTAGAGTGGGATGATGACTTCTTTATCTCTGCTGGTGATGCCCCTGTTGATACAACCCCGCTGGTTTTCTTTGTTGATACAAATCCCGTTGGCTTTCTTTGCTGCTGCAGCACACTGTTCACTCATGTTGAACTTGTTGTCCACCAGGACCCCCAGGTCACTTTCCACAGAGCTGCTCCCCAGTCAGGTAGATCCCAGCCTGTGCTGCACTCCTGGATTATGTTTTCCCAGGAGCAAGATCTTACACTTGTCTTTGTTGAATTTACTGAGGTTCTTGTTAGCCCACTCTTCCAGCCTATCCAGGTCATCCTGCAGGGTGGCTCTCCCTTCCCAAGTGTCCACTTCCCCACTCAGTTTGGTATTGTCAGCAAACTGCATCAATGTACACTGGATCCCATCATCCAGGTTACTTCTGAAGATATTAAACTGCATTGAGCCCAGCATCAATCCCTGGGGGACCCCACTTGTGACAGATTGCCAGTTTGAAAAGGAGCTATTTGCCACCACCCTCTGGGTGCGGCCTGTCAGCCTGTTCAACACCCACTGCACAGACCACTTCTCTAGACCATAATGCATCAGTTTCTCTAGGAGGAGGTGGTGGGAAACCATTTTGAAAGCTTGGAGAAATCCAGGTAGACAATGTCCACAGCTTGCCTGCATCAACCGAGTAAGTTACTTTGTCACAGAAGGCGATCATTTTTGTCAAGCATGATTTGCCCTTGGTGAATCTGTGCTGGTGTTTCCCAGTCATGTGTGTCACTGGACTTGTGACAGCCTCCAGGAGAATTTGTTTCATAACTTTCCATAACTTCCTCAGGGATTGAAGTAAGACTGATGGGCCTATAATTTCCTGGATCCTCCTTTAAGCCCTTCTTGCAAGATGAGGGTGACATTAGCCTTCTTTCAGTCTTCTGGGACATTCCCAGACCTGTCAGACTCCAGTCAGATATACCTTAGGTGAAAAGCAACAAATATTGGAAAACACAGTTGTGCCATCAGCATGCTTTAGTTCCTTATGTTTGTGAGGAGTTGTCAATTCATATATTTGATGGACTGCAGGAGAGAACACTGAGTATAGTGTGGTACCCCAGGATGCTGAGCCCTCTACTGTTGACAAACAGACCTGAGGCTTAGTACAGGAGCAAGACATTAGGGAGAGGAAGTGAATGATATCAGTATGTATGTCTATCATACAAAGTTTGAAAGCAAACCTGATGAATGTTATACTTTTAATTCAAAGGTTGAAAGGGACGGTCCCAGGACAGGCAGCTGTTGATAAACTCCCAAAGACCAGCCAACAATTTTGGGCAGAAAACACTAAGCCACCCACAGGATTCTCTGAAAAGTGAAGAGAGTTGTCTCCTAGAGGGTAATGTGCTGGGTAAACCATTCCACGTGCTTGCTAACACCATGAATCAGGAGCATGGCGACTCTTTAGGGAAGGGTGGTTGTAGGATCCAGATGCAGAGCCTTAATTAATACCTTTGAGGTATTAATTCTGGTCCTTGTTTTGCTGCAAGTACTTTGTGAAGCTCAATTATTTTTGTATTGGTTTCTCCATCCATAATCCAAAGATTAATAGTATTCTATGCTATAGAGAAATTTGCAGTTACTAATGAATTACATTGCATAGCTACCTGTAGGTTGCATGTGATCTAGAAGCAAAACATTTTGTTCTACAAAGGCTGAGAAAGTTTCACAGGAACAAGCTTCTCATCCCACCATAATATGCATAAAGTATGAAAAGGATGCTGTTTGCTAAAAATTATTTCTCTAAAAGTTGTCAGCTAGGTGAGACTGTGGAGGAAGAGGATTTGACCAACCTTTTAAAAAGTGTTTGAGTCAGAAATATTAATTAGATTTGGGAAGTTACTAATTTTCATCTAAATTAAATCAATTTCTTAATATTGCCAGGAGCATTAAAGCCAGAGCCAGATCATATGTGATACTCCTCCATCCAAGCAAAAGCAGATAAAAAATGCTTAAATTTTATTTAAATAAATAATAACAATGGAAATTAGATTTTCCTCAGTTTTATTCTTTTGGGCTGTAGAGGATACATGTGTATCTGTGTTGACTGTGTGTCTGAATTGGCAGACAACACATTAGAGGCTGGTTTCCTTGCCAACCAGTGCTTAAATGTAATGTTTCCTACAACAAAACAACAGTAAGGGGGTGTGTATGTTCTTTACAAAAAAAAACAAAAAAAAACCAAACCAAAACTCCCCCTCTCCCTTTGTACTAAATGATTGAACCTCCTTTAGTATTCTTAAGTCTTTAAAAACAAATCTAAAATAAAGGGCACTGTTCTTCCCTGTGTCATGCGCTCTTAGACTGTTCTCCCAATATTCTGCTTTGATGGTTTTACAAGACTGAAGTTGCAAAAGATAGACTTGTGGATCAAGCATGAAGTCAAGATCAGGCTACTGAGGTTTTTATTATTTGTTCATGGAATGATGATATTATACAAATCACCTGGTGGTGCTGACTCACCTTCCTCCCTATGGATGACCTCCTTTTACCCCAATTAGGAAGGGAGAGCATAAGAATAAATACATCCATGTTGTGAAATACTTCTCAAAAACATTCAGATGAAAGGTGCTGTAGCAACACCTTGGAATAAGGTTGTGTTGGGTTTTTTTTTACAGTTGATTACAGTTTTAATGGCTAGTACTTGCTTGGTTTTCTGTCTGTATTGGTCTGGTCACGGGAGAAAGCCAAGCAAACTGTATGTACTAACTCAGAGTGGTTGGTTCATGGCTGTTGTTTGAGGTCAGGATTCTTTCCTCATTCCCATATTTCTGCTAGCCGGTTGAGCTCCCTGTTCCCAAACCGACAAAACAGATACAGAGACCTCAGGTTACTCAGCTTCCTTGTCATTTAGTATTTTCACCAAGCAGAAGCACAAATAACAATTTTACTGCCATGAGTATTTACTCATATATAAATGCTAAGTCAGTGTCTGGTGATTCCTTTGAAACCTCAAGATGTCTTGTAGCATGACTGATAGATTTGATTAAACGGCACCCATAAGACTGTTGTTGCAGAAGAATGATTAAGCCTAAATTATCTGAAAGACTCTGACTCAGGATATAAACAATGCAAGAGCAATTGAGAGACCCTGAATCATGAACTGTGACATGATATATCCTGGAGTTCAATAAGCTAATGGTGCTATTAATGACTAAGCTAAAGCAAGCAGAGGTTTTGTTTGCTTCTGATTTCATGTCTTCCACCCTCAGTCTCTGCAGGTGGCTAAACATACAGAAGTACTTATGAAGCAGGGGGGTAGAGGTGGGGGTGGGAGGGAAATACAGACGAGAAGAAAGTAGGAGCAGAGAAGCAAAGGGATTTATGTTTTTGTTTACAACTGGAAATTTTCCTCATCTCCCTAGGGTAATGGTATTCACAGTGAGGGAAAGAGGGGGGGAGGAAGGTCCACAAGCTCTTGTGGGGGAGGGGAA
This sequence comes from Athene cunicularia, assembly GCF_003259725.1. Classification (NCBI taxonomy): domain Eukaryota; kingdom Metazoa; phylum Chordata; class Aves; order Strigiformes; family Strigidae; genus Athene; species Athene cunicularia. The sequence continues at coordinate 24,612,807 of NW_020799099.1, forward strand.
TAAAGAATAGGGGGCAGATATGGAAACAAAAAGCAGAATATAAAATACAGCCAAGGGAAAAAGGAATTTTTTTTTTTAATATTTTTTTTTTTTTTTAGACAGGAAAAGGAAAAAAACAAGAGATGCCCGAACGGTTGTCAGGATTCTTTATTGTCTCTTCCAGAAATACTCTTAGCAGTACTGGCAGTAGTGCAGAGGTTCCTATAGGGGAAAAATAAGCCAGCCAGTAGGCTGTTCACAAATTGTTCTCCTGAATAATATACAAGAAAAATCTTACCTGAAATTTTCACATTTATTGATCAGAAGTAGGTAATTTTCCCTCCCTTTTAGTATATGATGATGATAGGAGAATCTGAATAGCTTGCTCCCGTGGGAAAGCTTATATTATTTCATAATATGTTTATTTCATAATAAATGAAATTAATTATGAATGTTATTTCATAATAATTAAACTGAAATTTTAGTGACAGACCTACAGAGGATTTTTATCTTTTTTTTTTTTTCATATCTGAAAGAGAGGGGAAGAAGTGGAGTTAAGTCTATCTTATTGTTTTCCTTAAATTAAATGAAAGGGAGGGGGAGGGAGAGAAGAGCCCACTACTGAACAACTGAGTTATCCTTCCAGTCATTTCTATGGTGAATGAAAGCACTTCTCAAGGATAAGTAACTTAATGAAACCTTATGCAGTGGTCATGGGGAATTGCTGCCAGAACCAGAGAGAAGTGAGAACAAAGGACTGAATATTAATGGAATATGTCATTAGGTGTTTCAATGTAACAAGCAGGTCTTTTTCATGATGCGTAAATGGTAATTTTGTGGAACACACAGTAATGACAAGTGGTTCATCTTTCCTTATTTCAGTGTCCTTTAAATCATGACAAAACTTGATACTAAAGGGGAGAAGAATGGTCACTCAGCAATTAATGAAAAATGTTAGTAGCCAGATCCTTCTGTTTGCCTTCAAGTTGGCTGTATGTAAAAATGTTGGCTATGCATGAAGTATGAAGAGATATTAATAGATATTCATAATGTGGAACTTCTTTTTATTAGGGTTTAAATTAAGATAAAACCGCCCCGCATGACCACGTGCTGACAAAATGAACAGTGAGAGAGAGAATCTTTTTTAGTTCTCACATTAGATTTACCTGATTAGAAGCTGACCAGGTATCAAAATCATAAAGCACTCTCTAAAATTAAAACCTATAATGGCTTCATTAATACTGTGAACTGACACCAAGCTTCAGGCACAGGGCTTTAGTGTACCTTGACATCTAAAGAGGGGCTGTCTGGGGAGCAGAGAAGCAGGGAGAGCTTGCTTCAGAACTGCTGTCGCCACTGGTATACTGAGGGTTGTGATATTGCAGGATATTACTGTCTACTCATTGGGAATATGGGAGTCTCTCCCTCTTAGTGATGGAAAGCAGGGCTTTACTTTGCACATCCGTTTCAGAGCTGCTGCATCTAAGTGATAGCAACAGCCTAAGCTCACTGACTGCTGTTGGCATGAGTTGTCTACCACCAGGTTTGTGTGCATAATCAGTGCTGGAAGCCTCATCTTCAATAGAGCAGTCACTCCTGCGGTGAGTGGCAATCATTTGCTTTTTTTGCTAAGCTGTACAAAACTGAGAGTCTCTTTTAATATATCTATATATGCAGTGGGGTGGACCTTAATCCAAACTGGATCTTGAGGAACTATAACAAAAGTCAAATAAAGTCTCACTGCTGATAGTCTTATTGGTTACTGAACAGAATCACCGACCTAAAGTAGTGCTACTCTGGGTATCTCTGCAGAGGAAGATCAAAAGGAAGTTGAGAATTGGAAGCAGATCGGACTAAATTATAGGAACTAAAAAAAGGCTGCTTTCAAAGTTCAGAAAGCGTCTTAGGAAACGATGTTTTTAATTACCATGTCAATGTTTTGATAGCCACTGGAAAATCGAATTAGTACACAGGATATTTGGAAATCTCCATGGTTTTCAGAGAAGAGATACAAAATAAAGGAACTCCACTGGGATGAAGCCATGCTGGTTCAGCCAATATTCAGCAAGCTTGAGAGCCAACCCTATCGTCTGCCCTGTGGTTTTTCTTTCAAGTGTTTTCAAGTTGAGCGTCCAGTAACTGATCTGGGATGCCAGCTACATCAAGGCAGAGAGTGTCAACATGCTTCAAACACAGCACACACACAGGACATCAGAGTTTGGAAAACAAGAAAAAGTCAGAGAATTCAAACTGAAATTTGAACAGGCTAATGTCCAAATTTGGTTTCATTTTCTCAGTGTGAGATGCATTGACTGACAATGAGCTCACTGCAAGCATTCACTATCAACATAGCTCCTTATGAATACCACATTGCATTTTTTAGTAGCTAAGTATAAGGTTCTCTGGGATTAGATGGGTTGTGGGCATATCTTTCTGTTCTCAGGTAAACAGTGCTCTTTTAGGCCAGTATCCTCACACTGACAAAGTCCCCTCATGTACTGTAAGCAGTTTTAATTATGTCTCTTGCTGTATTTAATTGTCTGGTTTGCTACCACTGACAAGTAGGCAGGTTTATATATATATTTTTGCCATTTGACTGAGTATTTGGAATGTGGTATCTGTGTTTGCATGTGTATTTTACAGAAGTATGTATAGGCCTTTCAGATCTCTCTGCCTAGCAACAGAGATTTTTGGGAACAGACTTTCTGTCCATGGTAGGGAGGACCAAATTAGGGACTATGTTAACTAAATTGGATGTATATAGTCTATCAGATAGGACAGATTGTGTCTAAGGATGATGGTGAAGCTAGCAAATGTCACTGTAAAGCCGAGTTCTTATCTTTGAGAGGTCGTGGCAATCGGGAGATTCCTGTTGACTAGAAAAAAGGAAATGGTATGCCCATTTTCAAAAAAGACATCTGGAAAACTACAGGTTGGACAGCTTTATGTCCCCTAAACCCTAAAAATCATGGAGCAAATTCTTATAGGCACAGGTATGTGGTGGATGAGAAGGGGATTGGGAAGAGCCAACACAGATTTTGGAGGGCAAACTGTAAGTGATCAACCTGAAAGCCTTCTGTGTTGAAATGACTGGCTCTGTGAATGAGAAGAGAGCAGTGGATTTATTTTAGCAAGGCTTTCAACACTGTCTTGTGTAGTATCCCCATAGTCAAACTGAGGAAATACAGACTAAAATGGATAGCATTACAAAACGAGCAAAAAAATGGCTGAACTACCAGGCTCAAAAGGCCAATGGTTAGTACTTTGGCTGCAGGTTTATTATAAGTGGCGTTCCTCATAAGTCACTTCTGGGCCTGGTACTACTTAACATCTGCAGCAACAACCTGACCAACAGGACAAAGTGTGCCCTCCGGTGACACCAACTTGGAGGGAGTTGATGACAGGCAGAAAGGTCACAGCTCTTCAGAGGGACTCCTGACACAGGTCCCTCTCTGTCATCCAGAAGGCCCCTGGCAAGCTGGAGGAATAGATGCCAGGAAGCTCAGGGCACAGCCTGGGGCTGGCAGGCCAGCGGCAGCCTCGCTGAGAAGGGGCTGAGTCCCAGTGGGCAAGAAGGAGAACACGAGTCAGGAGCATACCCTTGCAGTGCTGAAGGCCGATCACGTCCTGAGCAAGAACATAGCTGCCAAGTACAGAGAAGGGAATACTGCCTGCTGCTCAGCAGCTCAGGAGGCTTCATCTGGAATACCACGTGTCCAGTTTTGGGACCCCCTGAAACAAGGGCAATATTGACAGCCTGGAGAAAGTCCAGAGCAGGGCCACAAAGGTGGGTCAGCGTGGAAAAAAGCAGACTGAGGGGGTAGACTTTTTCTCTTGAAATATCCTCCAGGGGCCACAGAGAAGACAGAGGCAGACTCTTCTCAGAGGTGTGTGACAGGAGCTAACAAGTTGGAGCAAGGTCGGAGCTTAGGAAAAATGTTTCTGGTTAAGCCCTGGGTCAGGCTGTCCCAACAGAGACTGCAGAAAATCCATGTCTGGAGACACTCAAGACTTCACAGGAATTGGTCTTGTGCCACTTGATTAAGGTAGCCCTGGTTTGAGCAGGGGGTCAACCAGAGCCTTTCAGCGGTCCCTACCAATCTTCATTCCTCTCCGAGTCTCCACTAGGTTGGTTGGTTTGCTTTTAACAGCATCCACACATTATTTTTTTGCTTTTTTTTTTTTTTTTTTTGA
>NW_020799099.1:24617029-24670358 GCF_003259725.1 Athene cunicularia
TTGACAGGGGAACCTCTGGACATTTGTACTCTCTAGCACATGTTCTCTGAAAGGTGTGTGTCCATGACAGATGCAGGCATATGCATCAACAAATGGATACACATGACAGAGTAGGTCAGTAAGTTCAACCAGCAGTGTAAATATCTGTCGTGTCCAAGTATCTGGACATGTCCCTTTGTCTCTTGATGTTTTCTAAAGGAACTTCCTTCCCCTTTTTGAGACTCTCCTCCTTCCAGGGCTTCAGAAGCCATTTGCAGAAGGGACTATTTATAATCAGGACCGTGCAAGCAGCAAAGATGGGGGTAAGGGAAATCTATTTGCCCATCAAAATTTCTAACTTTAGAGATGAGAAGTTTAGATGATTACATGTGCAGATGTGCATTCATACATACAGAGGTTATTTTATTTTGCCTTTAACGTTTGCTTTTGTTGTCTGTCATGCCTACATACCCTTCTCAGGCTTGTACATTTGATATAGTTATTTGTAGAGTTATCCTATTTTCAAGCTTTTGTTAACTTTAAAACCATGTCAGTGAAGTGTAGTTAGATGTAGTGATGTTGCAGTATTTTGTCTCCTTTTAATTCCTTAGGCATGAGTGTTTCCAACCCTCTCATCACTCTCACTCCCATTTCCCTGATTTGTTGTTGAGAAGTATGCTAAAAGCACTGTTTATTTCTATAACCCATAACAGGGTTTGCCATTTCTCTTGTGGTTTAGTGAGAAGAAAAAAAAAAGAGGTTGTATAAACATAACTCCATTTAAAAAAGAAAAGCAAGTGCACCAGCATGTTGTAATGAGAACTATTAAAATAATTAGTCCCAATCCTAGGATGATTGCAGAAGAAAATAAGTAATGAATGTGAAACATATAACAACTAGATTATAAAATGAACAACCAGCATAAAAATTGAATGAGATGAAAGTTTAAACCAGAATGTGACTGAGTTGCAGGATAGTGTAGGAGGAAGTGTAATTGTGCTTATTCCATGGCAGTTTACTTGAAATGATGTGTCTGAAAAGTGTCCAAGAAGTATGCATAGAGCTTGTACTTTCCAAAATGTATCACCATATTTGATTTCGGGACAGTTGGTGGGTCAAACTTTGCCTAAGGCAATCACAGCAAGTTTAACTATCAAGAGCTTAGGGGAATGGGATAAAATGTCTGTATTCCTGCTTTGATTTCATTTCACTCCTTATTTTATAATTGCCCACTGGACGGGGCTGCATTCATTCATGCTATAGCCTCCAGTGCTGCCCCACACTGAGAGAAGAAAGAGGTGTAATGCAGGCTCACACCCAGTGCCAGCAGCTCCTTCAGCCTCATGGGTCTTGCCAACCACTCTCTCACTCTGATGCTTCCAGTAAGCCTTTTTTGTTGTTGTTGTATGTGTCTCCTTGCTTAATTGTCATACTCTTGCCTTAAAACAGTACCAAACAAGAAAGATACTGCTGTGTTGATGCTGATGGCTCAATATTACCAATGTCAGAGACATCACTTTCTGGTAGTATTTGCCTGATAACTGTCATAGCCTTCAATATGAATATTGCAATGAAAAAGCTCTAATCTTGGTTTACATGTGCTGAGAAAACATTCCTGGTAATGCTATGTGAAATTTCAAATCATGTACTGATCAGATTGATATCTTGTCCTTTGAAACATTAGCTATTTAAATATAAATATTACTGTTTATGATACTTTATAAAACAATTACTTTAGAAATGATCACCACTCTTTTATTCTATCTGATGCTGCAAAAGCCTGTGTTCATCTTTGCACTGTCAACCTACAAAAGGGGTTGAGGCTTGGGCTGTAATCAGTGGGTCAAAGCAGGCTAGTCTAATCCATGGCCCAGGATGTCCATCTGTAACTACATCTCCCCAAAAAACTGTATTTGTGCACAGTATTATGTTCAGTTTATAGCAATAGAATTGAAACAGTTCATTTAGAAAAATCTCTCCATGTGTATATTTCACAGCAAAGATTTTGTGAATAAGTGTAGGATCAGGCTAAATAGTATTTCAAGAATCACAAATCGAAATTCCTGAAGGGCTAAGACCCAAACCTGGAAGGAGATATATATGGGCTCTTATTTAACCCAGATTTTAATGGAAAAGAGTGCTTACACTAATCGTGGGGAAGCCATACTATTAAGAACAATGCTTTCTGTGAGTTTAAAACAAATCTAGCACTACCACATGCTATAAATAATGGTTCTTAAATTTTTTATTCCTGAAGATAGATTATATTCATGTAATAATACTTACGACTGTGTAGACTTGTCCTGCTTATTCAAGGTTGTCTTTGAAGTTTTAGAAAGCACTGATGAATGTGCTTCAATAAATTTTTACTTGTCTTGTCTAGGGAAGCAAACCAACTGTGGCATGTTTAATCGGAACTAAACCTTGTCTGAGTCAAACGGAGACTACAAAACCAAACATGCTGGACAAGTTGCAGCAGAGTTAAGGCCTGTTCTTTCAGCTGTTCCAGGGTGTGGTGTTTGGGGAGGGGGAGAGTGTCTATATACGTACTTAGATGGACTGTATAAAGTATCCCTAGTGCGTAGGAGGCTGGCATCCTGTATCTACTTGCCTATGTGACCTTGCTCCCGGGGAGATTTGCTTCTGGGGATGCTCTGTTTAGCAAGGTATACTGGACACCAAAGCAACAGGCAACAAGAGCTCAGCAGTGGGCTGTTGTTGAGTTGGGTTGCAAATAGTGGGCTGTGAATTAATCCAAAGATTTTTCAAGTGTCATAAAAGGCAAATACTTAGTGGTCTTCAGTGCCTGTTACCCAGTTACTTGGCAGAGAGCCAGAGAATCTTACTTGGATCATGGTTTGTAAGATAAAATAAGAAGCCGTATTTAATTTAAATTGATATGTTTCTTTCAAAGTGCTGTACGTTCCCTATTATTTATATTCAGTCTAATCCTGTGGCAAAACCATCTCTAGGGGAGGTAGCTACAACCACACTGACATTTACATTTCATTTGTTTATACTGGATCTGAGGTTATGTCTGTGCATTTTACCAGTAGCTGCAGAAGATGAGAATAGCTTTAGGAAAGACTCTGCACATTGATGAGAGTGTGATATGTGCTTTTCATAACTGTATTTCTGACTCATTATTCACTGCACAATGAATTCTCTTGTGGCTTTCTACTTCTTATGTGGTTGGTGTACCACTCCCACCTTCCAAAAGTCTCAGCTACTCAAATGCATAATTTTCTAAAGTATAGGCTGTAAAATTAAAGGTTACATTTCAGTTCCACAAGTGAACCAAGTTACCTAGCAGTTTTAGAAGAACATACATGTGCGTAATGGTTCAGAAATCAGACAGAGAAAAACTCACCTTAAAAAAACCTAACAGCAAAGTTTAGTTAAACCCATTGACAACAGAGAATTTGGAAGTTGATACGCAAATCCATAATTTCACTCACTGTCCTGCAGTACGTGCTTTACCATACGTAAAGTACCCTAAGGGGGCTGCCCAGCTAGAGTAGTTGAAGGGTGAAATAAGTATTATCAGGCCTGTTAAACTTTGGGTTTCTTGACTGTTGTACCTTTTACACTTCTTTTCAGCAAATGTTTAGTTTGTGAGTAGCCAGGGAGTGCTGAACCAAAGCATTTTATTTGCCAAAATTATTTTTCATGCAATATGTTTATTATCCCTGTTACCTTGTAGTTAGGATACCTTGCAGTTTTGATTGTCACATGCCTGTGAGTTAGGGAAATAACTTCTACCTTCATTGTATGACTGAAGAGCCTGAGGCGCGTGGGTTCTGAAGGTTCAAGATGCTAAGCATAGTCACCCTCTAGGATATCTAGCTTTCAGCCTTCTATGGGCTAACAGGCCTTCAGCATCCTTAAGTTATACTGGAAAAGGTATATAGGCTCAAACGTCTGACCCTGAGAATTCTTCATTACTGGCATGAGAAGAGCTCTGGATTACTCATTTTCCAGTTACATATATAGAGGGGATGAGTGAAGGGAATGGGGCCCTAAATGAGGATTGTGAGTCTGCTCCCATGCCATGATGACACAGCTGCGGTGCCCACAGCACCTCTGCAGAGTGCCTCCCAGATCACCCTGCTGTGGTGAAGCTCTTGTGGCAAGCAGCAGCGTGTCAGAGAGGGCAGCCCTGTCTCCCTCCACAGGGAAAGGCTGGATGTCTGGGAAGCTATTTTCTGCAATTGCAAAACAAACCAGAGAGGACTGATCTGATGACCTGTAAACAAGTTAATGGGGTCCCATCCTGTGCTAGCATGTAGGATTTGTGAATGTCTGGATGCCATTAAGATTTTTTGAATGGTAGCCTGGTGCAAAACTGATGGTGCGCTATTGATTAAATGTTGGAGGTTATTCATAGATATTAAGATTGGATCTGATGTGTCATTTTAATGGAACCTCTATACTTTTTCTCTGATGTTTTAATAGTTTGTCATAAACACATATATTAAATAATTCAGTAAATGCAACAGAAGTACTTTGAAGAAAAGCTAACAAAATGGAGGAGTCTTGAGATCTGAGTCCTACCAGTAAATCAACAAGGACACTTTGAAGGTCTCTTCAAAGTGCTGTTTCACTGATTCTGAAATTAATCCTGTTTTGCTGCAGAGGTGATGGGAACATATCAGTGAGGAGCCTGATTAGTCTGGAGAAGGGCAAGTACTGGTGTGTAAGGCCATTTGCACATCAAGACTCTTCAAGTGTCTTGTTAATTGGACTGCATTGGAAATAAAATAGAAGTACCTGGGATCAAAACAAATAATCAGCAGCCTCTTGCCCGCCATTACCATTATTCTTCTTCCAGTTTTATGGCAAACTGAAAATGCTTGTGATGTTATTCTCTCACAGTTGTGTTGTGGGTCTTCTCCTTATTTACACTGTGAACATGCATTGCAACAACTGGGAGAACATGGACTCTTCTCCTCAGAAGAGGGTACTCGAGCAAGGTGTTTGTGAGTAGGTCAGAAGCCAAGCCCAGATACTAACAGAGGTTTAAGAAGACAGTGGTGTCAGAATTGCTTTTCTTGCTTCTCTCCACAGTGAAGAGAACAGATCTTGTGCAAGGACAGCCACCAGTTGTGTGTCAGACTGAAGTGCTGTTAGCAGTGGGTGAGGTGCGTGCCCGTTGTGGACTGTGTGTGGCACAGTCACAGTCCTGAGAATTGCATAGTAGTCAACCTGGCTATTTTGGTAGATATAAGAAGTTGCAACAGTTCCAGACTCTCCTGAAATCCAAACTTGACCACTTTCTGTACTGACAGCAAGACTAGAGGGAGTGCAGCTTTGTCTGGAGCCTGCCTTCCCAAGCAGACAAGGCCTTGTGTGCTCTAGGACAGTACAGTAGGCTAACTTACGCTGGCGGTTTAAAGCTGCCTGAACAAAGTAGGCTGTGGAAAGGCAAGCTGTGCTAACACGTTCTTTAAATAAAACTGAGACATAACCAACAGATGTTACTGGCAGATCTCTTTGCTTTTGTTCTGATTTCAGGAGGCATGTTTCAAAATTATGTGAGTTGAGTTTCGTGCAGACCACGTGGCCACAATTTGTCCCACAGTCTTTGCTTGTTCAGTGTCCTTGCCACTGATTCTTTGTATGGTTGTCACTGTGCTACAGCTGACAAGACTAAATTTCAGTGGTATCCTTTACTTTTCACTCATTTTTTTGGTGAGGAAAAATTGTAAAGTATCTTTTTGAAGGGCAAAATTGCTGTATCAGTGAAGAAATAGTAAATGTATGTACAGATGGGTGCTATGTATACAGAAGTGTAAATGTATCTATACATTTATTTTTGCCTGTGGGGCTTTTGAAAATCTATTTTTTTAATATTAGGCTGAAGTAGGAAAATAAATGGTAGTAGAAGCAGAACTTGAATTCACAGAAAATTTTTTAAGAGTGTGATTTCAGGGCAGTGAATAAACATTTCCAACTTAAGGTGCATTTAATTAAAAACTTTATTATAATCGCCTTCAAAATGATGTTTAAAATAGAAGCATCCATTGATCTTTTATGCACAGAACACAATATGATGCATCTTATAGACACACAATATAATAAATGAATAACATTCATCCAGTTGTAGGATGTTTAATCTCTGAAAACAGTTGTTATATTTAACATTAATGGGTACTAGGACTATTGCCCAGATTTATTTGTAATTTAGGAGGCAGATAAACCATGTTATATATGCACACAATTCCATATCTAAAATTAACTTTATATTCTTGAAAGTATGTATCAATTATTACAATTTCATTGCCAATAATGAAAAACATCTTTAGAATGCTTCTTTAAAAAAAAAAAAAAAAAAGGCACACAGAAAACACACAAAACCCCTAAACTCTTTTTTTTTTTATTCCTGGGTCCTTGTGTTTGGAAGAGCTTTATGCAGACAAAGAAGGGAGTTACTGTAATGTGCATTTATGGTTCTCTAAGAAACCATTTATATTGCATAGTTTACTGATTATGCTAATGAACTGGTGCATTTCTGTGGGTAGCCTTCAGTATTAATCTCAGAAAAGGTATATATTATATTCAAGTTGCATAAAAAGAGACATTTCTCTGAAGACCTCGATGAAGCTCACTGGTTATATCATTCATTCATTCCACCACTTTCTCCTTTTGGTTTCCCCTGATTATTTAGAAAAAGCTGTAGTTTTAGATACTCTAACTTGGTGTTACTCACCTGCTTTGGCTTCTGCTTTGGAAGTCAGTTAACAGACATTTTATCTAGATTTCCAATTTGGTCATTATAATTTGATTTGGATGAAGCTGTAAATATGGAACTACATAGGGTGTGTATATAGAGAAATTGTCAACTAATGTAAATCATATTAGCTCAAGTCAACAGAACTATGCCAGCTTGCACTAGCTGAAGAACTGACCCCTAAAGTCTCTAATACATTTATTAAAAAGACACTTTACCTGGTCTTGTACTAATATCGTGTAAAAACCTACCAAAATGTGAAAAATGATGCAGGTTTCTAATCCCATTTCTATCTATCTATCTATCTGTATCTCAAAGCCTTTGAGTATTAAATTGCAGAAGGAATATCACAGTGGCCCAATTTAACTTCAGAACAAGGAAATATTTTGAATTCTGGAACTGCTCTTGGTCATGTGAGACAGTTGCAACAAGTGATGTCTCTTTAACATTTCAGTGTGTACTCTGTTCACAGCTGTTGCAAGGTACAAAATACATTGCATCCAGACTCTGCCACCTGTTGCAGGCAATTTGGAATAGAGCAAGTTAATGGAGATACAAGAACAGGTTTTGCCTACTTGCAGTGATATTATCTGCATTTCATTTAGTAGCCACTTACAGCCTTTCTTTCATGTCACAGTTTTGCGAGATAAACTCTTGGTTTTGTAGCAGTGAGAGTAGGTTAGTAAATGGAAAATTCATAGGTGTTTTTTCCTCAGTCCTTTGTCCCTTTTTCTTTCTCAGTTGCATTAGACCCAGTCCCAGCTGAACCTCTTTGCTTCTAAACTAAAAGTGAGCTGGGCAGCATCCAAGCACCATCTCTAAGTTTCACCTTTGCAAACACTCATTTCTGGGAATGGAAGGGAAAGGGGCACTGATGGCTGTCTGCTCTCTGTTCAGCTCTGCTCAGTTAGGTATAAGACAAATAGATCTGTGTCACTCAGAGTATGTCAGAACTGATGATATATGAGTAATAGTGCTCACCTGAAAAGAATTCTGTCCCTTGAAATACTTCCCTTTCTTGAAGGTCTTTTGAGTTCTGTCCAGTGTTTTCAGAGAGGACAGAATATCCTCCTTCCATTTCTCTTTGCTGAGTCTGTTACCCCTGTAGGTGTCCAGCCTTTTGTCATACAGACTTTCTTTTAAACCAGCTTACTTATTTTTTCTGCAATTTTGTGGGTTCTGACTCTTGAGGATAGTGCTGGCTGATGGTCATCAGAGGTCAGTGACTGAAGCTGGTCATCACCTATGGCCTGCTACAGTAAAGCCCTTTCAGCTAATGGCCCAGCTTTGCCCTCTTCACTGTGGTCCAGTTTTCCACCACAAAGTAGTTCTAATCCACACTGGCTTGCTGAGTATCAAAGTACCAAGTATATTCAGAGCATCAAATGGAAGCTGTACATTGATGGGCAGATTAATAGTGTGTCCCAGTATCCCTAACCTTTTGCCACTGAAGCTTTTGTAGCCTTCAAGTCACCTCCAGCTCTTCCTTTTTCCTGTCCTTGCCATATAGACTGGTTCTAAATCTTAATGTGTCTCCAGCCCACCACCATGAGAATCAGTATCCTGGCTGATTCTTAAGGGAACAATGTGAATTAAGCAAAATGTTACAACTCTAAATGCTAAAAAGATTAAAAATCAATCATGAATGCTAAGTCTAAGTCAAAGAATAAATAGCTCTACATTATAAAAATGTTTCCATAATGATTCATAGTTTTTACACTGCTTTGCAGTCCAGTTCAAGTTGAGCTGCATTCAAATTTTTAATAAAAGGTAGTTGGTACAGAAAACATAATGTGGGTTCAGAAACTATCTTTCTACATCGGACTGTGTACCATTTCTTTTTTCTCCTCTATGAAAAGAAAAACCTGTCTGTGCTCTTGCTGTTATATCTATTATACAACAGTGTTACTGTTGACATGTAAATAGTCCTATTATTCATGGGGTGTATGTGTGGGAAGTTTTCACATAGGGTCTGATTTATAAGGTGACTTGCTGTTACTTCCTGTACCTTGGACATCTCTGCACTTAGCTGATACGAGTGCTGTACATGTTAAAAAATACAGGCATAAACCAGGAGTATAAGGAGTTGTAACAGCTCACCTACAGATAACAGCACTGCTCAGAAACTCTTCAGAGCAACATGATTTAATACAAGTGATTCTCAAATACCTCATACCATGGTATGCTCTCAGCTTTGGCATACTGTACAACACAGCTTCAGCTAGGTACTTAGGAGAGGTTTACAGCTGTCTTTCATATCACCAGGGGAATCACTGTCAATCCACAGAAGTGTTTTGAGAACTCAGAAATAGATAAACACAAAGATGAGAACACATCCAGGATCTCTTCAAATTCATTTGTGATCCTACAAATGAATTGTGAGTATTTAGCAATTGTGGGGATGAAATTTGCCATCTACAAGAATGCTACTCTGTGTGTATGACACTGACATCAAGTGTGCTTGTGACATGTTAGTCCACTCTGCTGAGCTCTTATTTGAGATTAGTATACTTGGGATCTTAATAACTATCGGATAGTGTAATTAATTTCTTAACAGTGAATTCTCTGGTTCTTGGCCTTACGTTTAAAAATGTATTTGTCACAAGAAGCAGCAAGTTTCAGTCACAGAGGAAAGAGTTGTTAGATGTGGTACAGAGCCTATAAGAAGGAATATGGTGATTTGACCACTGTCCTGGAGTGAAGCCACTGGGCTAATAGCTGAAATACCTATACCACCCTCCTGAGCTATCAGATACAGGTCATGTTAATAAAGGTATCCCAGAGATACTGAGGGGTGAAGGCTGAAACTGTACAAGTGCATGTTTTCAGAGTGCACATGCAGTTATTCCTTATGAGCAGGATATCTTTGACATACCAAGGTAGAAACTATGAATACTCTAGTGCTTCCCAAACTTTGAACCTATGGATCGCTGTCAACCCTCACTCTTATGGACACCAGTCTAACCAGGTAGAACTGACAAACTGTAAAATGATATTGTTCTAAAGATTTTGTGAATCAGCTGTAGAGCATATGAAATAGCCTTACAGATCACAGTCGGGACTTGCTGGTTTAGAAGCCTATCATATACCATGTTGCCTGGCATAACAAAGAGTGTACATGAGCACACTGTACTTGATGTACATATGCATAGATAAGTAGGAGTACAGGCTAGCAGGCAGCATCTGGGCAACTGAATCCTCTCTTTCTTGCTCTGGCAGACAACCATACAGAAGGTACTAGTTCAGAAGAATCCACAGATTATCCTATGTCACCAGACATAATTCTCAACATTTAAGAGAAATTTAAGATTGTAGTAAAAGTCAAAAATCTGCACTTGTAGTGTGCCACAGGCAGAAAGCATGAGAGTGGAGGATATTACTAGTCTTCCAGGTCTGTGTGCTCCTGTGTGATCTCAAGAAGCTGATCATGCCCTAAATTACTGTTGGGGCAAATAAAACCCCTCTGATCCCTGCTAATCTGACTTGGAGGACAGATGCCCTCCTGATCCTAAATCTGATGAATGGCTTAATCCTTTGTGTGTGAGCAGGACACCATTCATCTGAGAATTTTACGTCACTAGGAACACAGCTGTACTCTGTTTACATCCTGGTTTTGTGTCATCCCATTTCCAGAACCCAAAGGGTAGACTAGAGAAGGAAAAGCAAATTCCTTTCTGGGCCACACAAGTTAGAGTCTTGAACCATGAAGTTAACACAAGTGTAGCGCAGACACCCAGCAATCCAGTTGGCTATCAGAACTCTTTGCATACGCTTGAGAACTGGATTCCCTAGGAATCACACCACAGAATTAATTTCCTGATTTTAGGAGTTCTCTTAATTTAATTTACAGTCCTTTCTGTATGTCTTGCTTCCTACATTTCTTGCTCCCCTGACCACATTTACAAGGCTTTTTCAGAATTTCATTCCTGAATAAATAAAGCCCTTCCTCTTTCTAGTCCAGATTTATTTGTGAGCAGTTTATTGTAACATATGAATCTGCCAGATGAAATGCTGAGAACTTTTGAGCTGAGACCCTGAATCTTTTTCCATATGTGCCTGCACCTGAGCTACATGATTAGTTTGGATATGTAAAATTTTATGAATTTTAAGGTCTCTGTGATATTGAAACACCTAAAATTTTGAGTTGGGAAGATTTTGAATAGAAATCAAAAGAGAAGCCTCATGGATCTGGTGTATTTGTTCTCTCAGTTCTCACCAAGTGCTGAGTTCCAGTAGTTTCTGTCACCTCATCATGTTTTCCACAGTGCCATGTCATGGCTATTTTATATAATTTCCTTAGACAACATCTACTAGTAAATGCACTTACTTTCTCTTCAACTGTTTTTAACCATTTCTAATGTATTTATTAGTATTTCTCACTGCTGTAATTGTTTCTTTTGTCCCTGAAATTGTCTGCTGACTTTAATTAAACCCATGAGCCTAGAGAATTTGACAATTTAATTCTTTTAAGTGCAGCCTTATTGTCAAGCAGGGTTTCCCTGCCACCCTCCCAGCTGTCGTGTCTATAGAGGAAACAGCTTTGGGTGTCATACCACTAACTGCATTCAGGTACTTTTCTTCAATGGGCATGGCATTTAGCAATATTTGAAATTAACTAATTTAAATGACCAGCTAGTGAATAACAAATACAAACTAAACCTGGTCTAAATAAAAACATATTCTTCAGTGTAATCACTCTTCAAAAAACCTTAATAATTAATCAAGGCCTGTTGTACAAAAAATACAGTCTGTATGATCTGTAATTGCCACACTTGAAAAGAGATAGTTTTACAATTTTGAATCTGTATTTTCTTTTTTCTTACAGGATAAATATTATATCTCATGATCCAAATCCTTTATGTTTTGTGTAGAATACTTGAAGTGAAACAATGCATCTTTTACCACTGAAAACAGAATAAATGGGTCCCTGAAGGATTTATTTTGTCAGATGCATTTGTCATTCTATATTGATAATCTTTGCACTTCATTATCATATTCAACTCACCATTTATATGCAGATGACACAATCATTTATGGTAATAGATTATACTAGAAGAAAGCTTAATATTATCTTCAAGCTGATTTAAATGAGCTTTAAGATCATCTGGCACAATCTAAATTACTATTAAATATTAATGAAACAAAGACCATATTATTTGTCTCAAAACAGAAGTTGGGTAAACTGTACAACTGGCAATCAATGCGACCTTGGAGACAGTTAGCAAATGTCAATTGTGAAGACTATGGATACATCATTTTTCATCGTATGACTAAACTATTGATTAGCTGTGAAGATTTGAAAGAAAGCCAAGAACTTTATTTGGGCTTAGAAAATTTGTTGACTTAGGGGAAAAGGAAAGATTTGTTTTCTTGCGTTTTCAGTTTGTATTATGTATTTTGGGTTTTGCTGATTGATGCATAATGTTTGTTAGGAAAGATAAAGCATTTTTAACTTGGTTATCTAGGCAAATTTACTTTGAATTATACATTTCATAAACATCACCGTCTGTCATTTTAGCAACAATTGGCAAAAAATAGAAAACTGTCAACATTTCATTGCTATGTTATCCTTCTACTCTCTCCCTCCTCCCATCCCCTATCTTCAGATAGGTTACAATTTTTGGTCTTCTGCATTTGCTGAAATAGAAAAATTAATAAGAAAACTAGTATTTCTACTTCTTCATCTGCAACCACATGGCTGTGAACTCAATAAAGCAAGTGAAGAGACTCAGATGAAGTATTTGTGTGTGTTTATTTTTACATAGGTCTGATCCCGTGGTGTCCTGAGCATGTTCTAGCAGATGCAGATGAATTCAATGGCAGTTTATGTCAATTCCCAAGATGACAGATAAGGGACTTAGTACCGTCGAGGAGATGTTCTTATTCTTAGAGACCCAAGGTTATTATCCCACAGTAAAAAGAAAGAAAACCCATGACCTCTATATTGTTCAGTTTATTAAAAATGCAGAAGACTTCTGCATTTAAGCACTGGAAATCCACCTTCTTTTTTTGTGTAGTAAAATGTGTCATATTAATACCTCTATTGTCCCAGAAATGGCATCTCTTTTGACATTATAATGAATCTCATGGTATGAGATATTGTTTGTTCTTACCCTCTTTCTGTGTTAGACATAATCAAGACAATGTGGAAATGTTTTCTGTTCAGGGCATATACTATTTCCTCTTAATGTTTTGTTAGGCTGTGCTGTATCAAGCTGACATGGTTTCCTTTGAGCATTTACATTTAGGAAAGGGGTCACAGCCATTTATTTGACCCTCATCTGGATCTTTGCTACTCTCCTGCTAGAGTTTCCTCATAGTGTCAGGAGATGGAGACCTACTCTGACAGCAAGAAAATGTGCAGGGGAAGAGGAGGATGCAGACATTTTATTTGTATATTTGGGAATGAAGCAGGTTTGAAGGGGCAGAGCAGTTGGGGAACTGTAGGCCAGGATTAAAAAAATGAGTTTAAAAGGACAGTGAGGTGGCTAGGATAATTTGATGGGTTTGGAAAAGTCATTGTGGGAAAATTTAAGTAGGAGGTGTGAGAGTCGAGATGAGTGACGGGGTAGGCACCCTCAGGGGCACAAGGAGTAAGGGGTAAAGGGGTAAAACAGAGTAGCAGAAAGCAATGAAATGAATTAGTGTTGGAGAAAATGAGGTGCAGGCAAGATAGAGTATCTTGCTAAGATTACCAGAGATTCAGGTCTAAAGGAAGGATTTACTGGGTGATGAGTTGTGACAGTGAATGCCAAATAGGACAGTCTGATGTGTCCAGTTCTTTAGCTTACCTGGAGCAAAAGGTCCATATAGGAGATGCTGAAATTACAGATGGAAGAAAGAGCAGGAGAGAGAGAGAGAAGAGTTTGTATCTTCCCTGCTGCAGGCATTTGAGAAAAGTTGCTGCAATCTCTGTCAGAGCAATTCCAGAGAGGAGGAGATTTGTGTTTTATTTATCTATTTAAAAGTATTTTCTAATTCAAATTTAGTATGTCATCTCTTTCCAGGTATAGATGCCTTCCATAGGAGATAAAGTAATCAGGCAGACTTCTATCAAAATAGCTGGTGAATTGTTTTTAGAATTAGCCTTACAACTAATTAAAAAAACTAATTCAGAAGATTTGATCTTTTAATTTCTTGATTAGGCAACACCATTTTCCGAGTCCACCTAGACTTGTCCTGGCAAGACATTTAAATCAATTTTCTTGTCCCTTCATAGTACCAACTCTCTTTGAAAGGATGGGAGAATCCCAGGAAAGAGCCCTGCTCTGAACAATATAGCCATACTTTTATATCATCAGTAAAAACCTTGTTCTACACTGTAATCGCATCAGGAGGAGGTCCTTTTGAGCCTGTGCATGTTACCTAGTGATAACATAAGGTTCCTGATGAATACAGATATTCTTCAGTGTGATTAATGTTTCTATTAGCCACTTGCTCTGTAGCCCCATGTTGCAGTCACAGGTGCTTGAGAGTGCTGCTGCAAGTTCAGTAGCGAATGAACCCTAACTTTTGCTCCTTGGATTTGCCAGCACCATTGCTGTCGGTTGGGTATGGTTCTTCACACCAGATAGTGATGACACCACATTGCATCCCTGGGCTCATTCTGCATTCCCAGAGCTGCCTTTTCCTTTGGTGAGTGAGCCAAAGGCCCTCCTGCAGGCAGGTTTTCTGTCACATCTCTGTCTGAGGGCAGGAGACTGTCTTTTTTTCAAGGAGGTGACTCTTCCCCTCCTGAGTCTGTTACTATCCTTTGTTTTTAAAAAGATGTTCGCTCCACCTCCCAGTGAAGCTGAGGTCACCCAAAGCTTAGTCACTGAAATGGATTTTTAGGGTTTCTGGGAATGCTGTAGAATTACAACTTTTTCTTAAGTCAGCACCACTGAAATTGTAACTATGAAATGCAGTAGAAAAATCAAACCACTCAACAGAGAACTCTTTGTCCTGTCTGTGTGAAAGGCAACCTAGTAAAATAGATATATTCTGTAATAGCAATTAAAAATATGTGGGTTTTTTGTTTCCTTTGGAAAGTGAACGCAAACTGAGGTAGGTACTGGCAAGTATGAGTGCTAAATTCTTTCCCTCCGAAACCTGTTTGGCTCTGATTAATTCCTCTTCTAGGATCACAAAGACTCTATTTCCATTTGGTTTTTGTTTGTTCTTAGGACAGATAATTTCATACTGCAGCCTTCACTTATGTAAGTAGTTGAATCCATGAGGTTATTTATATTAGTATGGCCTGAATATTAGGGTCTTAAAACAGAATATAACCAAATTAATCATAGCTCAAAAAATTACAATTTTCATATGCTTAGTGTAATCTTCTATAGAAAAATCTTATTGTATTATTTCTATTAATGCCAAAACTTCAGTTGGAATACTGATCAGCTGACTTATACTGGGGAGGCTAGGTTATCTAGGTAAAGATTCTCATAAAATACAATGTCAGAAGAACTTATTTGATCGCATATTGTAAGCTGTAAATATATTCAATTACATGTAGCGCTAGAAATAATGGATAAGAGTTCTCTCATATTTCCTTCATGTGTTTGAAAATGTTCTTATGTGGTAGAATTCTGACAATATTTTGTATTTTATTTGGAGTGGTGTGAGTTGTTTGTTTCTTACATGCTTAATGGCAAGTTGAAGATAACTTTTCAATGTTATAAAATTTGAAAAAGTGAAAAGGAAATTACCTTGAAAGTTCACAAAGAGGTTATAAAAGAGTTATAAAGAATGTAAAATGTTGTAATAAGATTTGTAGTCATTTGCTGAAAAAATTTAATTATATTGACACTTGTTAGTATAGGCCTTTTATTATTAAGTGAATACAGGTTTGATTTTAATTGCTTCTTTCATGTAAGAGTGATTATATGAAGAGCTTATAATGATTAACTTTGAAATTTTACTTATCATGGGCAGTTGCGATAAACTTAAATTTAGATGAAAGAAAGGTGAGCCATTTGTGATGGAAACAGGGACATAAACAGATGATATTGATTATACTGGTGGGTATGGAGTTTAGCCATATCCTGGAAGTGATACCACACAGACTGCAGGGCAGGTTTTCTTCTAGCTCAGGTCACTGGGAACCCAAACCAAATATTTACATCACTGAGCTTAGCACGAATAAGCCAGCAGAGTGGTGGCCTGTATTAATGTAGATTCTTTAAAAAATATAAAGGGGACTGCTGCAGGAGCGGTCAGACAGCAAAGTCCAGATCCCTGAAGTCTGTTCCTAGCTCCATATGTTAGTGAATGTCTCAGTGCTTCTGGTTTCCATTTCTTCTGGTGAAATGACACTAATATTTATCTACTTTTTCAAATACTTTGCGATCTAAAAGTGCTTGATATTAATAAGCTGTTTCCAAGACAAGCTCTGGCAAATCTCCTTTGTACTTCTGGCACAGGAGCCATTCTGGCAAGGAATTGAGGTTGGGGTGACCTGACACACCCTTGTAGTGCTGAGGGAGCTCAGGGCTCTTTTACAGTTGATAATGTGCTGTTCACCAATACAGACATAGTATTTATTGCAGATCAGCCCTGAGATAGCTGTGAGCAAGAGCCTTTTAACACACTAGGGACAAAGTTGTCCATGTGCCCTCCCTATTGTTGTGTGCACAGCAGGGCTGTAGGTGGGCAGTGGGGGACCCTGCCCGCCTGCTCGGCTTGGGAGGGGCACCTCCCCAGGCCTAGAGGTTGAAGAGAATGAAAGGTGAGAAATGTGACCAGTTAAATGAAGGTGAAATGCTGGGGACCGCCAGGCAGACTCTTTTGGAAAAGGCTGTGCTGCATGTAAGGTTTGTTTGTAACAAACTGGGCTGCAGCCACACCGTAAAAGTAAACACCTGTCCCCTCAAAACAGTTTCCTGCTCACTTTGAGAAGCTTTGCATAGCACCGGTGGCCAGAGATGCTGAATGGCTCCCCAAATTGATGCGACTTGTCTTTTCAACCTCGGGGCTCTAAAGTGATGGAGTCTGGTGGTTTCTTAAACTTTTTTTGGGCCCTGACTAAGCTGCTTCATACATTATTACCCCTTAAAACCTAGTGAGAGTCTTGGAGGCCTTACATCCTCTCATACCTTGAGGAGAAAAGTGCAGAGGTCATGACAGTGGGCAATATTTGGCTTCATGTGGTCCCCTCCCCGCCCCCAACTATTTCATACTTCTGGGCTGCTTGGACCATGGCTGCTGCTGAGTTTGACCTCTCCTTTCCATTCCAGCATTGTTCAGTGGAGGCAGAGAAACTCAAGCAGCCACTAATGCAGTAAAGGTCATTATGGAAATGCAAAAGATGATACTGTTAGTGTACTTAAGTATGAGCACTGTTCAAAGTCTCACATGATAAATGAGTTGACTTCTGATTCTTTTCCACAAAATAACAATATTCTGTTACAGCAGAAATATTAATTAAAATGAAAGTTAAATTGTTTCTGTTGGATAGCCCTATTTTCTAATTCAAAATCTTAAATAGTGACAATAGGATCATTCTACAGTAACAGGTCAATATGATGTCAAAGGGAACATTACTTTTCCTGGCTGTTTGGTAGTGAAGAAAAACAGCAATAACTTGTTTCCCTGCAAATGTCATCTGTATAAAAAGCAGGAAAATGCTCTAAAGAGAAGATATTATTACAAAGTCGTAATTTTCCATAGGCAGAAAAAACAGGGGAAACATTTTATGGTCATCAGCAGTCTCTCCATTAATCTGTACTATCAGGCATGCTGTGAGGTTGGCATGTATACTGGTCTAAAAAAAGCCTGAGACCCTCAGCCTGGAGACTAAGAAGAAGAGGAAATGCAAGCAATGTGTCAAAGAATTTGCCGTCTGTGCTGAGTAGAAACCAGATGTTTTTGCTAGTAATTATTATTATGATAATTCATTTAAGTAGGAATAAAATAGGGCATGATTGTTTACTGCAGCCTGTTTTCCCTAGACAGGCTGGGAAATGAGAAAAAAATCTCAGAGGTTTTACTCCTGGTTAAATGAATAATTTTTTCATTTAACCAGGAATAAATATGGCAACAAAAGTAGTTTTCATACATATTGCACAGTAGCTGTGAATAGACATCATACACTTTTTTATTCAAGAAAGTCACTAGAGACTGATGTAGGAATGTTAGGGAAGGTCACTTTTAATTTTATTTCTTTTTTTACACATTTTGCCTCCTGCTGAAATGGGACCTGAACAGTGGAAAAACTGGAATGTCCAAAGACTGTCAAAGAATTAGGAATAATCTACCTTGGCAAGTCTAGGTGGTCATTTCAGGTGAAAATTATCCATTGGGAATTGCAGGACATCCCTTGGATTTTGCTCTAGCATCCCTTACAAATGTTGATTTCACATGGGTACAAAAGTTTAGGATTATTAAACCCTTCTCAGTTTCTGGTGTTTGATTAGGAACTATTAGTAAGCAGAAAGTAATTTTTTTTCCTTCTCCTCACTCCCACAGGATATGAATAGCTACCAGTGTTTTTTTTATCTAAGTTAGAGAAGAGTGTCAAGCAAGTGCTCAGCAAATATAAATCTGGTTGATCTGTTTAGTCTGAGAAGAAAAAGTATAGTTTTCAGCTGCTATCCCTTCTGCAAGCATTAAGTTGGAAGCTTTGAGAGAGTTAAATAAGTCCTATAGAAAAATTAAAATCTAAACAGAGTCTGGAGGAGTTTAATCGAGCAAGTGCATTATTGGGAATCTCTCTGACGGTGAGGGTTAATTTATCACCCTGAATCCAATCACTTTATAAAAAGCCAGCGTGGGTTTCATTTACTTTGATGAGGTTTATTGCAAGATTCCAGAAAATCAATTTTACTGTGAGCCATATTAAACCCAGGGGAATATAAACACTATATGTACTACACATAACTTTTTGTTATTGCTTACTGGATCACTGGGGAAATTATATGTTTACCATGAAGAAGGGTTATGGCTACGTTCGTTGTCTTGGGTAACTCCCAGCCTGCCCATCATAGTGAAATAAAACAAAATGGTAGAGTTCAGAATCAGCACTTAACTTGTCTTCATATAGCCTGAGGTATAGAAATGCTGAACAGTAGTGACTTGATTTTCCAAAGGACTTTAAATAACTGTTATGTTATATACTATCACTCTGTTCCTTCACAAACAGATGGTAAATGCAGGCAACACATATGGTGCTGCTAGTTGACCAAGCCCAGGTAATTCTGGCTCCCAGAGCTTCTTGAGATACAAAGGCAGAACTGAGAGGCAGTTAACTTGGCGATGGTCAAGTTGATCATCTAGTTAGGGACTTTGAAGGAAATTTGCAGTTTGTAGGAATTTCTATTCTGTTTACTCTCCTTCACTCTTCCCTCCCTGTCTGTTTTACTTGTTGAATTTTATGTGAATTAAAAAAAGATAGGAAAGTCATTTTGCACAAGAAGATTATGTTCCCTCTGGTGATAGCAGGTCAGAAACTCATTTGGGGTTGCGCTGAATAGATGGTTTCCCGTTTTACAGTTTTGTACATGCCAGTAAGGTCGTAACATCTTTCAATTATTGGGAATTTGTTTGTCCTTATTAGGCCTTTCAGATTATGATGCACTGCTTATGTTGAAGCTGGCATAATGGACTAAAATTAGTGAGTTTTACATGAGGAAATGTAGATTGCAAATAAATAAAGAAAAATAATTTCCCACATAAAAAGGCATCAGAATTCAAGAAAGTATCTTTCAAAGTCAGGTGTGTGTAGCCTGTTTCATGATGTTTTTCACTCTTTTTTCCCCAAGTGCTGCGCTCTGTTGTACTGTGACAGGAAATGAGCAGCTCTCCGTGGCTTCACTGGCTAAAGTAAAAGAGCAGAGCAATACATCTGTCTGTGTCTCTTTCTATCTATCTATATTTCTCCATGTGTGTTTCATAAGAACTAAGATGGGATATCTGAAAAGTTCTAAATGTAGTTAAATACTCACTTTGGTCTAGTTTTTGAAGGAAATGGAGAGCCTAACTCCCTTACTAACTTTTGAGACTTCTTCTCTAAGGGGTAATGCATATTAATGTTTCTAGTTTTATTTACACATGGTATTTGGTAGTGTTGTAATCCAAAAGCTCTTGATTGGGCCAAACTCCCTGTGAAATGTGTTTGGAATAAGAGAATAAAGAAGTGAGACGTAGCTGTTATTTGGTTTATGGTTTATAGATGGTTGTAAAAAATTGTAACAATAAATATGTAAAACCAAAGGAAAAACAATCTCCCAAAATATTTATCTTAAAATTCCTTCTGATACCTATGTATGTTTATTTAGGTGTTTCCAAGGGATTGCACATGTATGAGTTGGAAGAACAATTAACAAAATTTGATTCGCAGCAATATTGCCAGTAATCTTTTTGTCTTTGTGTATGAAAAAATTTACTCTTTTTAATGATCTATTAACATTTCATATAATGAAATTTTTAAAAAGCAGGTGACTGACTGAAAGTGTAACACACAACTTCAGTAGAAGAAGAATTATTATGGACTCTCATTATCTTGTTGCTTCTCTTCCCTTTCCCTGTCCTCCTGTATGTTGTATTTTTAAGTGTGATCTCTTGAAGTCTTAGCCCTTTCTTTCAAACTATGTTGCAACCATTTTTATTACGCAACTGAGTAAAAGTGTGAAAATCAAACATGAGTGATTAAAAAGGAGTGAGCACTTGTTCTTATTTTTGCGTTGGTTTTTTGATTCTAATCACTGGGACTTTGGTGCAGAGTGAATGTGAGAAAAAGGATGTGGATTGGTCATGGGCAACCCTGGATTTGGGGCTGATTTTGCAAATCCAGGGTAGAGTGTGTGGCTTTGTGTTCTGAGCTTGCTGAGTTCATTTCAGATTAGATTTAGCTCAATGGAATGGAAATCAGGCTGAAATACCGATAGCTTTGAATATCCTATCTAGAACATTTCTTGGCTTCTTTATATTTGTGGGATTGCAGGTTTTTTTATACAAATCATTTGAGCAAGTACAAACTAACCTAGAGCTGGTAAATACAGCAGAAGATGCTTTCTGAATCTGGAGCTTGACTATACCCAACTCAGATATATTTCTAAGAGTACATACAGCATGTGGCTGGGGAGAAGTACGTATCTTCAGCAAATGAACAAAAGCACAGGGATCTAACACCAAACACGCTAAGGATGCTTTGGTATTGATATCTAAATGTATCTGTTTTTCTGCAATATCTAAAGTCTATTTTGAATGCATGTGGATGTCATACATCACACACAACAGAATAGTAAAAATCCCTTAGTTTTGGCAAAATATTTTGTTCTTTCCTTCATTCTTTTCTTTGTGCACCAAGGAACTAAATTATGCTTCAATAGCTAAACAAATTATGCAAAATTATACACCATGAATATTTTATATTCCAGAACCCTGAAGCAAGGACTTTTAGTGGCTTTATGTCTGCAGCAACCTGTGTCATACCCAGATGAATCCCACAACTGATAAGCCCCCCTTCTTCCTAAAACTTTACTCAGGTCTTTATTTTATTTTTTTCTTTGCATTTGTCAGTGATTATTAATAGGAATGTCTCTGGGGTTTTATTTATGTAAGAAAATGAAAGTTACTGCAGTCAACCTGCTTTGTACTACTGCATGAGGCAGGGGAGTTATTCCCTTTGTAATTCTGAATTTATTTAAAATTTTGTAGAATCACATAAAGAAAGTAATGTGGCAAAAACAAGACTAAGCTTAAAAAACTAGTTAAACTACACTTCATCTGATGCTGGACTGCACCTACTCTGATATACCTCTGTTTTAATTTTTTTTTTTGTATGACAAAGTACATCTCCTTAGAAATATATTTCCCCCTTTTCAATAAAACTTTAATTACAAAGACACATAGACTTGTGTAGAGTAGATTGTAGCTATGGTGCACTGGAAAATGAGAGCAGTTCATAGAAAATATTTGAAATTATTCATTATTTAACTAGTTTTAATTAATGATCTCATCCTGTTCCCATCTAATACTAAAGAGCTGGCATCTTGAGATCACATGCATCGGCCCCTGAAGTGGCTGGCAAAACACAAATCTTGTAATTATAAGTTAACAAGGATTCCTTGGCACAGCTTACTGGTTCCTGGGACGCAGAGCCTGTGAGTTAATGCCATAATTTTGACTCGAAGTGGCACTGAAACAGGGGGTGTGGGTACATTTCAGTGATCATTAATCTTCAGTGTGTTCTAATAACTACATATCATATTGGTAAATGCTGGAGTAGGATTGTAATTTGGGGGGTAAAGTGTACTATTTACTATTAATTTAATGCCACTACATTTTCAAGAACATGACTCATACAAAGTTTCCACTAAGTCATCCAAAGAATCTCTCCTTACTCTTGAAAACAGTTTTGGGGGTACTGTACTTGTTTTCTGTTCATCTCATCCATTCCATGCCTTTTGTGGATGCCAGTATAGTTCAACATCAAGGGAAATTTATCAGTTACAATAAAAAATTTCACTGCCACAGGTAATGCTAACATATTAAAATATTTATGCTTTTATGTCATGCTTACAGCTGTAGTATTTTAGTATTAATCTATTTGTCCTCTTTTACAGTTGAAATTGAATATGCCGTAACAGACAATACAGTTGATGACAGAGGTCCCTGTTTTGAAAGGTATTTGAGAGTTTATTTGATTTAGGTATATACTGAAACACTTTCTTTAGCTGGAGCTGTAATAGTACCTGTATGCTGTGGTGTCTCTGGCTTATACCTGCTCATATGGTTGTTCACTGCAGGGATGGTGCATGCCAGTCAATTAGAAAACACTTCATAGCTGCAGTAGTCCTAGATTTGGTCTCCTTATTTTGGCAAAATTTGCAAGGATTTTTACTCGAGCGAAATGTGTCTTATTGAGTGTTACTGTCTACTGGCCATCATGCATAGTACTATTCCAAAATCGGTTAGCCTGTGTTATTAGGTAAACAATGAACAATATATATAACTGTCTCTTACTGCCTGAGAGATTGTGTACACATATAGGTTTAGAATCTAGTATATTTATAGAAAGGAGGAACAACATATTTTGTTTTCATTTTACAATCTATGTTAATGAAAAACTGTGTAGCTCGACAGCCTTTCTCTAAAAATGATCTGATTGTATGTTTTTCTTTGTGCATTTTAGTGATGTTATGGCTTAGGTTGGACTATTCAGTGTTTCAGGGGAACATAAAAAATAGAATTTATATTGTTCATTATTTTTATAGCTCAGTGGAAAGTGCAAATAACATTCATAAAATGTAGATGGCCAGATAAAATTATAAAATATTATTGATGAATTGACCTGAGATCCAGATCATATGAACGCAATGTTTCCTTTTTATTACAGATGTGAGTTTAGACTGTGAAAACACAATGCTAATATTAAAATCTCCTGATGATTTTGTAGTATTTTGCCTTTTAAACTGTTTTTTGTGCTGAAATATGGAATGGTCTCTAATGTAACTGATCCCATATACAGGATACAATATTGGGGAAATACTACCTCTAGACCTATGTAAAATAAAAAAACTGATGAAGAAAAATGCTATTTAAACAGTTCTAAATACAGGACCTTTTTTAAGAGAGAAATGAAACACAATGTTTTTAAGAGAGTGCCTCTGGCTTACTGCATATAACAAAAGGTGTTAAGGATACTGTATGGTTTTTATTTAACTGAGAAATATTGAATGTTTAATGTACTTACTTGAAAAAGCAAATCGCAATGTCCTGTCCTTTACATACTTACAAAAGCAGTATTTATTATTGTAAATTAAATATGTATTTCAGAGAAAGAAAAATATACACAGCTTTATTCAGAAGAAATTTACAACAGCTTTTAATAAAACAGTGAATATATCGGTTGCTTTTTTGATGGGCTTTTTTAGTAACATTTAAGGGTGAGCCAGTTGGAATAGCACACACACAGCTGCAGGAAAATAATGCAAATTTTGACATTTGATGTTCAATAAGTTGAAGCTTTGTTAACTTTTATACCAGAAAGCTAGTATTTTGTTGTAAGCAAGCAGTGAAATTAGGGAGACTGTGCACTAAGCCTTAAAGTGAAGCAAGTCAGCAGATGTTTGGTTCTCCTGAAGCCTGAGCTTTTAAATCTACTGACAATTACTTACCCTTCTTCTGAAGAGAACTACTACTCCTACCTTTTTCAAAACTTTTTTTTTCCTCTGTCCTTCCACACTATATCTTTGATATATTAGATCCAAAGTATTCAGAGGCATGTAAAATGAATAGAAGCCCAACTCCTGTTGGAATCCAATGGAAGTTCAATATCTTTCTCCTTCAAAAATCCCAGCCTACATGATCACCATATCTTTTTTTTTAATCTTTGGCATTGGGAGTGTAACTTAGATGAGGTGAAGTCTGAATATTTGAAGGAGGATAAGTAAATTGTCTGAATTAGGCTGTGAAACATATTCTGGCTCTGGGAGGATAGAATTTGCCAATAACAGGTTGGCAGGACAGAGGAGTCCGAAGCTTGATTCTGACTTCTGTGATTCAGCTTTACACCAGAGTGAGGGGAAAGAACTTGAAGAATGTCTATGAGGATCAGGGAGGAATGAATACCTGCTCAGGGAAGAGGATTTCAGTTTGTCACTGTCACTCACCTTCTTGACCTCATGTTGGAACAGGTGGGAAGATAGGAAGGAAGATTATAATCTAGATGGATTTATTAACAGCTATAATGTAGAGGTTCTTAAGAGAGAGATTTGTGAAGATGTACTTGCACTACAATTCTTCTAGGTATCCTAAGGGAATTGAACATGTAATAAAATCCTTTAGAATGTAGATCATTGGAACTTGGGTTCACTGATAAGTTACTAAGTTCAAACCAAAATCAATTTATTCAGTGATAATTATGCATTAATTACATGTTCCAGGGAATTCAGGTGCTCAAATAGTTATTCCAAGCCTCTTTCTTTTTGTTCTTGAGATAGCAGTATGGGTTTATTTTTAGACTTTTTAAATGGCTCCAGTCCACCCTAGCATCAAAATAAACATTTGTATATATTTGATACGTGTAAGATCTCCTCTTGTCTTTTGAGGTGCTAATGTGTAGTTCTTTGAATGATCTTTTCTAGTTCTAGGGACAGCACTGTGTAAGGAAAAGGAACCACGGTACGTATGATTTACTACTGGTACCACTTAACACTGATTCAGCATTTAAAACTGGCCAGCTTCACCATCTTGAGTTTAATATTCTTTTTATATGAGGTTTTCATTTGTAGTGAGAAATCCAACAAAAATTTCTTACAGGTATGGATTTCCAAGACAAGTTTCCTCTTTTACCTGTTTCTTCTGAAGCTCTGAGAAGTGATCGGTGAAGAGAGTGAGAGGAAGCATAGCAGAGCTGCAAGCTCCTCTTGGTCAGGCAGACCTCCTTTTACAAAGTTGCTAACCCATATGGTACGCTTGGGGTAGCTAAATTCCAGCACCTAAATGTGAAAGTGTAGGAAGTATCTGATTTCCAGTATTTAAGGATGGGGCAACTCACAGAAGCCTCTAGATCTGCGACTCCCTTAGGCCAGCCGTTCCCTACATCACTTTGCTGTAGAAGAAAAGATCTGAGATAAAATTCTTAGTACAGAGACCATAGGATAAGATGCCTTCAGGTAATTTTAGAAAGCTTTCTTCCTACTTAGCTCCCACAGAAATTCAGCTCTGCTACCAAGTTGAATTTGTACTGGTTTTCGTCCAGGAGAGTTGGAAGGACTGGGGTTGACTGATCAAGGATGTTTCAGAGAGATGAAGTGGTTGTACTCTACGAGTTCTTTTAAATTGGGAATCCAGTAATAAGCTTACTGTAGTGAGACTTTGCTGTTTCTCATGTGACATGTTGAAGGACGAGGTCTGTCCTGAAAGGTAAAAGCACTTGATTTTCTTTTCTAATGTGTACATCCATATGTAAATGGCAAAAGAATTTTGCCTTTGAGGCACAAAACTTGTACAGAATGTAAATTAACTTCAAACTGAAATAATTCATAGTTCTGAGCAAAAATAACATAATGGTTGTTATAACCATGTTTATGAAATGCTAAACTTTAACACACAGCAATCAGCCAAAGCTATAAGGCAGTGTAAAATACTGCACACTTAATATTGTAAATGTTACGTGAGTGCGAGTCGCTTGATTAAATTTATTAGAAATGTGTTACAAGCATTTTAAGAAATAAAGCATTTATCACAAAATGATGATTTCTTCACTTAAGCTCATTAGGAAATCACACATCAATTCATGCATAATTACAGGGGAATTTCTGCCACTCACTACAAATCATTACCACATTAGCTAAAGTTGACTTAATTTATCTGTGATTTGGAAAAGGTGGTATCTAAATAGGAAAATTAGCTTATACAGAGGATGAAACTATCAACACCATCACAAAGGACTTAGCCTTCTCTTACTTGTTAGACAAACATGCACCTTTTAACTCTTTTATATGTAAAGCTCATACTTTTGAATGAGCTCTAAAGCTTTTCTTTCCATGTCAGAATCCCATATTATGGATCCAGTGCCAGGTACTTAATGAATCGTTGATAGTCAAGGCACGTTTACTTGCGCCAGACATACTCATTGTTTTTAATGATCATTGCAGTTTGAGATTGAATTGAAAGGGTTTGGGGGAGGCTGGGAGATGGGGAAGGAGCAAGTTTTGCAAGCACTGGTAGGCTAGTCCCACGGCAGCAGAGCAGAAAATGAGCATTCTGCCAACACCGGTAGCATTTACACTGCACTGTGTTTACATTCTCAGGATGTTTACAGTGGATGTAGCTCTCCTATAGCCTGTTGCACCTTCTTTATTTCCCAGATTTTCCATAAGTTTGAGGATGGTGTATAATTGACAGTGACCAAGCCAAAGGTGTGACTTGTCACCAGGTGTTTCTTTTAGATAGTTTGTATGTTTTCTGCTTGTTAGTTCACAAGTACTCTTGTGAAGGGGTAAGTTAGGTTTAGAATAATTAGGCGGCATGCTCTTCTGTCCAGGAGACAAGTAGAAATGTAGTCTTTGAGACTCAGGCCTCTATATTTAGAAAGAAATTCCTCTGTAACTTTACAGCCTTTCATTATGTAAAGCATGACTTAGTTCAAGCATTTCCCTATTCTGTATTCAAGTGCTGTATCATTCTTACTATTTGAAAGTTTTTATGTCACGTTTATTGAGTCTACTTAGAAGATTTGTTTTTTTTTTTTTTAACCTGGGGCATTTCTGTGATATGCCTTACAGTTATACCTCAAGCAGTCACATTGGCAACTTGCAGGAAACAATGGTCTGTGCATGGAGAAGTGAACGAAGGCAGATGAAGAAGGGGTCAGGGAAGTCAGATTCTTTTTAAATTGGCTTCACTGTCAGAAATAACGTACCTGGAAATACGCTCTCAGTTTTGTAGTGAAGTACTGACACTTTGTTTTTGGCAGCCCTCCTGAGGGGTTCTTGCATGTCCTTTGTTTGGGGTCTTTTGTATAAGCTCGGGATCTGCAAGTTGAAGGTTATGCCCCTCCTTCCACATTAGTACCTCACATTTATAGACTGAAGCATTGTTTTCCTGCTTCTTTCTGAATTTATCTCCCTGGCAACATGTGAGCCACTTGTGATTCTTTTGCTACTAACTTTTTACTTCATTTATGGGCTCAGATACAGTTTTAAAGGGCTGTTATTTTCTGACTAAGATATAGCGATGAATCGTACGTGGTAAGTTTATGATTTTTTGTGGCATTAGTACATTTTCGTGTTGTTTTTCACATCCTTTAGTAAGGTAGGCTGTGAGGTTGCATGAGTTGGCTGTGCCAATGAAATGGCTTGCTACTGCCAAAAGGGGTAGTCTTGCTCCCTCCTCCTTTCTGGTTCCTGTCTGATCCTTTGTTGAGCTGACTCGGCATACTAAACCAAGACAGAAATGTTCACTTTTTTTGAAAAAAGAAAAAGCTTTCCTGCCAGTGTAGCAAGTTGAAAAGCTCCTTGAGAAGTCCACCCATTTCAGTGCTTTTGAATTAATCTATTGGTTCAGGTGGCTCAAGAAACCTCATGTATATAGTCGCAACATCTCTTGAGTGTGTTTTTAATATATATTTTTTACTATTGTTCCTTGTTCTGTTATGATAAATAATAATTTCACTATGATTTCCATTGAGATTGATGAATATGGTATAAAAATAAAGTAAATTTGACAAGAAATCTGACATAGCTAATGCCACTTCCACTTTTAAGAACTGTAAGGTATCCGCCTACATCCTAAATTTATAAGCAAATAATTATATCACAGTATCTTGTTGATACACACATTGTCTAGCCATTTAAAAATAAGGGTTAAAGAAGGGCTTCTTAATTTGTGCAGCTCTTATGCTTTTAGAGAATTTTCTTTCTTTAATCTTGGAATAGTTATTTGTAACCGAATTAGTGATTTGATATACTGAATGAATTAGGTTCTTAATCTCATTGCATGTAAAACTCATGCTATACACAGAATCCAAGTTTTCAGCTTTCATTGCTACTGGAATTTCAAGTTGGTTTTGATTAATCTTGAAGCGAGCATTGCATCCTAGGTAGGAGGCAGTATATTTGACAAAGAATGCCAACTTTGGAAATAGATGAAGACATTGTAATGATAAAAAAGAGGAGAGGGGGAGAAATCCAAGAAACCAATCTGAGCAGCCAGTCTACTGTGGTGACAGCAGCAGTTTAGTACATTGTATCAAAATGAATGGGCTTTGCATAATTGATTTCAACATACTAGTAGCCTGAGGTCTAAGCTGCTCTAACCCAGGACTTATTAGCCATGCTACAAAGATGGGAGAAAGCTGTGCAGTCTGCTACAGGGGAGGTAGAGAACAGCATTGCTATTAGAGCAAAAGCTTTAAAAGTAGGACAGAGCTACTAAGAGAAACCCCTTTTGTATATTTATTGGGGTTATTCTGTTCATCTCATTCAAATATCATAAAAAGCTATTTTAAAGTCTTTGTGCGGTACCAAATACTGAGAATTAAAATCTTACTACACAGTAGGTTTTATTACCTAATTCAAATGGCATCCCTGCACAAGTGTAATAGCTGTGTTGTGAGATCTCTTGTAACTGGGATGCATTTTGAATAATCTCAGCTAGTATACAGATGCAAAAATAAGTAAAATGATCTTTTGGGATCCACTTTATTTGCTTTTTGTTGCACATTCACACATTTACTAGTTTTTATTTAATAATGTTCTCTGGTGTGAATCAACAAGTGTGTTTCCTGGAGCTTCCTAAAAAGAAAAGGATTATGCGCATCATAGAAGCACATATAACTATCTTACAGAATGTCAAAGCACTAATAGTTGGATGCAAAGTTACTGTGTTGAACAAATGAGAATTGCATATTGTCCTGTTTCCTTGCAAGACTATAAAAGTATGTTGCTGCATGTTGTCTGGTTTGCTTTGCCTCTGCTGGACATGTACTTGTGAGTGTATGGGGAAGTGTGGATTCATGCAACAGATTCCTGAGAGTAGAGTGATATATTTGATAGAGGAAAAAACAGATTAACTTTTCTGACTAGAATCAAAGATGGGTAGTTGCAGGTGAAGGACTGGGAAATGAGATTTGAGTGAACTAATGTGTTCAGTGTCAGGATTCCCAGGCTATGACACTTCTTCTTTAGAAGACCATGACAAAGCTCTTCATTAGTGTTCATTACGCTTCATCCAGCAATGTGAAATATTGACAGTGGCTCCTTTAAACATGAGTATTCTGCATAGATCAGCATCAAGCACCTTAATTATGCCCTTGCTCATATAGGGAGCTAAATGGTATTAAGAAGAATATTGTACATTTATCAGTAGTGCTAGTGTTTATTCTGAGTGGATCCAGTGTTGTGATTGACTGAATGAGGTTCAGTACACTATAATTAGCAGACTTTATAACCTATTTTTAAAAAGTTTGACTAAGGAAAGTTTGAGTAAAAAGAATTCCATGTTACTGAAAATGTTTTATTCATTTATTTTTTATTTGCACTACTTTCACAGCATCTTTATAACCTTCACAAAACTGTAGAGGTTACTGAAATATCCTATATTGAACAGAGACCACCTCAGAAAGACAATGGTGACTCTTGGGGCATTTTTGTTTGATATTAGGCTACATAAGATTGTGACATCCCTCAAAACAGGGAGTTATGAATAGGTTCGGATGACCTGTTCTAATAAATGTATTGATCTATAGGACCCATTTTTGAGTATCTTTTCTATTCTGGTAAAGCTGTCAATTTGTTTCAGAGATTGAATCATGATTTTTGAGATTTATGCTGACATTACTGAAGGGGAAAAATATAGGCCAGGTTGTAACAGCTTTAAAAATATTCTGATATTGTTCTTGAGAATGTCTGGCAGAGCCTATCAGCAGAAACTTGTGTGGCAGTTCAGCTTTGCCTTGCAGAGCAGGTTTGACTGATACTCAGGGGAAATCACTGTTAATAATATGATGATGATGGTCCTGGAGGACCTGTTGGAAGCAGCAGCAGGCCTGCTAACTTTTTTTTGCTTGCTTGCAAAGAAATCTAAGATACATTTAATACTTTTTTACCTTAAAATAAACTCTAGTGGAAGTTTTGGGTTAGTGTAACATGCCTTTTCCATCAAAGAAGCCTGATCAAGTTGGTAAAAAACCTCACAATTCCAGTAATTATTGATGTGGAATTCTTAATGCGTAGAGTCCTGGATGATAAAGGTCAGTTTGTGACATACACATATAACTTCTTAAATTGTTTTTACATCTTTTTTCTGAAGTTTGTCCCTCAGAAGAGGAGACAGGCAAAATAATCTGCTTTGGTTTTGAACTGCAAAGCCAGCTGTGCACTGTTTTGAGCACCATCAAATCATACTAACATCAGTGGGGAGCCAAGAATCCTCAAAATGAGTGGTCACAGGAATATTGAAGAAGGAAACATACCCTTGTTTAATTCCTTTCTGTTTCAAGTGGCTTGAAACATTTGCCCACATACAGACATCTTTGCAAGATTCACCTTGGTGAAACAGTCTTCTAAATAGCCCTTTTCAAATATTTTGAAGAAACGTGGGAGGAGAAATAGAGAGAATCTTTGATATGAATCGCAGTCTGTGCCTTCTTGCAAAGCTGGTCACTGAATCTGTTTAAAGGCCTAGTAGGCTGCCCTGTGCTCCCCCAGCAGAACAAAATAGCACTGACATAAAATGATGGCTAAATTTTCAAGGGTGATGTTTACAGGAACTGTAATGTCAAGAATATGGAAAAAGCAAATAAAAGGCTGAGTGTGTATGTGCTAGTTATGAATGAAGATAATGTAATCTGATGCTTTCTGTTATAGAGACCTCCTTTTAAATTGTATACAGCTTTTCAAATTATAAGCATCTGGGGTGAACTTCTTCAAGCTAAGAATCTGCCTCAGGCTGCATTGTGGGAGTTTCAAGTAAGTTTGTCTATGTCTGAGAAAGAGTTTAAGGAGGAGTAAAGATGTTTTGCCTATCTTGAAATAAATGCATACCTGTTTTGCTTTTGAATCTCTAGTCTGTTTTCAAGCAGAGACTTGAAATTTTCAGGGCATCCATCCAAGTCTACATTTAGCTATGTTAAGTTCTCCATTTTTGGTCAATCTGTGAGCCTCTGAAAATCTAAGATAGCTCACACTAGCAGGCAGACTTGTCAGAACCTAATGGCTGAGTTCAAGATTCATAAAGGTGTTCAGTCTTCTGACAAGCTGTAGATTTGGGGGGCACAAATGTAGACATTTAGGTAGGAACTGTAAGTCTAAACACGTTTGTGCATGTTGCTCTAGGGCTCTCTGTATTCATGCAGCATGTTCTATCCCTTTGGGTATTTTTGATGCCCACTCAACTGAATATTCTTTATCTCATGGCTTTGGGGTCTGATTTGGTTGCTCTCTGTGTTTAATCCTTTCCCATTGCAGGAGTGTGCCATGCCAGGACTGATTTTCCCCTTGTCTTCTCAGAGCTCTTGCCATTGCAGCCTGAAGGAAAGCTGGCATGACTGTATGCGGAGTGGGGGAGGTTGGGTGCAGGCACCCCAGGAGGGGCCTGGGGAATTGGGGAGAGCAAGAAAGGAGGGGCAGGAGCTGCAAAGGAGGGTGGGGGGTATAGGTGGAAGAGAAAATAGGTGAGGGTCTTTGGAGTAGAGGCAGAGGAGGGGGAATGGGGGACTGGTGTGTGGGAGAAGAGATAGCAGGCAGGGTGAGGGAATGCAGCGCTGAGATTGAACAGGGCCAAGAGCATGGGAGGGCAAGGAACAAGCAAGATGGATGGAATACAAAAAAAGGGGCAGGAGCTGAAGTGGGTGGGTGTGAATGGAAATAGAGGGGAAGAACAGGAATTGTGGCCTTGGTTTTTCCTCAGCAAGTAGAAATTCCAAAATGAAAGAAAACCAGAATTAAGCTTGCCTGGGTGACACATGCAGGTTAAATATTAGTTTAATAATATATTTGTAAATATGCACTTCTGTTAATGTGTAGGATTTTGGGGGCTCTAATCCTGCTTGATTGTGATTGCTAAAATATTATGTATGATTTTGGTACACTAATGTTTTTATTCTGTGAGAATAAATACACAATCATTACTGTTTCCTAGTTGCATTACAATATTACATGTTAGCAGTTTTACTGAACCTCTCTCCTGTTCATTATTTTTGGTATTTAGGTGTGAGGCTCTTGATGTAGACCTGCAGTAGTGGGCTTTCACAGATATTTTTGTTTCTACTAGTTATGATAGCTATAATGAAAAGGTCTTTTTTCCATAAAACCATTTTTGTTTTTTCCTATCCTACCCTAGTTGCAGAGATATTCAGTACATGGAAAATAAGTTTAACAAAAGCATACATATGCACCCAGATTAAATCTATTTCTATTCAATGATCAGCAGCAAACTGGTGCATTAGTAATAAAGCATGCCTCTGCCATGGGGCAGAGCTGAACTTGGATGCAAACTCATCCTCCCACACCACTGCCAGCATTGCTAATTAGATAGCTGTCATGGAGGGTTTTGTGGGGAGGGGAGTTTGTGTGAGTGGGAGGGGAGAAATCTTCCTGTTTGCTGAATACAAGAATAGACTGGGTTCCCCTACCACCTGGTTCTCCACTGTTTTATATTATTTGTTCTCTTATTTCCATCTTATCCACAGCTAACTCCCAGTAAAGGCACCTTACCTCCAGCTAAGAAAGCAAGAGAGAGCAGGTACTCTTCCCTAAGAGTGATCTGATAAGGATTAGTGTAAAAGCTGTGCAACTGGCATTCCCTTTCTCTCCTCCCCAGTTTTCCTGTGCTCACTCATGATTTAACATTATTTCCTTAGGCAGCAAGTGATCTGGGACCTGGAATACTGAATTTGCATCTAAACAGGAGGAAGATATGCAACAGTTGTTGCAAACACAGCTTGCAGTGTGTATTCCCACTCAGTCAACTCTCCTTGGTTTTCTGACTCGTTTCTTACTGACTCATCTCATTTCAGGAGGCAAAGAACCAGCCTTCTTGAGGAATACCCATGGCCTTCTGTTGTCTTTGACGTGATACAAATGGAATTATTTTCCCAGAAAATAAAATTACTTAAAACTGACAAACTCATTTTGCTAAGAATGTTGGAGGTGATGTTTCCCTGGATGTTGGATGACTTTGTTCTTTAGGCTTATTATGAATTAAAGAGAAAAATTCCTTATCATGGCTTCTCCCAGCAGAACAATTGAGTTTGCCTCTGCTGTAGGTGATTTTCAGCTAGAAATTGTTGGTCTGTTTGTGTACTCATTTACATTAATGGCATATAAAAATTTATTATTTTAGCATGCTTACCTTGAGCTGTCTTGCTTTCAGGTATTCATATACAGAGCTGGCTTAAGACATCTCACAAGTGAAGGCAAAGTTGTGATTCTCTGCTCTGAAGATGAAGACCAGGACA
Organism: Athene cunicularia; assembly: GCF_003259725.1. Classification (NCBI taxonomy): domain Eukaryota; kingdom Metazoa; phylum Chordata; class Aves; order Strigiformes; family Strigidae; genus Athene; species Athene cunicularia. The sequence continues at coordinate 24,650,632 of NW_020799099.1, forward strand.
GGAAAGCCATTGCTTCTGTAGGGAGAGGAGAAGCACTGATGTGAGCTACCCTTCCTTTCCCCTCTCCAGGAACCTGCTGTCTACATACTCCAGCCCTTTCCTTGCTCAGTAGGGCAGAAGCAGTTGCCAGCAGAGCTGTCCTTGCCAGAGGTGAGATGAAGTAGGAGCTGGCGCTGTGTTGCTCCTCCCAACAGTATGGAACAGCTTGCTTTTCCCATGGGTAGAAACAGCCCTTCATAAGCAAACTTTTACACTGCAGTTATTAGGAAAGGAGGAATTTGCTGTAAAGCAGTAGCAAATAAGAATAACCGACCTGTAATTTTTAATATAGTGATTTGGGTTAGTTTTGCCTAAACTCTTTACAGGTCAAGCGTCAATGGAGTTCTTTGAAGTCCTCAAAGTAATGGTTCAAAACAGCTAGTAATTGGTGAGTGGAAGGCAGGATTTCTTTTTTCTGCCCAAGACTCCCAACTAAATGTTTATTTCTGCCTGTTGTTGCCTGTATGCAGTTTCATCAAGTAGTAGTTGTGGACTGACTAAACAAGACATGCATCATAGTCTGCTAGGGAGGCCAGTTTTCTTAGAAGCTGTGAAAGTCTCCATATAGTTGAACTGATACTCAAGCTTCAGCTTCCAAATCTGTATCCAGGATCCTGATTTTTTTCAGGGTTCTGAGCAGCTGTTGGTCCTTAACAGTTTTGATACCCAGACCAGCTGTATGAATGCCTAAGTAGGACCATATTGACCTTTTGTGGATAATGATATTACTCTTGTTTTCGGAGCCCCTAACCTGCATATGTTCTTAGATGTGCATGTGTTGAGTTTAGGAACTGGGAAAGAAAGTGATTTTACAGCTGCCTCTAAGTTGTACTCCTTGATCATGGAAGTAGAAGAAGAGCATGCAGTAGTGCTTACTTTGCATTTGTTTTTGCTAATTTAAAGGAAGGAAATCTCTGAAGAAGCTGAAGTGAGAGAGGAGAATGAGTGATTTTCTGAAATTCTGCATATTCAGTTACTGGAAGGTAATTCTTCTGAGAATTTCTTGGATATGTCCCTACTTGTGGATCTTTTAACTCCAGATGCTAATGGAGAAGAGTACTAATTAAACAACGACTACCCTTCCAAACTGCTCCTCTGGAGAGATTTCAAATCCGAAACTGCACAAAGAAAGCACCAAGGTGTTAATTTCCCTAACAAAAATGTAGCACAAAGCTGTCCTAAACGTCCAGTCCCAACCTCTCTATAAAATGTGGTTTATTTGAAAAAAAATTTTGAATAGGAAACGATACTGAGGATTACATAGTAGTCTGTTACTGAAGCTACAGAATAATCTGTGTAACTTCATAGAGGCTTGCTTTTCCCAGCCAACGATTTAACATCTTGAAATCAAGTTTATATAATCTAGTTTCCCCATATAATGGATGTGGTTTTGGGAAAAGCACTGATAAGAGCTTATGCATTGATTGAAATGGAAATTCTAAACCACCTTCAGTATAAGTGTAGGTACAGGATGTAAAACCACCTGGTCCCTGTGGAACACAGTAAAATGCAAGCCAGCCATTAAACCTTTTAGTTCATCTATCCCCTCTGCAGATTTTACGGCTATTAAAAAGACTGTCTTTAGGGCTAAGTGCTAAAGAGACTCTTACCCTAAACACTATTCAATCCTGCATGAATGTACAGATTATAGGAGGTATGAAGACCATTTATGAGCCTTTGGGAAACAGGTGCACAGTCAGTAGTGTCCTCCTCCCTGCCCCCTAAGCAATTCTATAAAAATCTTTATCTGTATAGAAAAGCCATTAAAGAAGTGTCACACTAAAATAGTAAATTTACAGATAGAGATGGCTACCTTGTTTAAAGAAATTATATTTTAAGGACAGATAATACTAAAGGATTATGTGGTTAGCTGGAATCAGCTAACAAAATCAGCTAAACAAAAGTATCTTCTGCTGTGATAGTTAACTCTGAACAAACCGTTGCTAAATACTAGTATTTTGGAAGGACTTCTTCCTACCTGGGCAACTACTTTTCTGTAGTTGATGGTCTGCAAGCAGCAGGAGCTGCTGCTGGCCAGGAGCAGGGATTCCAGAGTGCAACAGAGAATTGCCTGGGGTGGTCATGGGACAAAGTGAGAAGTTTCTGTTGTCAGAAACTGCAGCAGTGGTTCCAGACTATTGTAATAATCAACTGGAGCCTAGAGAAATCATTGTCCTTCGATTTTCCTGAGGACATACGGAAGAAGATAAATCAGGTAGAAGCATGTGTGAATTAATTTTCCTCACTCAGTAGGGATCCATGTTTCTGATGACCTGTTTTCTCCCCCACACCTGGATAAAAGTGGGTATTGGGGAAAACAGCTGTATGATCTCCTTCCCTAACAAGATGAGTAGGCCAGTGTGGTTTGAGAGCCCATGGGATGCTTTTGTTTCGTTGACTGCTTTATTTTCCCTGGAGGAGAAAGGGAGCTGCCTCATCAAAAAATGCAGCTGAAGGGGTGGCATGTTCCCTCCTTTGCATGTTCAGTCTAACAAGGGGCATCAGGTGGTGACTGGGAAGGCATGAGGAGAGTGATGAGGAAGGGGCTGTTGCTGGAAAGGGAAGTTTTACTGCAGCAGCACCCTGAATCTCTGGGGTGGCAGCAGCAGTCCTGCCATTTCTTAGTGTGCTAAGACAGGAAAATACTTCCTCACAGGGGACCGTGAACATGTCTGATTAATCAGAAGTATTTCAGACATACAGTAAGTGTACCTGTGTTGGATCTGGCGTGACTGTGAGCATTATACATTTCTAGGTTTCACATCTGATATCCACTTTGTCCCTGAGAGGCAGCAGAAGTTTTGGCCTAGTACAGGCAACCTACAAATCCCATCTTGCCTTAGAACAGGAATGTCAGAGACTTCTTAAGACAACCCTGAAGACTGTAAGTACCCGCTTGATAGAGCGTATAGGATAAGTGTAGTGGTGCAGAGTGACAGTGCTATTTTGCACAAAATGTGAGTGTACCTATGGAGTGTTCATTTACACCCCCAGACACTCCCACTGGCAAGTAATATATCCAGGCAACTGTTCTGGCTGCTAGGAAGCCCTCAAGGCTTTTCTACAAACCCAGCCTCCTTATCTGAATCAGCTGAATAAGAAGTTATTTTTGTACCTATATGCTAACATTGGCTTCTGCTAAAATGATCATAAAGGTGCTGAGGAGACAGTCTCAACACCAGCGGTATGTTGGGAAAGGACTGGATATGCTTGTTGGTCAAATGTCTTTTTGTCTTTTTAGCAATTTTTGATATTAATAAGCCCCAGCAATATTTCCAGATTGCGTACAGGTATGTCCTAGATCAATGATGTACAGATTCTGCTGCCCAGAAAAGGATAATCAGGTATCTGCAGTTTTTTTCTGTACCAGTTTGCTTCTGGACCGACAAGAATCTAAAAGATGCATTTTCATGCTAGGGGAAAACAATTTGACTGCAGTTCTGTATCAAGCTAGTTTAGGACTTGGCCTGTAATTGCCAGCTTAGATTTTCCTTATCAATTAACAATTTTTGTGTATTGTGAACATTTTGGATTAATTCTTATAGGTGATTTCTTTTGATAAATGTTGGTAAGGACTTACCAACTATACATAGTCATTATTTCAGGATTTTGGGGGGTTTTTAATACATAGACTTACTTATTGCTAGTGTTGTGCCTTATTTGGAAAGCTCTACCCATCAAAGGAGCCAGTGAGTAGTCTGGTAGATACTGTGGTAAAAGTAATGTTGCTAATGCAAAAATTGAAAAATGTTTTTATGTAGTTGCTATGGACCTATTGAGTCGCTATGTACAGAGCTTGATCTTTTGCTGTCTTGCATGTTGTTTATACCCTGTAAAAATGGTAGTCTAACTGCTACCATATCAGAGTGGAAGCATTTTGCACTTGGGTTTGTTCAGGTGTGAAGCAGTGCTGGAGGGAGGAGGCTCTGGAGAATATAGCCATCAAATTCAATCATTATCTGTGAGAAGAACAGACGCTGCAGTCTAGAGGCAGGGAGGAGTGTGAACTGATGTGGTGCACATTCATCACAGTATGCTGCTGATACTACTTAAAATCCTGACTTAGAGGCACACTGCTCCTCAGTGCTCCTAAACAGTGCAGTGCTTCTCTGTGTGGTGGGCAAATGGCTTCAGGTGTGGACAGGCATACTCATACACTCAGGTGTCACAGCTGCAGGTTTTTGAATGTAGCCCCCTAGAGAGGAAAAATTAGTTTGCAAACTAATTTCACCACAGTGTACCATTCATAGCCATACATCCTTGTATACTGTAGCTTTCTGGCTATGTTCCAGCTTTTACTGGCAAACACTTTCTTCAAATTAGCTGTCTTTTAATACACTACTTTTGCAAGATCCTGGTGATGCAAAATTTCAGTTTAAAGGAATTTATGTCATTGGATTTTACAATTTTGCTATGTATATTGAAAAATATGCTTGACAGCCTGATTTATCTGGAAAGAGTTGGGGAGGAATAATGAAACAGAATAAAATGGTTATTCTTATTGTTAAGTACTTTGTGCCAAAAAGGACTGGATCCTCTTACTTATTTTGTACAAAGGTAAATGCTGGTGCTGTGCTTCTATGTAGGCAACCATTATGCACCCACAACAGTAGCTTGCACAAATAGCCTTGGGGATTGCAGTCATCTTTATTAAGAAGGAAAAGTTGCACTGTATATTGTGGCTTTGTCTACAAAATCTTGCAGAGATATGCTGGAAAGGTTTGAATGTCTTGTGAGCAGGGTGGCACTTGTGATAGTGATCATAGCTTATCTATAGTGCTGCTTATTTGGAGAAAAAGCTCAAGAGGTGGCACAGATTGATTATAGTACAACTAGCTGCATCTTGATGCTGTCTTTCTCACAGAGACCATTGAATCATTTGGCAAATTCAAATTGGTTCATTATTGCTGTATAAAAAGGTTAGAGGAATAGATACAGAATATGAGCAAAATCATTGTCCTAGCAGAATTGGAACATGAACTCACCTTCCTGTTTAGCTTTGTTTTTCAGGAGCTCTGTTAAATACAGGTTACCTGTTAAATGCAGATCATCATCTCTGAAAAATCAAGGCCTTATAAATTTGCCTCCAGTTAGAAATCCCAAATCAAGACTTTCATATACCAATGTTCCTCTTATTTTTCAAGGCTAGGAGAGATGGGATAACGTCTTGCCTTACATACATCACTATCACATCAGGCTCTTTGGGCCTTTGTGTTGATCAGAGATTTGTCAGACATCAGTCCATCCTGGACAGGTCTCTTGCCTTCCCTACTCTAGTTGTCCTTTCTTTTCCTTTCTCTTACAAGACCACTGCCTGCCCAGAAGCTTCTTTGCAGGGTGTAGTTTTCAATCCTTCTGATCCTTGTAAGAAAGTAGGGGTAAATATGTCTTAAAGTAATACTGAATTATAAAAGTTATAGAGAAGGTTTTCATTATGATGGTCTATTTTCCTGTTTGGTAGAAACACATTCTTGATAGTGAAGTATATCTCACAACATGGAGTGGTTTGGAGATTGCTGTTTGTACTTGGTATAACTAGACATATGCAAAATTGTGTAACACTAGAACTGTTCTCTACTTAGCTGAGACTAATGTTATTAAAAGAAATGGTGGATAAATTAGGAAATGAACATCCTGTTGCCAGGTCAACCACACTCCTTATTTGTAAGTATCAGTGTGTGTACAAGAAGAATAATAGATAGTGAGCACAGACAAGAGCTGCAAGGTCTCCATAGCACTTTGGCAGTGAAACGTTGTAGAAAAGAATGCCTTTAGCAACAGTGACCTGAACCCTTAATTCTCTTATCACTCTATGTACGTGTCAGTGAGAAAGAAGAAGAATTATTAGCAGGATCAAAAGGCAAAATTCTGTTTCTTAATTAACTGCATTTCAGTTTTCTGAGGATGCACACAACATATTTCTGCATGTTTTCTCAGATTTCACTAGTGATGAGAGACAGTGGATCAAAGATACTGCTTCACTTAAACTGCCCTCAATTTCTTTCTGTTTACAGTAGATGATTTACTGCCTTTCCAGGTTTTGACTTTAATCCTGTAAATGCTTTTTTAGGGTTTCATTACTAACCTTCTTGTGAAATATAGTTGCTATACAAAACAAAACAAAAAAACCCCAAAAACCAACCAAAAAACCAAAACCAACCCCAAACAAAAAAACAACCAAAAAAAAAAGAAGGAAAAGAAAGTTTGGGATTTTTTTTTTTTCTATTTGCACCATCAAGCAAAAGGTTGTTATGATGAAAAAGTGTAGTGGTTGCAGTCTCCTCTTTCTAGGCAGATGGTATTGAAAGTATAAAGAGCAGTGGTTCATCTGTGTGAGAAACAGTGACGTTTTAAGTAGGTTTTAAAGTACGTCAGTTGCACCACTAAACCTATAAAGTACTTACCTGGGGAGTGTGCCCTGTTTCCTATTGGCATTGATTTCTAGATAATTAGGTGTGATTCTACCTCTGGTTTCTTGTTCCTCAGGTGCACAAGGACTAGGGATACTGTGGTGGGAAAAATGTGCTCATGTTTGAAACAGAGGCACTGCCTGTCTCTGTTCAGCGGGTATTCTTGCAGTTTATTAAGAGTTGCACAGATGGACTCCAAAGGGAGTCTCTTTCAGTCCTTTAGCTGTAATGATACAAACTAAGATAATTTTTAAAAAGTGAGGCTTCCAAATAAACGCAATCTTTTCTTCTTCTGGATACCCAGCAGTTCTTCTTTTAATCTGCAGAGGACTACGAGGTGCTTGGCATTCAAGAAAATCAGGGTACTTGCATAAGTACCTACATGTAGATAGAAGTCTGACAGACACCCATTTTTGAAAGTCTTGTCTACTGGGTGCAGTGTGGGTGGTTGAGAAATTTTAGGTAGGTTCCTTGGGGCTGTGAGATGGAACCGCTGATATAAAACACTTGTTTTCTAGCTGGCAATAATTTTATGAAAAGTGGCGGTTAATCTTTTCTACTCTTTTCCTTCCCTTGTTCCATAAGACATTCTTTATTTGGCTGTGGGGAAATCAAGCCTAAAGTATTGTTGCATCGTGTGTTACAGCTGCTCCCATATCATTTTCTGTTCTATTTGCATAAGTCAGAACAGAATTGAAATACTCTTCTTTCCACCAAAGATTTGTGTTTTGGTGAAGAGGAAAAGAAAACCAACAACTTGTCTCATAGGTTTAGAAACCTGTAGTTTCATCTTTACAAAAATGATTTACTGAACAAAGGGAAACAATGGCTTTTGCAGAGATTGTACAAGAGAGAACCCAGGGGAAACCCAGGGTATTTTATTATTTCTGAAATGCAAATTGCAGTGAAGAAGGGACATTTTTCTATACATGAAAGCTCTGTCTTTATTTCTTTCACCCAACTCTGAAGGTAGTAATACAGTATTTGTCTTCTGTTTAGGATAAGCACATGATTGACATTAAGTGTTCAAGCATGTGTCTGTGTCTTTTATCTCCCACAAGTACTGTTTTCCCTCTTTCTGTTCATTTAAGTCATATTCTGTATTTTATGCAACCTAGAAAAGACTCTGTGTTCTTAATCTTGTTATCTGCTTTCTCAGCATTTATTCATTTTTCAATTGCCTATGGAAGTGGAAAGGTTAAGATACAGTAACTGGGCTCTGTAATGGCAGAATCTCTCTGTGTAAAACTGCTGCTTGCATTTTCTTCTCAATTTGCCTTTTGTTCTATACACTTCAGCTTTAGGATAATCACATATTATGTTAGTTACGGGTCTTCTGTTCTTCCATAGATGCACATAGTGTGTTCATGGAACTGAATATAATTATGATGTATGTAGGCAAGATATAACAGATGTGCTAACCTGTAAAATATATGACACAATGTTAGTTGGAAAACATGAACCAGCATAAGTTATTCAACACAGGTGTCATGAAATGATCCATATCCTCTTTAGTGAGTTTGTTATAGCAGTGTGTGTACACAACAGCATGTTACTGATGTATCAAGGTCTGTCTTTTGATACCCAGAAGTGTTGTTTGGGCTTTGATTTGCTTCCCTGTGTTGTCACACCCTCTTACAAAGCTTTGGGTAGAGTATGTTCCCAGTAAAGCAAATTAGGTGTGCAGACTGTGTGCTTTTACTAATTATTTTCTATATTCTCTGTTAGATAGATACTTTTCAGGTTGGTCTTAACTCTTATGGAAAATTGTCTTGATAGATGAGTTGCTCAGAGCAACAGCTGTAATTTATGGATATAGAAAACGCATGCAGTCTCTCACTGTCTTTACAGATGTGCTTTAGGGCAAGTGAGATGTTCAGATAATGGAAAGGGGGAGTGTTAATAAATCTCAGTCAGGAAGACAATACTTACATCTTTTCTTTAAAATAAATTCAAAGCTAAATTCTAAATTACTTTTTTAAACATCATTGATGCTTTTTCTTCATACTATTGCTATTGTTAAATTGAATGCTAGATAATATGCTTGATGTGTAATTTAAAAATACAAGTAATTAGATTGTGAGATTTGTTTTCCAGAACAGAACTAGTAAATCACTCAGACCCCATAAAAATGTAGACTAGTGCTTTTGATTAGTTGTTGGAATCATTTCAGTTGCTATCGGTGTTTGTTTCACAATGAGGAAAACTATTACTGTATATTGGGAAAATGACTGCTGCAGTATTAATAACATTACTGTAATCTGTAAGGACTGTGAAGAAAATGAACAACATAGAAACTGCTGCTCTGGAACAGACCAGTGATCCGTACAGTCTTGTATCCTGTCTCTGACAGTAACCAATATGTGATGATTCAGAGGAAGAAATACATGCAGTCAATTGTGTTATAGTGTACCACAGAGGGAAATTTCTTTCTGGCCCCAGATGGTGTTCAGTTTATGCCTTAAAGCATGAGGATTGATAGCCATAGTAAATTTTACCTTAGCTAGTGTAACCAAATTGGATTGCTCTTTGTTGTCCATAACCTGTCCTTCACCTGCCCTTTGTAGAATTACACTCCTGTCCCTTATTGCTGGATTCATAGCTTTTCCGTTTGCTGTTTTGAGCAGATGCAATAGTGCAATCCAAGGGCTTATGCCACTATTTTGCATGACGCCACACACCACTATATTTTTTCATTGATAACACCCTGGTTCAATGCTTTTGTTTAAACTGAAAACAGTACTTTTCTGTGGGGCAGAGCAGAGACTGCACTCATCCTGTGTCAGTTCTCTACCCACTTGATAGCAGCTGTCTCCTGTTCTGAACACAGGAGCCATGCTCATGGGAAACATTGAAGAGTATGCTTAGAACTGAAGGCTTTTGTGCCATTGCAGTGGCCTGAAAGGATCAAAACTGGTCTTGGAGCATTACCACACCTTGCAAATCTTGCAGCCTCTGAAGGGAAAGTCAGAATCAGTGCTGGTCATTCTGTTCTTTCACTTTCTACGTCCTGCAGAACTGACGTTAAATATCCCCAGTTGAAGATACTGGAATGCAAGGTGCTGTTAGAGAAATGAATATTCTTTTATTGTAGTGCATAGGTGACATTTGGACCAAAACCCTGGGTCTTTGTATTAAGCCTTGGTACATTTCAATTGTTATATACCCATCTCATAAAATCCTGTAGTCTGAGAGGAGCTTTCTGAAATCTGACAGTCTTGTATAGTAGTTGTTTATTGCAGACAAAAACTGACCTGATTTTAGGCTGGAGTTCATAATGCAAGGCAGTGCTAGCTTTTGAAACTGCTTGCACTGATGTTGCTGCCCTTCCAGGTCTTCTTGAGTACAGTCTGGTTTGATGGATAACAGCACTGCATCTTTCTCATTTGTGCATGGCCTTTTAGCAAGTCCTTCCCTGTGTCCAGGGTAAGGAGAATCTGCAACTGTATTTATGCAATTACTTTCCTTCTTGTCTTTGCCTCTCTGGGTGCAGATCAGTCTCTGACTTCACAGATAATGTTCAAAAAGCAGCAAGCAGTTATCACAAGAAGCAGATTTTGCTCAGCAGCTTACAGACTTGTCATTAGGTGCTGCCTTTCAGCCTTCCAAATGCATGCTCCACTGTCATTTTGCTGCTCCTTGGGAGATAATTAAACAACTCGTTTCTCCTTGCCAAATGACCAGTCAAAGCCAGGGAGTCTGGGTTTCCTGAATGACAGTGGAACATCATAGCAATCTTGGGAGAAAAAATTCCATTTTTCACTGAAGGAGGGAGTCCCAGCTTTGGTTTAGACTGTTCCAGTATTGCTGCTGCTGAGTCTTCCAGAGGGATCATCTAGGCTTCAAATCGGAAGGAAGAAATAACCCTTTGTTGGTTGGTAAGTGGCGACATGTCACATGGCCCATCTGTGAACCTCGGCTGATCAAATCCAGCAGAAATTGTCCTTGAGTTGTCAGGCTGTATGAGCTGGCACATTGCCTCCTCCCTTACACCAGAGTCCAGTTCTGCCAGCACTGCAGTCGTCAGAGGCTCACTTGAAGTCATGACATTTTATATGTTAGTGTGGAAGTCTTTCTTTGCCTAATGAAGGAAGGGACTTGTGGTGGTGATGTGCTGCTACCTAAGCTTTGGAAAAGGCTCCTGTTGTCCTGGACATCCAGAGGCAGCATTGGTCCTTATGGGCTTGCATGGTCATGTCCCCTCACTCCGTCTTCCTTTTCTCAGCTGAGAAACAGGACTGTAGCCAGGGAGGCTACTTCAGGTGAAATTCCTTCTGAAGCAAGCTTTAGGTTTTCTCCTCTAATACTCCTTTCTCCCAGCCCATATTGCTTCAGCAACAGGGCAGCTCACTCAGAGCCATCTGGCTGTGCAACTGGAAATCTGGATGCAGCGGTCTCTGTGATCAACAACTGCAGAGGGACAGCATTTGTTTGCAGCCATGCTATCTGGCAATGGGAAATTAGTGGGTTTTTTGCAAAAGATAAATGAAGATTTATATACCAGCAGATGAACTGGAAAATTCTGCTGGCTTAATCTCAAATCCCAGATTTCCTTACACTTCTTGGGTCTTCCATATAGGTCCACAAAACGTTTCCTAATAGTGTATAGGTATGATTCTAAGGTAGTTGCAGGTAGTGGACTGTGTACCTTGGGGGGGAAAAAATCAACTTGGTGTGGTTTAAAGATGAGATACACCAATTTAAAGACAAGAAATAAGAGAAAGCCAGCTCTGTGGTTATTCATATATTAGACGAACTTTACATACACACAAGAAAAACACTTTTAAGCCTTCAGTGTGCAAATTGTTCATTGAGTAACATTTCTGTAAAGCTCTTGCTCTTTCACTTGCTCAGTGATACACTTTACCTTGGTCTTAACTGCCTCATATTCCTCCTTGTTTTAATTACCTTTTCTTATGTTCATTTACAAATTTCAGAATTCAGAGATCCCCAGGCCATGGCTTTAAGAAGAAAGCATGTTTTTATACTGGTTAATGTGGATAAGCATGATGAGGTTAATGTGAATCCAGGACTCCAGACCTAAGTCTTGCAGTTCAGCTTTGTCCCCCATGCTTGGCTGGGCTTTTATAACACTGATGAGTGAGTGTTCAGACAAAAAAGGTGTAGGGGGTTGTTAAACTCTCAGGCCACATCATGGATTGGGGGCATGTTCTGCAGTGGCAGTTACACAGCTGGAATAAGTCATGCATGCCCCTGTCTACCACCTGGCAGTGCCATGTTTCTTTGGCTTTGAAGGAGCTGGAGAGAAGCTGCTGTGCCTTGGAGCACCCTGGACTGTAGGAGCTGCCAGCAGTGTGCTCAAGTAACAAGGGAAAAACTAAAACCCTGAGATCCCCTTGGTAAATCCTTGCCTACTTCAGGCAGATGAAGATTAACAAAATCTTCCTTCCCAGTCCCATGCAGTCTTTTAGCCCCTGTTGACCTCAGCATCTGATGAGGGTTGCTCTGACCCGGCAGCCCCTCCTCAGCCCCTCCTCGTCACAAAGGCAAATTCTTGCTTCTGGGGTTAGGAAGTCTCCCGCTTCTCGTTGACCTTAGGGTTCAGCTCTGCCAAAGGAGTGAGATGCCACAAGTCGGCTGTGCAATGGCATCTTTCAGCTGTCCGAAGCAGTGACCTCCTGGCCCACCTGTTCAGCAGTGCTGCAGGAATCCCAGGGCAACAGCAGTTCCCACTACATTTCAGAAAGCTGCCTGAGCAACACCCCACATTTTAGCTTGTACCCCGCGGGTCTCTGCTAGCTTCAGAATAAAATGGGCCAATGGCATAATTGCCTGATTGGGGCAGGACTCAGAAAGGGGGCCTAGTGCAGTGGTGCTGAATGAGTTAACATCTGCTCACAGAGTGGTTTATCAAACCATGTGGGGTTTGATGTGGGGACCTTTCCTGCTAGGTAAAGTAAGAGCTGTTGCTTTGCATCATGTCCCAGCCAGAGCTGTGAGAAAGAAAAGAATATTCTTTCTCTCACTGATGCGTATTAACCTCCCTTTGCAGGGATGGGATTTTGGCGGTGGCAATGTCTGGATACTGCAGATTACCCAGGAGAGCATGTATTGTGCAGGCATCAAGTTTCAGCAGTGCTGGGTTTTGTTTGGGATTTTTTTCCTGCAGCGTAACAGCCATGTTAAATTGATTTGCATGAGCCATGGAAGCTGTTCAATGGGAAGAAGGCTAATTGTGCCTTCAGTCCTCTCTTCTCCTATCCCCGCATGCATCTAGGGAATCTCAGACCTCCCGGTAATCCCAGAAACACATTCATACAGCGAGGTGTGGTTTGTCTTTGATGTGCAAAACGGTGGTTCATTGTAATTTTCCCTATGTGTGTACTCAAGAGGCCAAACCTTATTTTTGTTTGGCTTGTCCCTGGGTGCTATTGAATGGACTTATTGTGCAAAATAACCATAGGTGTCAATCTCTGGTGTTTCTCTTCAGAAATTAATAGTACTTTCTTGAGACAGTCTCCCTCAACTGTCAAAGCCATAATACTGCTGAGCAGTCAAGCCTGGAGGGGCTTTAGGGAACGAGCTGCTCTGCATAGGTGAGATCGTATGTCAGGCCCAAACAACTAAACGAACATTGGAATTTGCTGTCAATGTTAAACATCCTTCCAGGAAAATGACTTACTTTTAAAATTTTTCTTGTTTTCCTTCACCTTTTTTTAATCCTGTGTAGCAAATCTACAACTGTGTGAGTAGTTACTGGTTGCTAAAAAATCCTCTACAGGAGAAACAAAGAAAATCTATGCATCCCCAGCACAGTCACTTGCGTGCTATTAGACTCAACCTGGGTTTGATGTCAGTTGATAGTAAGAGGTGCTGGATGACTCCTAAGTACTTCTTAACACTGAGTAGAGGGGGAATAGACAAGTTAGTGCTATATTTAGTATCAAAGTATGGACAGCATGAGGCTATTTTCCTTAACAAAATTTAACTCATAGAAATATTATATTTAATGTTAATGACCAGATGTATGTTAAGACTGGGATAGTGTATTAATTTGTTTGCTGTAATGTTTTTAAATCTGGCATCTAGCTAGATAACATTATGTGTGCCATGTTCAGTTAACTGTACTGATAGGGCAGGGTCTGTTACAACTGTTTGCCTCAGTGCCATGGATTTTATAGGGATGAGCACATTTTGGAAAAAAATCACTTCAGACATTTTACATGGAAGTCATTCATTTCATCATCCTGGAGTGCTTCTAGAGAAGGTCTGCATGTCTTTTGAGTCACTACTCTGTTGTTATTTATCAGTGTCATTCCCTAAGACACTGCCAGTGTTCTTGTGAGAATGTCCTCTAATACAGTGAAAGCATTAGCACTCACTAATGTCTTCTTAATTGTTTTTTACTGCTTTTGATTCCTGAAATGTAATAATGTAAATAAATTGCAGGCTTTGCTTGCTTCTCTAGTATTCCATGGATATCGTTAATACTTATTTTATTTATAAACAAATGCAGGCCAGCACGTTCACAAACATACAATTGAAAGTGTCAGCTCGAGTCCCTTGCTGTTGCAGTATTATATCAAGCACCACCATTAAGTTGTGACTCTGTTTTCTAACGGATAAAACATCTTGAATGCTTTCTCCTTTTGCTCCCTGTCACTGCAGCACTGGCAGGCATCTTTAGTGAAAAAAATGCATTTTAATCTTAGGTCTCCTTGGTGGTATGGAGTGGCAGTTGGTATTGCATCTTGTACCCAGCAGCGTGGCTTGGGTTTCTTAGCTTCAGCTGCTCCCATTCACTCTTCTGTAACCAAATTGTCTTAACACCTGAGAAACTGCTGCTAATTTTCAGCCTAATGGCCAGTGTATACCTCTCTTATTCTTGTGTCAGCTTTTTTCCCTCCCTGTTTACCCTGTTGTAATTACAGCTAACATCCCAGTTGTCTATCAAGCTGAACATCTCGGCTTTGTCCTTCCCTTGAAGATACACACCTCTGAGTTGTTGCAGCAGCACTTCTCTACCCTGTTCTGGTTTGTGAATCTGTCTTGAGTGTTGAAGACATTATCACATGCAGCTTTTGAAAGAAAGCCCTTCTGCAGTGGCATTAATACTTTTCTATCTAATGAAAATGCCTTGATTGATGCTTCCTAACATTATATTTGTCTCTTTCATAGCTGAATCTTACAGACCATACATTTTCCACCTTTGTAATTTCTTATTGATGAGTTCTCAGTTTTTTGCAGGAATTTTTGCAGTTAGATCCCAAGTGCAGAATCACAGTATTTTTTTGTTCATGTGGGACTTATTTCACATTCTATTGTTCTTGTCACCAAAGAAATACATTTCTTTTGGGGTAGTTATTGCAGTCCTCCTCTGTGTTGGCAATGACACCACACATTGCTGACTCTCTTTAGCCCACTTGTTTATGCCAAGGTTTTTAAAGAAAATTCTAAACTAGATTTATCCTTGAAAAACTTAAGTAGCCAAACTCCCTGTTGTCTTTCTTCCCCTTAATACTTCTTGTTGCTCTTTTTTCTTCACCCAGCTGCCTGCTCACCAGTCACTACTTTCTAAATTGACAAATGGTTTCCACAGAAAATGCTTTACTGAAGTCCACCTATATGAGACTGACTGAATTTCTTTTGTCTTTGTCTAAAACATGGATTATCTTACCATGTCAGCCTGGAGAACTCTTTGAATTTTAGCCCCTTTTGCCTTTATGTCCATGTCACTCGTTAACCTTCCTTTAAAAATTTGTTCTAAATTCTCCACACTTGTGAGGTCAGACTTACAGGGCTGTATTCTTTCATATTACTTTCCTATTCTTAATGCAGGCATTACATATGCTGTTCACCAGTCAAATGATATCACTTCTAACTGGATAGACTATTATAAAAAAAAAACTGCTACAAGACTATAACAGACTTATTTTTATGAGTTCATTATTATGGAGTTGTGAAAATGAAAGGTGTACTTCTGTTTAGCTTTATTTTCTTAAAGGAACTTATAACCACGGTGAGGTGAGAGCTCAGCTGTGTGCTATATGGATGAGAAATCCAAGGCTGGTTTTTTATTTAGCCTTTAGTCTTTTTAATGTATGCATTGGTTTTCATTTCAGTGGCTGTTTACAAAAACAGATCTTCTTGGAATAAGAATGGAAACGGAATGAATAATACAGTGGTTTCCATTAAAAAAGGAAAAAAATCAACTGTTGTCATTATATATGAGAAAGAGAAATGACTTTGGTATCTCACTTCTCACCAGCTGAGAAATTGAGAAGTACTGAAATAATGTTCTCAGAGGGTTGTTTTCATTTTGATAGGGCTTTTTTCTTGCATTTTAACAGTTCTTGAGCAGTCATCAACTATCGTGAATGTGACCTGACATGGTAATACATGTTACAGTCTTTTATTAACATAGCAAGTATGATGATAAATTATACCAGCTATGTATTCATTCACAAATTTCACAAATTGTGGTCAGCAGAATCTAGTCCCCTCATATCAGTCTAATTTAATGACTTTGATGTGAAATACTTTCTACTCGCCCCCCCCCCCCCCCCCCCTTTGCTTGATGATGAACTTAATATTAGAAAGGCAGAATGACATCTTCTGAATTGAGATTTGGACAGGATTTGGACAAGACCTGTTCTCTTTTTTAAAAAAAACAGTTGTAAACTATCTAATAGACCCGACTGATGAGGAGGGGTGTACTGCTTTACATTCATTTATGTCATAGCACTAGTACCTTGATGTCCCCTAGTATTAGGTGGGGAATTGCTGTTCACGCACTGATGCAGAAAGGAGAACATGTAGTGTTGAGTCACTGGCAGTCCATCCGTGAAGGTGTCTGGTAATAAGCTGACATTGGGGAAGGTGCTGCCAGATGGTCCAACTATGGACCAAAGGATGTTCTTCAGTTTCACTCGATCTTCTGTTTTTGCTTTTGGTTTGCTGCATGTGGATTTTATGGATGTCTGTTCATTTCAGCTGAACTCTGCACATGAAAATAGTAAGCAAAATTTGGCCAATTTTAGTTCATCTTCTTGTGCCTTGTATAAATGCCCTTGAGCCTGAGAATTTCTACATCGAAAAAAAATGTCCACTTGAGCGTTTGGTTGTTTTTCCTTTTTCAGAGCTTTGAAAATGGAGGGAGGAGGGGAACCAAAATCTTGAAATCCTGTGTATGGTTATTGCCTGGATTGCATTGTGTGATCAGCTCTGGAATAATAAACCTTTCTAAGAGGAACGTATAGGCTTTGTGTAGAAACTCAAGTGAAAAGACATGATTTATAGTAACTTCTCAGCCCCTAATTTTGCATTGATGGTAGATAACAAATAGTAGAGGAATGTTTCTTGGCTTTGTTGCTACTGTATAATGCAGAGCTCATGCACATATTTAATACATTTTTAAATAAAAGAGGCAGTTTGATAAATGGGTGGCCCAATATTGCAGTCACACACAGAATGGACAGCTGTACTATCATTTAGCCATCAGTAACAGAGGGTTTACATCCACATCAGACGCTAATATAAATGTCTTTACATTTTCCGTTTGCTTAGGTATAAAATGATTTGGTTAATGGATTCTTTATTGCACTATGCCTTGTGGCTGTGCAACTGATTTAATCTGGTACCTTACCTACCATTTTCTGTGGTAGGTAAGAGGATTGTATAGTGTAGAAAGCTGTTATTTAATAACATTTTTGAGACCTTGAAAAGCTGTTTTGCCTTCCAGGTATTTCCAACTCAGTTTAAATATTTGCATGGCTTTGCAGCTAAGTGTTGACAGGACGCGTAGCTTCTCATCCATTGGGGTATTATTCTTGAGGAGGAAAATAATAAAAAAATATGTAAAACATTTATTAAAATTATTTTTTAAATATTTCTAATTCTTTTAAGGTACCACCCAAATATTCTTGCTTTTATTGCCCCTTAGAGGCGACCAGCCATTACATATTTCTTGGCTGGATCCCATACTTAATTTACTGGATATTCGCAAGTTATCTAATAATAAGTAAACTGGAGATGAATTGCCTGTAGAACTTGAAAAGACAGTAAAGTGTAAGGAAGTGTTAAGCACTAAGCATCCCAAAAATGTACCGTACTGTTGCACTCTGGCAAGTATCTAACAGTCCAGATGAGCTTTATATTGTGATGTTGGATTTCTCTTGCTTCTCTTAGAACTAAAGAGTTGTCAATGGGTTTCAGTTCCTTTTGGTACGATAATATATTGTTACAAAAAGAAATCTGGTAAGTATAACTGAACTATGTTGGATGTAGAGATGAACTTACCCTTTTGTATTAATCTTTCTCTGCAGGTGTTTTTTTCATACTAGTTGTAGGAGGGCAGGATTTTCTAAATGACCTAAGTGACATAAGACCACAGATTCCATTCAGGATCAATTTATAAGTCTGAATTTTTATTTAAAAAACCACCAACAAATTCCAGCTGCACTTTCATAAAACTCATGTGAGTTGGATCCATAACTGCTTAGCCTTTTAAGGGCAGTATGGAAGTTGTCCTTTTCCCAAAATTCCAGGTTCTTCAGTTATGCACCAGCTGGTTGGCAGCTGAAACTTCTGTGTTTCTGGCTTGTGACACCTCGTGAGCCTGAATTCCAGGAGCTGCTAAGCTTTCAGCTCCTCCATGCTTTGGTTCCCACACTCCTCAGCTATAGAGTAGTCTAGCAGCACTGACTTACTTGAAAGGAAATCCTGAAATTCTTGTTTGGTAGGAAACACAGATAATTTAAATTCTTTTTCCTTTAGGGAACAAATGTTCCCTAGCTATGTTTCAAAGGTTGATATTGTTTGTGAAGTAGAAACATGAGAATTCCTTCCCAGTTATGCTCTGAAGTCCCTTAGATGACTTCCGGAAATCCCACGCGGAGTCTTGGGCTGCATTCAGAAAGGATCACAAGCAGGGAGCAGTTATTGCCAAGTTTTCTGTGGCAAGGAGGAGAATAATGTATTGATGAGTTAAATTTGAACTTTTGCTTCATTTTACCATTTGTGATCATTATTATTGCCTACACTAGAATAATTCTCAGAGTTTGGCCTACGGCTACAACTATTCTATTCCATCTGTTGCAGAGATGCAAATTTAAACAGGCAGAAAAATACCATCCAAACTCAATCCATGTATTACTACATCAAGGCAAAATTTGCCACTCTTCAGTGTAAGAAAATTTACTTTGGAAAACAGGTTTTCTATATTTGCTCATCTCAGGTGATTTCAAGGCTCCTCATAATACATCCATTCCGTGCTTTGGAAGAAACAACAGAGTGGCAGGTGGTGTGTAGTGCAGAGAAGGCTCTTGTGCCTGCTGATGCATTAACTGTATCAAATAAACCTCCGCTGATTTTACTAATACAGTGAGTACAAATGATAGAAACTGCCTAGGGCCCTTTCTGTTCCTTTGGAGTAATAGTAGCATTGGTGGAACCTTGCAACAGCAGAGCAAACGGATAGGCAGATAAGGTGGTAACTGCTGCTTACCAAGTGAAATAGCAAAATATGGCAAGTGCCTTGTGTTCTGTTTCCAGTTTGGTAACTGCAGCGCTTCAGGTGTTGTGGCTGTGGGAATACAGTGTTAGCATCAGTTTGAAGAGTGTTTTAGATCATACCCCTTCAATGTCCTTCAGTGTAAAAGCTGAAGGACAAGATCCACATCCTTTCACTTCTATGTGCCCTTCCTTCTTTTGCTGTCCTTACCAATCATTTCTCTAAGTCACCCACTCTCCCTTTTTAAGCAACCTGTCACACCTCCATTGTTTCTTCTATGCCTTTCTGCTACAGATATTGTATTCTCTTCCTAAGGCTGTTAAAGTGATATGCTTTAAATCTTCTTTACAACGTTGTTCTGCCTGTTGGAAAGCAAAACATTGACTCTGTGTATAATGCAGTTTTGTTTGAAGTGGTAATTAAGTAAGAAGCGCAGTATATTGAGAAGCAGAGTTGCCAAGTGCCTAAGAAGGGAGTGGAAATCTTAATCTTTTCACGGTCTTCTGCCAACATTTGCTTCAGAAGGTAGAAGGCACGGGATATCTACCATTGGGAAAGAAGTTCTAAACAAAGTGTTGGTTTCCATCTAAGCTCCTGTTTACAGCCCATTGCAAAAAGTACAAACCTCAAAAGCCACTCTGACTTCAGTTCCCAATGAAGCTCACATTTGACTATTTCTGTTTTCCAGTTTCTTTGACAGCTCAGCATCAGTCCTCCTGCCTCCACCTCACACAATTTTAAGATCCTGTTCAACAAGCAGAACAAGTATAAACATGGTTCTGTTATCCGGGGGCTGTCTCTTATAC
>NW_020799099.1:24670408-24754270 GCF_003259725.1 Athene cunicularia
GGGGGGGGGGGGGAAGAAAGAAACATGGAAAGGCACAACAGCATGCTCAGTGGGATGTTGTAACAAGACAAATCACTTTTCTTTAAATTTGGAGTGCTGCCCTAACTTTGAAATTCTTTACTCTCTGGTCTGTTCTGGCTAGCCCCAGGTCCTTTCCTTTCGTTTTTCTCTTCCCAGCCTACATTCCCCTCCCTCCACAAGCACTGCTGACTCTGCTCCCTCCTGTTTCTCCCTTGCCTACGCTCTCAGAGTATCATTGGCTCCATGCCTTACTCAGCCAGGATAGTGTCATGAATACTGCATACTGTTCAAATGTGCACGTCTGATGTGCAAAGTTCTAAAGTAAATGCTTCTGTAGATAGAAACTGTGGGGGGAATATCACAAACCAGAATCAAGAAAATTGCTGTGTTTTCTAAAGAGAGAAAACACATTGAAAATAGTCATTTGTAAATGACACAGATGCCTAGTGAGTGAATCATATGCAGTGTTCTTTCAAAACTAGGGTTTATCATAAAATCATGTAAAATAGGGATCTGTTGAACTCTCATCTCCAGGTCAATTCACCTATACCTCAAACATTGCTACCAATGTTTATCTAACTTTTTCAAAGAGATTTCCATTGTGGAAATTAAGCAATATCCGTAAGCAGCATATTTAATTCACTAGTGGCTTTTTCTACCCCTGAACATGGAGGACATTTTACTTTGTCCTCTTTGCAGCAACACTTCATATACGTTAGCTAACTTCTCAGTTTCTTCTTCAGATGCTCCACCTCTCATTCTTTCACTGTTTGCTCAAAGGACCTTCTATTCAGACTTGTCTTCTCGCTTCTAAACTCTACGTGGTCTACTGTCAGTGGGTTTTTTTTGAAATGTATAGTCCTAAACTGAACAAACTACTTTGGAGGAGGCTTTGTGAGCTCTTAGCACTTCAATGTTTGGGGGGGTTATTTTCTTCTCCCAGCAGTGTGACAGTGTTGACTGATGTTTGAGCCATTTTAACCCCCCCAGGTCCTCTTCTGTCTCCTAGCTGGTCATTTCGCATCTAGTATTTGTGCAGTTGATTGTTGTGACCTTCAGCTCGCTGACAAGATCTGAATTATAATACTTAGCATTTGTCTTTACTGAGGCACATCCTATTTATTTCAGACCACTTTTCCATTTTCTTAGGATTGTTTGTTTCTAATCCAGTTGTCCGGCAGTTTTTGCCCCTTGCAACTTTACGTGGTCTGCAAACACAGCAAAAGTATTACATCAGCCAAGGCATTGATGAAATGACTGTATACTATGAGTCTCAGTCAGACAACAGCTAGTGATAGCTATCCTTCAAATACAGCTTTTCAACTAGGAGTGTGCCTGCTTTATGTTACTCATATTCCCTTTCATATTCACTATTGAAGTGTTGCATGAGGTAAGTTAGGGCATCACTGGTAGGTTTTCTAGTAATGTCACAGAAGTTTGGATTGATGTCATTTGTGTTGACTGCTACTGATCACCTTGCTATCTTCTCCATGTCTGTAGATTAAATCTTTGTTGTTCTCTAACCTTGCCAGCAATTACAGGTGTGTGCACTGAAATCTGACTCTCTCTATTCTCCTTTTAATACTCTGTGTATCTGCCTCTTTCTAGTCTTTTAAGTATATCTGTCTTCCACAAGTTCTTGAAAACTGTTCAAGAAAATACTCACCCACAAGGTTGTTGTCATTGGTTATATCAGGCTGACACTTTTTACTT
Source organism: Athene cunicularia (assembly GCF_003259725.1). Lineage (NCBI taxonomy): Eukaryota > Metazoa > Chordata > Aves > Strigiformes > Strigidae > Athene > Athene cunicularia. Next base: position 24,672,143 of record NW_020799099.1, read on the forward strand.
ATGCTTCCTTGTAATTGTTTGCTTGTAGGTGTCAAGTGTGCAAGAAAATGTCAACCTTTCAATTAATATACCCTTTTTAATTACTATTACTGTCCCCCTCTTATTTAGCAAAGCTGTTCTTTGACAACTTTTTCAGATGAAGGCTGTTGTTCTTTTCAGCTGTTTGTGGTGTGCCTTTTCTATTTTATTCTGGAGTCTTGGGGCCAGGTTCTGACCTAACCTTAGTGCCTCAGTATCTTTGGCTGTCAGGAGACGTGATCTTCAGTCAGAATAAGCCAAGAGAATTTAAACTGTTTTAAGGTAAATCATCCTAACTGTGCCCCAGGCCACATTTAGGAGGTGAAACCATCTTTGCTTTTGCCCTTTAAGGCAAGCTCAGCAGATATCTGGCTCCTCAGGGAAATGAGCTCACTGAGTTTACATTAAATACTTCATTGACTTAACTTTTCTTTCTTTTGAATGTTAGTACTTCTTTAAAGGGCCTTTACAAAGTTATCTTTATTCCCTTTTACCACACATAATGGGATGAAAACCTTGCCTCACTGAAATCAGTATGAACTTCAGTTAGGTCAGAAACTTTACCCTAGAATTTAAAATATGGTTATATTGTGCAAGCCTTAAGTAATGTGTTTCATTTTGCTAAGCTCACTTTTCCCCTCTAACCACTCTTAAGTCAAAACTAAACAGAGAATACGGAGAGCAGTGCATATAATCTTGATTTTTGTACAGACAAAATCAACGTTTTATAAGAATTTTTATGTTTTCAGAACAAGGCCAAGTTCTCTGCAATCTATTTAATTACATGTTAAATGAATTTGGATAAAGCATGGATTTGTGTCTCAGTGAACAATCCCAGGAAATCTGAGTTGAATTGATGACCCTGACATTGGCATTACCTTGCCATGTTTTCACTTTTCCATCTGTGAAATGAGGATAGTAATACTGGTATTTCTTTAAAGCTATTGGAGATCTTTGGCTATATTCTATAAATGACACTTCTTTACTTTCCAGAAATCTTTTCAGGTTTCTGTTTAAAAAAAATAAAGTTATTCAGCTTTTTGTACTGGCACTTAAGAGACTTCAGCGTCACTAGACCTGTGAGATCTCTTTCCAAAATGAATCATGAGACATGGGCTCTTCCATTTGCAGCCCTTAGTCTTCCTGCTGAGCTACAGGTCGGAATTTTTTGTCTCCCAGCTGAAACATCCACCAGTATTGATGCTTCCCGGGAATGAGTGTGACAGTTGTCTTGCACTTAGGAAGTGAAGCTTGTACAGGACTCTCCTAATATAGTGGTGGTTTTGGAGTCCCAGTAGAGAGCTAAGTGCCTTTTAGAATATATTTAAATTAATGAAAGGATTAAAGGATGTTGGTGCTTACAATAGCAGAGAGCTGTTCTTAATGATATAGAATAGTGGTTCAGAAGGGAACAGGTCTGACTACACCTTTACATGAGAAACAAGGAGAAAAGAAAACAAGTTTGCTTGAAGATCAAAAATTCTGCGTTTGTAGGAGAGAAAGATAAAGAAACTGAGAAATCTCATTATGTTATGGCAGTTTCTGGACTATCAGAGTGAAGACTTTCTAATTACCAGGAGGGTTTTGTTTGGTGGGATTTTTTTTAACAACTGAGGATTTTAAATGAGAAAAGTAGCTGTTACATAATATTTAGCACTGAAACATCAGGTTTTTATGTGACTCCCTTGGCATGGAGTCAAGTAGGGATAAAGTACTTACGTTTCTATGTTTCTTAAAATGACTTTTTCAACATGCTGATTGGTTCTGGGGTCTCAGGGGAACAGTCTAGGCCAGACTGACAGTGGAATTGTATCATAGGCTGCCATCCCAATGGAAATGAGAATAAGCAGGCAACTTCCATTAGAGGCCACCGTTGAGATTACAGCAGCATGTCGGAAGTACTGTTTACATTCCAAAGAGCAATTGCACATCACTAGAACATGTACTCACTTTGCTGCATGGTAGAAATAGTTGATATTGGCTTGGCGGGGGGAAGGAAAGAGAATTGCATGCTCCAAGTCAGAAAAGCTTTAGACCCACATTTCTATCTCATGGCATATTCTCCGTGAGATACTTCCTTGCGGAAGACTTTTAAAAACATGTATGTGTCTATTCTCAGTGATTTACGGTCTTATATGTTTTCCAGTTTCAAATTAAATTTCCTATTCTGATATTTTTTCTGGTGCACTTTAAAGCCAAGGTTTTACAAACTTCAGCTGCTTGCTTTGGGAAACCATTCCACTGCCTATTAAATTTTACTGTGAAGCATCTTTATCCCCAAATGGTCTCATTTTTCTTAATTTCTTCCTGTTATGCTTAGATCTTTCTCCTTATTTTAACCCACAAAATTCCTAGCTTCACATCTTCAAATATTTGTATATTTTGTACAAGCCGTTTTTATGTCCTCTTCACTTTAGGTCTCTTGGGGTCTTTGGATGTCTGCCCTGTGAATCCTTGTATTGTTTTCCCTCATTAAGATGATTGGCATTGAATGAATAGTCCTAAAATGATCCTTTCCTTGTACATGTATGTACATCTTCTGCTTATGCCTCTGTGCAGTCTAATCTCTCATTTGGTAATTTGTTGCCAAAGCAGTTGGCAAATTTATGTTTCACAAATATCTTTTGCAGGTCATTTCTAGAAGTTTTTTGCCCTGCTCTGGTGTTAAAATGCAAGTTAGCAAATTTAAACTCTTAAGACACATTAGCACATAGGAATGATTGAAACATTAATTGGGTAGTGGAAAGCTTCTAGGTTAACGGTTGTGAGTTCAAAGGTGATTGCAAGGAAGGAAAGGCAGGAAGAGTATCTGGGTAAACTCTGCACCTGTGAAAAACCTATGGTAGCCTGTGACTGCTATGATGAGCCCTGGGGCCACTGGTAGTTGGCATCTTTCAGCTCCTCTGCCTTGTGTTGGAAGGCTAGACCACCATGAAGCAGCTCCAAGGTGGATAGCGGAGTGCAAAGGCTGATTTAAAACTGCAGCTGCGTTTTGCTCCCTATCTTTGCCAAGTATTCTGTGGTGAGAGCTAACAATTGGCACCGCTGCCTCCCTGCATGCTCCTTCTTAGGAGGGCATAGGCCTCAACTCAAGGGTATGTACATCTTGCAGCCCTTCATAATTGTACCAGCACTACTAGCCTTTTTACAACTTACGTTCACTTTGCTCTTTTTGTAGAAGGGTTAATGCTCCTGCAGAATACAAGATGATAGAGAAATAAGTCCATTTTCTTAATTTCTATCTGATGTATTGGCTTATGTTTTTCAAGATGTATCTTCTTTTTACCTCTAGTTGAGATTGCTGCCTTCTTAAGACCTGGTATGGCATTTATCTTTTCTCTTAGGAACTCAGGGTATTTTCCCAGTCTGCATTTCCTTAGCCTATTCCTCATAGCATTTTCCAGTGAGATCATTAGTGAGATATATAAAGGAGACTTATAAAAAAGATGAAGACTTTTTACTAAGGCCTGTAGTGACAGGACAAGGGGCAGCGGTTTTAAACTGAAAGAGGTTAGATTCAGACTGGACATAAGGAAGAAATTTTTCTGTGATGAGGGTGGTGAGACACTGGAACAGGTTGGCCAGAGAAGTTGTGGATGCCCATTCACTGGAAATGTTCAAGGCCAGGTTGGATTGGGCTTCAGGTGACCTGACCATTTGAAAGATGTCCCTGCCAATCACAGCGGGATTGGACTAAATGATATTTAAAAGTTCCCTCCAACCCAAACCATTCTGTGATTCAGTCTTGAAAATAATTTGACCTATTTGACAGGTGTTTGGATGTTGGAACTGATGTCTATTCTTTGTTCAGTGGGGTAATGTTTAGTGTCCTGCTCAAATTGCTCTAATTCAGTTCTTCCTTCTTTTTATCAGCCCAACAAGACCTGTGTTGAAACCGATTTCTTTCTGGGTACTAATGCATGATTCAGCTGTACAGGTTCTCACTGTGTCTTTTGTCAGCCTAGGAGGACACTTATGGGCAAGTGCTTATTGCATCTTGGATTTCTGTCATATGCTTCTGGTTCAGAGGGATGATTTGTGCTGTGTTTGCTTAGCTAGAAGAAGAAAGCATTTCGATTTCAAACCATTGGAGAGAGTGTGTTCTGCAAACCAAACTTCTTTTTACCTTGCCGCATTACTCTCCTTGATGGCATATTGATTTACTTTACTCAGCCAAGTTGGGCCAGGCTCAGCTTTCTGCCCAATTATGTGTCTCAGCATCTTGCAATTTCACATCTTAAGCAGGACTCAGATTTGTTCTCCCATGCTGGGATCAAGCTCTGTAACTGCAGGTTCTTCGCATGCATTTCTTTTGGGCTCATAATGAGTAAACACGGTGCAGGTATACCTGGAGGCAAAAGCAGTGGGCTTCACCCAGATGTTGAGCACCTTCTCAGCAGCGCATGGGATTTCTGTTCCTACAGCAGCCTTTTGCTTTCCCGTGTAGCATTGTGCAAATGAACAGGACTGTACACAGAGGAGTGTTTGAAAGTTTACTGTTTAGGTGTTTGAGTTCTCTGCTGAGGTGATGTTGAGTATGTGCAGGCTAAGGTATCTTGAGCACAGAAGGTCTCTCCAGCCATTACATTTCCTTCAGAAGGTTTCTTTCTTTATATAACAGCAGCATGTAGCTTGGTGTTCCGAGTTTGTGCTAATTGTCTAGCCATGAACATGTAAGTTAGGGCAACATTCAGATCACTTATTTTTAAAAATAGCGGTTCAGTCTGGTACAGTGTTATGGTGATGTTGGTTGAGATGGTTAAGCTGGTCAGAGGATGTGGTTTGAGCCCCAAAACTGATCTGACTGATCACCATTGCCAGAGGGGTTCAACCATCTGAATGGGATCTGAGTGTCGGGGGAGCATGAGAATAAGTGAGACAGGAGAAGTGGGAATGGAAGGAGTTCAGATGAGTGCAGCACCCCCACTTTCCCTGACAGCTTTTGTAATATTAGCCTGACTCAGTGTCTCCTGAGATTTTAGCATCTCTCTGATGCCGGGAATGGCAGACCTGTCTTGCTCTCGGCCACTGGCTTCCCATGTGTTGGCAGCTAACTGACCCCCTTGAGCCAGCTCAGTTCACTAAACTTCCAGAAAATTAACTATTTATAAAAATGTGAGTTCTCTGACTGTCTCAGCACATCAGCTCAGTGCTAAAGCCAGTTCCAGAGGGCAGCAGGGCATCTCTTTTAGGAGCAAGCCTCAGACTGACTGCTGTCCTGTGAAACAGCCACCTGTCCTAGCTCCTTTCCCTAGACTGAGGTTTGATGCTTGACCAATGCCTTTAGACTGACTCTAACTCTTAAGAAAAAAAATAATTCACTGATTTAGCTGCACCTAGATCTCTCTTAGTGTAGATGAAGCTCCAGTGGAGTATTACAAAAGCTGCTCTGACATTCATCCTTTCTTTTTGACAAAATAGTAACATCTTATAGTGCACATGGTGGTATAATTTAAAAATTACATATTTCTAGCCCAGAACACTAAATTGTATATTCAGATACTGTGATGCTTTTTGTACTGCTTTGTTGAGCATGAATTTTGAGTCTGAGAAATGGTGATGTTTTCCCAGTTTCTGTAGCTGGGGGTTGGTCATACAGGACTGTCCTCAGCAGAAGACAACAATGTCACTCATACCAGCAATTCAGCTTTTATGCAGAAATAACTAAAAGAAAAAAGTTTGTATTTATTTACTGGCCAATTATCCAATTTTTTAAGATTGGTCTTCACTGGAAGATAAAATGAAGAGAAATGCAAAATGAAAACGAAGTCATTAATGTACTCTTTGCTTCTAGCTTTCACTTCATTTGATTGTAAATTGTTTGCAGTAAAATTGCAAATTAGTAGCTTGGATAAAGCTCTATAAATTTCTTCAATATCAGATTTAAATGAGGAAGAATTGGGCCTCTAACCTTCATGGAATATAAGTGTAGCTGGATGTGTTCCTAGGGGCTAATTATCCATTCCTCCATATCATTTGCTTGAACTCTCAATTTCTCACAGTTTAATGCACATTGGATGGATGCTGGAAAATGTCAAAGAAGATGTGAGATAGAAACTTAGGCAAGGAGATCCTCTTCCTACCAAACATGAATGTCAAAAGACCTGGCATGTCCCACAGCAGGCTTCTGAATGGGAGCAGCTCTCAAAAACCCATGTTGCTTTTCAAGAGTAGTGTAAAATTTGTCTTGAGTTGACAGAAAGAGAGACAAGGGTTACACTGAAAATAGGTTTTCTGCATTTTGTAAGAAGAGCAGGTTGAAATAGCCATCCCTCCTGGAAAGGAAAAATGCCTCATGAACTTAACAGTCAGTTGTCTCTGTACATCTTACCTAGGTACAGGGGAAGTGTCCTAAAATGTAGGCAAAGTAAATTTTGGTTTAATGTGAGGTATTACTACTGTAATTTCATTTATTTTATGACTGTTTTATTTCTTCCTGTTTATCGCACAACTGAAAGAGCAATTCTTCCACTCTTAGGCCTGTGAAGCAGCTCTTTTGTCTCTCTCACCTGTGTTGCTTTTACCAAAAGCCAAAGTGATGGGAAGAATAATCTTTATGGGCAATATTCCAAATTTTTAGAGAACAGCCATGGAAAGAGAGAGCAAGCCTTTTATGAGGGTCTGTTGGGTGTGTGGTAGCTGTGCCCAGCCTGGAGAGAGGGGTTGATGGCTGAGCATGTGCTCGCCCTAGCCGGGTGTATGGGAAGAGGGCACTTGTGTGATGCAGAAAATTTAAGCTTCAGTTTGTGTGCATAAATTCAGGTATTAATTAGAGAGCATAATTTGTTTGGAGAGTCGAAGATTAAAGGAACTCTTGTCTTCCTGTCAGAACAATTTTGTCTGCATTGTGCTGTCTGATAAATCAGATTGCATAATGGGGATATTGTGTGAATTTTTCAAGAGCAAATCAGAATATGCTGATATTAGACGCATGCTTTTTTTTTTTTTTTTTTTTTGTGCATTCCTTATGTCTGTGGAAGAGCTTCTGCTCCTTTTACTGTCAGGTTTAACTGCCTCTGTATTCTCCTGTTATCTGTATGGGGTATTTGTCTGGTTGTCAGTGGGGAAGGCTTCTTTACCTCAGGCATCTGAGATACAATGCTAGTCACGTGTCCTGCTTTTTGGACTTTGAACCCCTGTCTAATTCTAACTTATCTTCCCTGATCCAATGATCCTTCAGCCTGGAAAGGATAAGCAGCAACACTCATCTGTTGTCAGCTTTGTTCAAGCCGTGGGGAAGTACAGTAGTTGCTGTTCTGTTCTGTTTGTTTAACAACAAGCAAGAGCAAAATGCTTGAATAGAACGAACAAAAGTAAAAACAAAACTGAGAGGCAAACCCTGTTTCTCAATGTGTAAATGCAGCCATACAGTCTGTGAGTACGGTATACACGGAGCTTGGGCTGTGTATGGGTGGGAATGCATTTGCACAGAGAGGAGGTCACCTGCAGTTGTTAACAGTATCCTTAAGATGAAATGAAACAGGGAGATAAAAGATGTGGGGATTTGGGCTTGAGTTTTGTTGGTTTGGGTTGTTGTTGTGTGGGTTTTCTTTGTTTGTTTTTACTTCTTTTTGTTCTGCAAAGATGAGATTGTCTTATCTGTGGCTTTGTTGCTTTGGACACAGTCTGTGTCCTTCTCAATAGTTGCTTATCCTTTTGAATTAAGTTATGCTGGTTTAATACTATGCAGAAGCCACCTCTCAGAGAAGTGCTGGATGTCCCTGGCTTTCTTCAATTGGATCTATTGTGTCACTAGAACAGTTAAATTTCACCAGTGCCAGGGTAGAATACCCGGTATGCAGTCACATCATATGCTCGCTCTGGAGGTTTTATTGCTTATGCTGTCACTGCATATTAAGAATTAGTGAGCAGTGTGCACTAGATTGTTTTAGACGTGGTTTATATATTATTCCTAACGTACCCTGACAGACTGTGCTATCCCAGCTGCGCTGTGTTGGTAGTACCGGAAGGAATATCAGCCGCTGTTGTTAAGTTAGGAATATAGGTTCACCTACAGCCTCAAATTCTTATTTATACAGAGCTTTATGAAACAGGCATCTGTTGGGATGATAGTTTCTGTCCAGAAGTGAATCTGTTTAAAGGCTTGTCACCAAAAGTAACTTCCAAATTCTGCACAGATTTAGAAAACCATGTATCACCCATGTTTTGTAATGGGGAATATTTTCAAACTTGTCTTTGCACACTAGATTTCCTAAGAAGCAAGAAAACATGATTTTTAAAGAAAATACTACTTTTTGGCAGAAAGCAGAAGAGAGAACGCTTGATGAGTACTGAATTAGGCAATGCTTTTTGCTCAGTTGTTTCTGAAAGTGGTGGTAGACCAGTCTGTGCCTAGAGGGCCTCATCCTATTGCTGTTGGACCATTTGAGTCATTTGTGGACTGTGGATAGACAAACATTAGATCTGTCATGTTGAAGCAGACAAATAAATTAATTTTTCTGAATGCTCTGTATTTGCTTTTCATCTGTCTCCCCTGTATCCTATCTCTTGAGTGGTGTGAAAAAGACTCTAGCTCGCCAACTCAGGTCTTGAGGTGAAGGAAGAGAGAAGCTGGCTATGACAGTTTTAAGTGGAGGAGAAATCTGCGTACGGGGAAAGATGAGGAAGATAAAAAAATGTGAAAAATAGGGACATGAATGCTAAAACATGAAAAACATAGGGAACAGGACAAAGGAGGAAGTGGAACATAAGGAAGCTGAAGTACAAGTGTCAAAGAAAAGAGAAAATGAGGAAAGCAAATAGAGGAAAACAGAAGTATTATGTAGTTGTCAAGGCTTTTTAAAAATATGTAAAACCAGAAGTGTTTCAAGATGTGAATGTGTATGTATAGAAATGTAGTTTGAGCCTTTAAAAGTACAGGCTGTAATCTTGAATTTTTCAGCGCAAGTTGGAGACCTAAGAGCTTAGTGGGGCCTTATCCCATTCAGTTATGCTAACAGATGGCCACATTAGTGATATCTCCCACAGAACATTTCTCCATCTTATTGCTCCTCTGCTCTGGGTTGTCCTTATTCTGCCATATGGCCAACAGTGATACACGGTGAGGTCTCAAGAGCTGATTCTGATGGTAAATGAGTGCCTGTAAACAGATTAATCCAGACAGATCAGTTATCTGGTTCTCAAATGTAAAATGTGTGTGAGAATTAAGGGTGGACACAAGGAACGTGGTGTTACTGTGTTGTTTTGGATGAAGTGGGGTATTTGAAGTGTGGCAGTAGTCAGCAGAATAGTAAAGACAGCATCCAGTGTGTGCCTAAAGCATGTGCTAAATGGGCAATGGAAACACCAACAGAAGAAATAAATAAACTTTTCCCCTGGGGACAACAACATAACATGTTTCTGTAAAACTTGTTTGTTTGGGAAAATGTGTATGCTAGTTAATTGAAACATTCACTCCTGTCAACTGAGAATTGACAGGAGGAACACCAAAGCAGACAAGTAGCAGCAAACTGTCTGAAGGCACATTTTTGGAGCCCTGTCTAGCCCGCAGTTTTTGAGTTCTTCCTTTTTCCAAACTATAATGTGAAAATTTAAAATTGGCAATGAAATACATCAGAAACTTAAAAACAAATGACAGTTTGAAAAGAGAGGGAAATGTAGTACTCAGATCTTCTGTGTATCAGGGTAAAGGAAACATGTTTTATATTGTTTGTGTATCTGCAGAGCTGTGGTATTATTAGAAATTCATTTCAAACTGAGGAGCTCAAAATAAACCTCCCATTTAGGAACAGTTGTACTGCTCAGTTTACCACACTGATATTTACAGCCAACTAATCTGAATTCCTCTATCCCTTAGAAATCGTCAATCCTCTTGAAGGTGTGAGCATCTTCCCACACTGTCAGATTTGAATATTTAATCTAGAGAATGAACTTGAGTTGAAATGCAACTCCTTTGGCAATGGAAACTGCCTTTGAAGTTTTTGGAGCTTCTACATTCCATGTTTCCTGTTTTAAATTAAAAGAACAAAGCACTCTTGAATAGCGCACTGTAAGCACCCTGTGAAACCTGCATTGCGGACATCTGGCCGGCTGACGTGAGGAGCCAGACAGAAGAAGGAGGTCCAGGGCATTTCATTCACCTTCCCGTTAAGCAACCCATCCTGGGGAAGAGAAGTTCTTGCAAGTTAGAGCTAATGTGGTTGGTTGTATCCTCAGTTACAGGACTAAAGGTTTCATAAAGAAAGTTTCCTCCTGTGCTTTGTTGATGAGGATAATGAAATACCCCACGCTAGCCATTGCAGGATGGACTTACAATTATGATTGCTTGGACAGAAAAAGCCCCAAATTCATTGCATCTGCCTTTCTCTGAATTTCATAGGTCATTTCTGATCCAGCTCACATAGACCTTCCATGGGTTTTTGTCATCTATAGGCCATGACCTCTCCCAGCTTCCAGGCAGCAAGATTCATGATCCTGCTTAAACTGTGAAGCTTCTTAGGATGTGCCTGTTTTGCAGGCATGAAGAAACCCAGGCCAGATGAGGCTTGTGGCATTAAAAGCTTCATGTCTGAAAAACTAAGGAATTGTAATTAACTTGAAACTTACCTAATTGCACCAGGTCTAGGAATACTATTTTCATTCTAGACTCTGGGTGGAAATAATTTTATCAACACTGATGATAAATCTCTTGCTCTGTGCTGAACTGTGTCTACTCATCTTAAAGTACTACCTTGGAGCATTCAGTGTTAGACTCAAGGTTGTGCTGTCTCCTTGAAGAACGTGTCAAAAAGCATAGTGAAGATTTCAGCAGCACAGAGATGCAGAGACAAATAGCTCAGCTTGCCCTTCACCAAAACTATTGCTCCCGTGTAAGGTTGGACAAAATCAGCTTGTAAGTAGGGATCAGGTACTTGAAGCTGGATCTAAGCAAGGCAGAGGTGAGGACAAAGGAGAGCTGGAGGATGCCTTTGGCCATGTCTCAGTTGTCCTGTATAGCATGTAATTTAAAAACACTGCTGGATTCCTCTGTGCCACCAAGCTCTTGAGTGGCAGCCTCTGTGATTAACAATTTCCACCATCTGTGATTAATGATTTCTGCCATCTCTAGTTGGTGGGGAGATTCTGTCCTAGCTTAGTGATGATTTTATAGGACTCTTATGTCCCATCTGGGCTAGAGCAATGCAGTACACATGGACATAAAGCCATTGGTTCTTAGGCAACTGCAGTCACACAGAGTGCTGCAGCATTCCCCCTCGGCAGCGTGTACTCGTGGTAGCACAATGCACCATTTCTTTTCTCTGAAGTACCGCTACAGCTGCTGGGCCATTTGGCAAGCTGAACAGGGAGCAAGAGCCTGTGCTGGCTGCCGACTTTTGGGTGACACCTAGTTTGTCAGGCTATCTATCTCAAAAGGGATCTGGAACAGCTTTTATGTTAAAATATCTGTTGTATTTATAAACCTGGACTGATGCTTGAAGAGGTGTTTGAAAAATTATATATGCCATTTTTAGATGAAGTTTGAAAAACTAGGTGTATATCATATAGATCATATACTTCATGTATAATCATAAACATCATATATCATCATAAAATACTAAACATCATCAGACAGCATGTGTATCTTTGCACAATGTCACCGATCAAGGTTATAGATAAAATGGCAGGAGATGGAAAGCAAATAATATTCCAACGTTTATTAAAGATTCAGTGGTCATTGTGTTTGGGTATTACCATTTAAGTAATTAACAGCTGTTTCGTCAGTGACTCAAGTAATTACTGGCAGGTTTTTCTTTTTTTATTGTTATAATCTGTTTCTTTTGCCTCTCTAATTACAGAATTTAATGATGTCTTTTTCTGAATGATTCAGCTGTTGACTTGCTGGTAGAAAATTTTGGCCAGACTTGACAGTGAGAGATTTGTATTTCGTTTAAACTGGATTCCATGAGCTGATCGGAAGAACCTCTCCATAAGCATGCAGAGAGTTGAAGGCATCCGAACTTTTTTCTCTGGCAAAAACTCTGTAGTGGTATCAGGCAGGTTCTGTTTTGCTGCTGCTGCTGTTTGGGTAAGAGCTGGTTGCTGATTACGATTGGGAGACAGGGGTGCTGTGGGAGAGGGTTTGTTAAAGGTTATGCCTGTACTAGCAATTAGTGCTGTGCAGTAGAAGCAGAGCTATAGCACCAGTCTGCTGGTCCTGAGGACCTAATGTCCACATTAATGTGTTTTTGAGGTGTTGGACTAGCTCTGGTTGGTCCCACATGTTCCACCAGTGGCTCGATTGCCTGGAGTGTGCTTCTGGAGGGCTGCTCCAGATCTAGTTACACCCTGCAGAATCCTGTTAGTGGGCTCCGAGGCATCACTGTGCTCTGTTGGGAGAGCTGCTGATCTGAACTACAAATTGGTGTAGCCACAGCTGTCAAATGTCTGGTCTTATCTCCTGAACTGAGATAAAACTGAGACCATAGGGACAGGCTCTTGGAGGAAGTGGCAATACTGGTTCTGACTTATTGTTAGCTAAAATCAAAATCCACTAAGAATAATACCTATTAAAAAAATCTTCTAATGATGTGGCTTCAGATACACGAGAAAATGAGGAAGCTCCTTCTGGGGCTAAAACAAAAATAAAAAAGGGAATCACCATTAAGAGGGTAAGATGCCAGAAACACTAGTGCAATTATCTCTCTAGGATAGCTGCAGATATTCTGACATAGCCTACGATGACTAAGCCACTGATGAAGTGCCTGTGTATTGAGAGCATAAAGCAGTTATAGTCTTACACTAGTATTCTGAAATGTTTTTATTTTAAAAAAACTCCACTCCACCCACCTTAAAATCAAAATCTAATTACATGAAATGAAGATGTTTCCTAAACAGTCTAAGTTGGAGCATGTGCTGCCAAACTGAAGACTTCATAATAAGTGCACTCTGTTACGGTGAGTGCATCAACATAAAGGGGATAATAAGGAGACTGTAAAGAAAAACTGCTTGAGCAGTTTCTTACACATGACATGTTTACTACAGGCCCATTTTTGAAATGCTGTCACTTAAATTAACAAATTTCTGCTTATTGAACTATGTTGTTCAGATGTCTTATAAGCAACATCAACTCCTACAAACCTAAACAACTTTTCACAAAACTGAGCGCTAACACAAATAACTCTGTAAAGTTGTTTTATTGAAGGGGAAAAGCCTTGTTAATAAGTAATATTTAAGTACTGTGTTGATTTTTGTATTTAATGAGACAGTCAATCATATCTTGACTTTTCAGCCAATAGTTGGGGGTTTTTTAACCTAAATCTGGAATGAAGGAGGCTATAAATATAGTTTGCTTAACAGGTTCAAGTTATTCTGCATTAATTTAAACATAAGATAGTGTTGGAACTACACTATCAACTGGAAAACTTCTCAGTTCTGGTTAAGCACATTTTGGTCCTGGTGATATCAGTTGCTCAAAGTGTACTTAAAACACAGCTTAAACGGATTTGGATTTGCTAGTTTTCCTCTTCTGTCATTTCACTCTTCTTCCCTGCTTTGTATTCCTGCTCTCCAGCACGTTACTCAGAAATGTCTCATTCTCCTGCACCATCAGGCAGCACCTTTGCTCTTAGAAAACATTGCAATTTCTACAAATCATGGAAGAAAATTACATAATCTTAAAAGCTATTGCTCTGTTCTCTGCATTAAATATCTGAATTTTCACCCTTCTATTTCCATCCCCTCTCACAAGTAGTTCAGCCCGGACTGATGCGCCTTCTGTCATTGGGGGGCTGAGAGTCCTGGCCTGTGTTCTCAGAGGAACAATGTGAAGTCCTGGCAATCCTTCAGTCTTTTTAGGAAAGGATTAGCTCTTTAATTGTTCTTATATAAATACCGAAACAATTACAGCTTTTTTATGTCAGTGCTTGCTGCAATTTTTTTTCCCTTAAACACCAACTCAATGAACAGATTTTTATAATTTGTAGCTGCTCAGTCATTGTGTATGGCTTTTTAATCTCTAGAGGCCAGATGGAAGCGTGATCCTTCAGCATCGCTTGTTTCGCATAATGTAGGGATTGGAACTACATTTGAATAGCACATAGTCATAGATGTGTAAGTATATATTTTTCTTTTCCATCCATGTATTTTCTCTTCTAATGTGTTTTGGTTTGGTTTTCTTTAATGACAGTTTCTTCAAGTAGAACTACAAGTAAATGCTATGCCCTGACAGAAGAGAACAATGATTTAGGTCAAGGAGATTTGAGAGAAAACCTGACACTCAAGTCGTAAGTTTCTGAGACAGCTGATGACTTACCTTGCTTTCAGGGCACTGATAAATCTGCTGTTGGACTAATCTGGAACGATACAGGGTGGGTTTTTTAAATTCTTCAGAAGCTTTATTTCAAGCTCTCCTACAATCCTAACTTTAATTTTAGTTATATTTATGGATTTTTTCTCTGCTGTCAGACTGCAATCAATTGATTAAAATCCATAAATAATAAACATCAAGTTTCAATTTAAGATGCAGTAACAAGATGCTATCAGAAGTTTTATGTACTTGAGCAGCTTTTTATAGCTAAGTCCCTCCAGAGTCAAATCCTGACATGTTCCTAGCACTAGGAAGCTAATGGCTTTCCTGCAGGTTTGTCAAAGCCCTTGTGACAAAACTCATACGGCAACTGAAGGAGAGGATGGATGCTCATGCACCTGTTTGTGGAAGGGTTACATAAAAAGTCCTGCAACATATTTTAGCATCTACCAGTAAGATGAGCAACTTGACCTGCCTTACCCTTTGTATGACATATGATGTTAAATTAAAAACAAGAAATAAGGGGGGGGAAAAAAAAGACATACTAACATGAAAAAACACATTTTATTGCACTTAAGTTATAAGAAAATAAAATTTCTAAGTGAATCAAACCATAGACACAATCCCTTTAAAGGTTGTTTTCCTCCATCATGTCAGGTTGTTACATAACTAAAATTAACCAACTGGAATCTGATTGTTTTAAATCAGACTATAAATAAAACAAAAAAAAAAAAAAAAAAAAAAAAAAAAAAAAAAAAAAAAAAGGAGGAAAAAAGATCGCCTAGGATACAGTGTTAAACCACTTTCACAGTTCAGCTTGAGTTGTGGCTCTTGGAGAATGAGGCAAACCATTTGACTCTCATTTCTCATTTTGTTTGCATGTGACATCTTTACAAAAACGTAAGTTTTTGCTCTGTCAGTTCCTCCCAGCAATAACTGTAACAGTTGTTTTTTTTTCCTCAAATACTGTAAAACACTAAGACTGACCAGCAACTTTATTTTCATTTTTGTATTTTATAATATTTTTTAAAAATTTTGTCAGTTTTTTTTTAATGTATGTTCATTCCATTCACCACAGCCCTCACAAAGAAAAATTTCCCCACAGAACAGGCTGCAATAGCTTTGTTCTAAGGAATGTGTTTTAATTTTTTGCCCAGAAAAAAGAAAATAAGCTTTGCACACACACTCAATTCTTTATTTGCAGGCAAACTTCACTCTTAATTGTCTGAAACTCTTCCACTCTCAGCCTCTTAGAGGCACAGTTGGCTCAAGTTTCAGTGGCAAAAAGTCTTTTTCTGTAACCAAACTAGAGCAAATTTGGAATTCAGTCTGGGACTAAAACGTCACAGCAGAAAAAAAAATAAAAAAAAATAATTTGCTTTTCTTTCTTTCATTTAGCAGCATAAATAAGTTTGGCCACTGGGAATACAGTACAGGGGTGGGACAACAATCCCATAATTGAAGACCTACTTCTAGCACCAGCATTGCGAATTAAATCCATCAGAGGACTCTCAAAACCCAGGACAACTTGCCACCTCAGAGCAACTTATGCGTTGAAGAGTGTAGATGGAAGCAACAGTAAATAGATTAAACAGAGGCTAATACTGTGATTGACATTGGCAATGGTTGGCAAAAAAAAAAAGGAATAAAAGAAAAAAAAGAAAAAGCTCTGATAAAACTGTACAAAACAATTCACAGTAATATTTTAGCTTTTCCACACCAGGAATGGACTCTTTGTTTTTGTTTATTTTTCATTGCAGATGCTCCCTAGTTTTCAAAAGTCGACCAGTGACTGCTCATAGAGGGTGGAAGGGACCTCTGGAGGTTGTCTGGTCCAACCCCCTGCTCAGAGCAGGGCTTAAGGGACAGCACGTTGCTCGGAGGGGCTGCCGGGACCCAGGGTGGCCCAGGGGTGCACGAGCAGGCTCGCCTGTGCAGCTTCTTTCAAAGATCTTTGTGGTAAAATAACCTGTTAACAAGAACTGTAACAATTTTTTTTTTCACCTCCAAATTGCTCAAAGAGCAGTTGGGGGAAAGTAAAGAAATAATTGCACCTGGTTTCATTTCAAAAGTCGTATGTTTGCAAAGCTGCCCCGGTCAAAAGTGTAGCCTTTTTATGTGATGAGACAGCAAATGCCTCTCTTGTCAGTTAGAGTTTGTCATCTTTGTCTTCTCCTTCGTAGTCTGTAGGTCTTTAGGATCTGTTGCCCCAAGCCAACATCCTGCACCACCAAGGACAAGGGATTTTTTTTCCTTTTTCTTTTTTTTCTTTTTTCTTTTTTTTTCAGGGGGAGGGAGAGGAGAACATCGTCTACACGTTTGGACAAATTCATCTTTCTGCCCTTCACTTCATATCCACGTCAAAGTCCAACACCAGCAGCTTTGTTTCCTCAGTCCCGTTGCGGCTCCCAACCGCACACACTAGCTTTGTGTTAGAAGCTCTGATCCGCCACACGACGCCTCCACTTCCCCCGCTCTCCAATGTGACTAGATTTCGGATAAATTCACCCGTTTTCAAGTCCCAAAGTTTTACAGTCCCATCATCTGAGCTGGTAATTACAAAGTTCTTGTTGAACTGTAAACAGGTCACAGCACTCTGATGCTTGTTGGGACCTGTAACAGTAAACCAAAACATTTTTATCTGCAATTAGAGAGCAATGTCAGACAGCACTGCATACAGAATAAACACCTAGCTAGCTGCAGACAGCTATTTCTATCTATTAGATGTGTTAACTCTGTTTTTGTATGTTAAAAGGTACAGAAGCCTTGCTGTGCTGTCAAAAAGTGAATGCAGGTATCAAAAAATTCCCCAATATTTCCTTCTTCGTTACAGTGATCTCATTTTGTTGTATAAAAACAACAGGGCAAGTGTGCACTTGGACACTCATGAAAATGAACTTAACCATCCACAATGAGGTGACCGCTGTAAACGTTTGTCTCCAAGTCCCTTTGAAGTGTTCTTATGAGATTACTCTATCAGTAAATATTGACAGTTATATATTAACGTACAGATATATATTGTTAAAACAGCAGAGTCTGCTTTACGGGGAAATTTAATTTTCTGCTCCAGCCAGCAATGCTGCCTATGATATATGGGAGTGATGTAAGATCTTTTTTGTGGGGAGAAACAAAACAATGCTTTCATGTGCATGATGCCTGAGTGGCAACTGTCAAAATGGAAACAAAAATCTTTCTTCTTACTGAAATAAAGAAAACATCTTCCACTCATTTATCTTGATTTATTGCAACAGACAGTGTACTTTGTCTCCCAATCCAATTAATCAGTAGGCTTGGAAACATCCAAGTGACCCCTAAATAAATATGTTGACTGACTGTTTTGAGATGTCATTTCCTACATATTTCTGTGGCTTATTAGGCTAATATAGCTGTAGCAAATTGCTATCAGTCCAGACCATCTGCCTTTCATAACAGGCAAGCGATTTGAATAGATTAGATTAAATACATTTTGTTCTTCTAATTCAGAGAAAGATCATACTGCTGTCATCAGAAAAATATTTAAGTTGTAAGTGGTCTGTGCTTGGTTTTTTGTATGTAATTAAAGGGTTTTTTAATGTAGAATGTGCAGAATAGACTACTGCGGGCAGCTTGAATTACATGAGGGTAGTTAAGCTCACCTTGCAATGTCTGTAAACATTGTCCTGTTTTAATGTCCCAGATTTTGACTGTAGAATCGGCATTCCCAGACACGAGTATATTGTCCTTGAGTTCCATTCCACTTGTGAGAGACTGATGGCCTGTTAGCGTGTGAATGCAGTTGCCTGTCTCCACATCCCAGACTCGGATGGAAGTGTCAAGAGATCCACTCACCACATGGATACCGTCAAACTACAAGAAAGGTAAATCTATTACAAACAATTATATTAGGATCTTATGAAGGCAGCTATTAAGTATTTTGTTCATTAAATGCAATATGTGAAAATATATATATGTTCGGAAACTGCATTACAAAGTAAGAATTCAGTCTAAGCAGAGATGACCATATTTGATATCAGAGCAGGTGATTCATGGTCAGCGTCATTTCCTGCTGTAGACGTGGGCTATGATGAGGTACACGGCTCGAGGGGAAAGACTCTGAATCACTAGTGTTTTAAATGTAACACAGCTCCTTTAGACACAACAAAATCCCAACTATACTGCAGCGTGCAACAGTAAGAGAGAATTGTTTTCCTCATAAAAACATTAACAAGGCAAACCTGCTTTTCACAAATCAGAGGGACTTGACGCTGGAGAAGAGCAACTACATTAATCCAGAATCATCTACACAAAAGCCAAACCATAGGAAAATGAAAGGAATGTAATTGAAAAATGCTGGGTGTAGTAATTTTATAATCATAATTGTGTGCCGTAAGGACCTTTAACTTCCTAGTCATCATAGGGAAAGGCATACAGGCTAACACGGATGTTCAAATTCTTGGGATTTTTGTGGGCATATAGTATATATAAAATAAAATGTGTAGAACGTGAAGATGTAGAGAAATCAGTTAAGAGATGAGACACTTTTGACCAAGAGAACTGAACGTGTAGAGAATATAAAGGTGGAAAGTAACTTGAGTGATAGTGACAATGACATAAGAGTCCAGAATTCTCAAAAAAAGGAAGGAAAAAGAACAGTTGAATAAAACCAGTGGGCTTCAATGAGGAATACTTCAATAAATTGAGACTTCCTTCCCATGAGGTTTTTATATATCTATTCTCTGAGGGGAAGAAGAGTTCAGGAGAGTTGGCACTTTCTTAAAGACACGAACTATCCTTGTGTGAAGGAAAGATAGGAAGTGTAGTAAATTACCAAGACCCACTTGGCTAAAGCACAAGGAATTGTAGAAAAAGTAGAAACTAGATCAATAGATGTGTTTAAAAGAGCACACTGGGACAAAATCAGAAAGGCAGGACACAAAACAAGATAAAACTAGCAAGAGCTGTTAAGGATGCGAAAACACTATTCTGTAAAAAAAACCCCAAAACAACCCACCAAAAAAAAACAAACAAGAGGAAGGCCAAAATAAAAAAGCTCATTTATGTTCAGTGGGAAGGAAGCGCCAAGTGAGGCCAGCTATTTAACTTTTATTTGCTTCAGTCCTCAGCTGTCTGAGTGTAGGCTCACAGCACTACCACAACTGACAACCAAGTAGAAGCTTTTGCTAGAACAGGGAAAAATAACACATAAGGCAAATTGTTTTAAGACAATCTCGGAGACATCTGCTGCCATCTTTGAGAACCTGCGGAAGACAGACAGGTTTCAGATGGCAAATACCATTCCTCTCTTTATTGAAGGAGATGATGATGGGAGATGGGGAATTATGGATTGGTCAGCCTAACGTCAGTTTCCAGAAGGAACTAACAAATAATCCATCTGGTTGTAAGCCCTTAGTGATGCAGTTTGTAGCAGCAAACATAGATTTGTGGGCAAGTGATCTTAACCAATATGACTTTTTCTGTGACAGTAAAAAGCCATGTGAAACAGCAAATGTCTTGGTTATATTTTCACAAAGAGGGAGGCAAATCTATACTGTTCAGAACTTTGTTCACAGCATTATTAGAGATATCAAGAAAGCATTCCAGAGGAGGTCTGGCATTTAGTATTTTCATTAGGATTTCGGTGACATTTGAAATGGTAGAACTGACCCAAAGCAAAGAGTGTAAAAGTCAAGAGAAAATTGTGAAGATCTGAGCTTGTCAGGAAATGAACGAGGGTACTGCTGCAACCTGGGAGAATGAAGCCTGTACAGGACTCTTTGTTGTAGATGGGGCAATCCGACACTACTTGGCCATGCAGGCTGACTGGTATCTAATAATGGCAAAGAAAGAACCCAGTCAAGGGAACTCAACTATCTGAGACTGCTTCCTTTTATGAAACTTGCAGAAATCTAACATCTTAGATCTCTACAGTCAAACATGGTTGAGGATGGCACCTAGGTTCACAAGAATGTGGAGAGCTACTGGCACATACAGACTGCTTATCTGCATTGCGTTTCTGGTGAAAAATATACTAAAGAAATACACTCTGGTATCTGAAACAGAGGTATGCTATGTAAGGCATATAAAATAATTTTTTACTTCTAGTAAGCATTGATCACTTTGACTGGAAATTTGGTACCCTGTTTTGGGCACCCTGCTTTCAAAAGAGGATGTGAACTAATTGGAATTCAGATAAAAGGACGACGAGTGCTAAGTAGCCCAGCAGACTCATTGAGTAGAAACACTACAGAATGTTTTTATTTCCTAAACAGAACTAAACCAGATTGATGTCACAAATTTTCAATTCTTTCCCCCTTTCCCGCAAACTAATTGTATTCCATGGACAGAAGATATTCACAAAGAGAGCTGTAAGGCTGGGCATCAAGACAAACTTTACTATGACACTGATATAGTCAAACACACAACAGCTGAGCTGTTATCCCTGAACCCTGAGAATCTGTGGATTATTTCAAAGGCAGCTAAGAAAGAGTAAGGAAACACAACGTGGTCAGTAGTCTTCAAGTGCTGCTAAGGACCTCTGGAAAACATTAAGGGGTCCACAAACGGGGAAATACTGAGGTATAATAGAACATACCATGGAGTAGGGATGGGGAGGAGAGGCTGGTTATTTAGCCAGGTTATTGTATTTATGGGGCAATTTCAGACCAAAGGGCAGGAGCTCACCGTGTAGTTGTAAGGCATCTTTCTGTCCTAAAAATGGAAGCACCTGCAGTCTCCTGCCCCCCCCGGAAATTTGTTACAGAGTGCCAAGTTTCATTTACAAGGTGTAAATAGTATCGGTGTGTAACATAACACAAGTATTTGATCCATTATTACTACAGTGTAAGAGCAAGACATGAATATTCATAAGGCAAAACAAGAGCCACTGGTGAAGATAAGGCAGAATAACATACATTGTTCCCAAACTGCCCTAGATGAAATACAACCTTCGGAATATTTTTCAGAGATAGGGAGGTAGTACAGCATTTTAAACTTGCTCACTGCTTGTCTAGAGAATACTCCTCAGCATATCAATGTAAGAGAAGGGCTGGAGATTTTTGATAAATTTAACTACATATTTTGGGAAAGGAAACCAATTAGGTATTTTGTTCAAATTGAATCTATTATGGCAAGACACCTTATGAAAAATGTCTCTAGCACTGGGCTTCACTTTCTGAGCCACAAACCCGAGTAGTTACATGCCGAATGCAATTTCCCGATTTCGAACTGTCTTTGTTAATTTCTTTTTCAAGTCCTGCCAGACTGTGGTGAGAACAGGCACAAGCATGAAATTAATTTCTTTCGCCTTTCAATGCCTGGAAGTGATGCTTTGACTCTATAAATGAATGAGATGATCTTTTGGGTTACTAAAGAGAAGAAGAGACCACATGAGGTCTGGGTGTATCTTCGGCAGCTTAGTTCTGATGAGCAGCCTGGGTGACTGGTAGGCAGTAGAGCCATGTCACAGAGCAGCACCACAAGAACCTGCATCTCCAACAACACATCTCTGCTGACAAAGCCTCACAGTTGTAGATCTGGCCTCTACTCAGAGAATAGGAAGTAGAAGGCTGAAGATTTACACTGGAACATTAAAATTTTAGGTTCAGCTTTACTGTGAATTACAGTTTGGAACTGGAAGATGGGACTACAAACCAAGGATAAACACATCTGCGTAATTCAGAACATTAATCCCATGGGTTTTCTGGCACATTTTCAATTACTAGATCATCTGTTTTATTTAAAACAGTAGGTTTAGAATTTCTTTGAGGAAAGCAAAAATGTAGCTCTAAAATATATGCAAAATTTAAAAAAACCCCTAACCAAACAACTCAGCAAACCACAAAACTATTTAACTCGCTGGTATAGAGATCTGGGCTTTACTGTACTGAGTGCTTTAAAAACTACAGTCCTCTGAAAAAAAAAATTAAAAATCTCAGTTTCTAAATTGAGACAATGTAAAACTAGTGTAACAAAATGAAAGAGGGGACTATCACAGATGCCTCTATATTCTTGAGGCCTGTATAATTCTGAGGCAGGTATCCACAATTTAATAAACAAGGTGAAATAAACTGACATTAAATGTTACTTAAGAAAACTAAAGCAGCAGATGAAAATCACATACCTGTAATGAGTAGACTCTGTTAGTATGCCCTTGCAGTGTGTGCAGACAGGTCTCTGTCTCTGGATCCCACACTTTGACCATAAAATCATATGCACCACTTACAACCCTTCTGCCATCATACTGAACGCACCGAACTGCAGCTACGTGGCCCATCAGAACGTGTAAACACTGGCCCGTCTCTATGTCCCAAACTCTCAGTGTAGCATCTCGAGACCCACTGACCACTCTGGAGGAACAAGAAAACCCCTCCTGTACTTAGCGTTGGACATAAAAGTATTAAAGCAATTAAACATGGGTATAAATCAGTTATGAATTTGGAACATTAGATAGCATTAGTCCCCCAGCCACCAGAAATCTGGTTTGGCATGACATTTTATCAGGGTTGCAAATGACTTGAGTGTTTTTCTTCCTTGCTCTACTCACCTCTCCTCAGGATCTGTCTATTTGATATAATCAGCAATCAGTTTTTAAAACGGCACTTCATTCCTGAACAGTAAAACGATGCCATGAGAAATTATGTGGACTGTTGTATCTATCTGTGAAAGCTTATGAATATGCTGAGCTCCAGCCAGTGCTATGAGCATTCTGTTTTAATGACTGAGCTAACTAATTATAACAATTAAATAAGATCTTTAGAAGTTTTAGTAAAGGCAGTTATTCAGCTTGGTTTTTTTTTTTCCAGTTTATACTTTTAAAAGCTTTTTTAGGCAAGAACAGAAATGAGGAGGAATTAATATTAATGGAATTGATAAAGAAAAAAATCTCATCATTCTCCAAAAAAGAAGAAATGCAACCAACAGGCACTCTGTCAACAGCTCCATACGGCAGCCAAGTAAAAGAGCTTTGCCAACATTCGCTGAATCAAGGCCTGGTTTACTACTGCAGAAATTATGGTATAATCAGTTAAAATAAAATACTGCAGTGACGATACTTAAAAAGTCATTCTGTAAAATGAGTAAAAGTTTGTAGCGCTGACAAAAAAGAGAGATTATTCAGAGTGTGGGAGACTGGATCACAGCGTAACCAAGAATTAGTTTTGAAATAACGTAGAATGTGACTATAAAGTACATGACTCAATTTTCTGTTCTTTAATTAGTACTCTTACGCTTTTGCTTCTATTAATCATCTCCTCCTGTGTGTTGATTTATGTAGTCTAGTTTGAATGCTTTGCCTGCTTTGTATTTCACTCAATGCTGGATGAGGTACCCAAGTTTAACAAGCATTTTCTGTGAACACAAGTGTAAATTAAAGCAAACTGCAGCTGTAGCTCTGGACCAAGCCTCACCTTTTCTCATGGAGATGCATGCAACGCACAGTGGAGGTGTGTCCGTACAAGGTGTGTATGCATTCTCCAGTCTCAGCGTTCCAGACTTTCAACGTTCGGTCTGTAGACCCACTGATGATGATATTGTCCCTCATCTGTGATGACCAGACTCCACCTGTGTGCCCAACCAGCGTTCTCAAACACTGAAAAGAAATATTTTGCTTAGTTACCCTTCCAAGAGTGTTGAATGGCAACTTAAGAAAAAGTAATCTAGGAGGTAACAGCAGACTCCCATAGCAAGAGACAGAAGACCCCTGGAGACTGCTTTGTGGTTGAACAAAAAAAAATTCCCACGTTTTATAAAAAACTCATCAAATTTCTCTCTCTGTTGTCGCTACTTTGACTATAAGGAATTTTCCCTATAATCTTCTCCTTGATAAACCGTCTTTCCAAATTTCTCAATAACAGGGCATGTTTTGCAGCCGTGAGTCATTCTCCTGGCATTCTTCTGAGTCACTGCAGGTTTTCCAATAGCTTTTTGAAGCTAACTGTTAGATCTGGAGAGAGCATTCACTTAGTTGTTCTGCTACCAGTTTATAAACTGTATACTCTTAATGCATTTTTTGTGTTTATCCAAGAAAATCATGCTCTATAAGCATCTATACTGCAAAATCACGTTTCATACCTCTTTCAGACTTTACTGTTGCCCGGGAGTGAATCCCACGCTACATAAGCACAGCCCACCTTCTTTGATCCCAAACGTATGACAAGATTTCTCACCATGCGGAGACAGTGTTTGCTCACACCCACTTCTATACAACCTCCGTCACTCTGGGACAATGACTTGTCTCTGTCTCTCAGCCTGTATTCCTTACAAGTAATGACTATATGTGCTTTCTCACCAGGCAGCAATAAGTGCTAATTAGCACAGACAAGAAGAGATCCTTGCAAGACCCCTCTAGAAAGATACTCCATGAAGATTCTGCATTTACATTAACAACATGATCTCTATAATTACCCACTTTCTAACCTATTTAAATATGTGCCATGTTGATTTTTGCATTGCTCTCTTTTCTTCAGTCGTGTCATGGGGATACAGCCGTACAGTGCACACAGCCATCTATTTCTGCACTATTATTTTTATCAGTCAAACCTGTAACTGCATGAGAAAAGAGGTCAAGACAGTTTGATGATCTCTTTTTCTGTAACCTGATGCTAAGTGGCATTAATTGCCATGGTCATCCTTTAACTGTTAGTTGATTCCTCTTGTGTAGTCCAATATTTTTTATCTGAGATCACATATCCTAAATTCCCAGTCTTTCAGTTTACTCCATTTAAATATTGACACATTTTAGCTTTCTGGCCAGCCCTTGGATCATCTGCTTGTGTTTACACTCTTTGAAAAAAACACCAATTTTACCCCACAGGTAACTTTTTAGAAAAAAATCATCCAATACAACTGTAAAAAGAAAAACTGTAACTTTGGTAGCTGTTGTTTAACATCCTTGTGAGTTTCTGCTGAAATGAACTGTTCTGTTATCACTGCACACTGTACTTCCATCACATGACTTTTCTCCCAAAGTATTTTTCCTGCCTCAGTGATAGTATACCAATTTCTGTTGTTAATATCACATTCTTTCTAACATCCTTGAAAATGCCTTGGTTTTTGCTGTATGTAGATTTCCTGTTCTTTAACATTTTTTACCAGTCTTCTGTGATTCCTGGCTCCTAGCTTAATTCACTGCTATCAAATCCATCTTTTTCAGTTCATAGCTGTTATTCACTTTTACAGTTCCTGGTTTGGTTTTTTTTTTTTTTTAACTTTCAACCAATTTGCTCATATTTTAAGAAATCATCCTTCTAGAGCAGTAAGAACACAGAATCCTTATTTTGGGCATTACATCTGTCAAGGGAATTATTTAGTCATGTTCATTTGCACAAATCAACCTTTAGGGTTTTTTTATTTTATTAATTCTTCAGCATCAGTAAGCATGAGGGCTGATACAGCACTCTTCCACCTTTCACATACATATTCTGGCTCTCTCAAAGGTTTGGGGTAAATAGTCACACTAGGATTTGTAATCACTTTTGAAAAATTACTGAACAGGAATTGTTAGGTCATGCTTCTATGATCAACTTTATATATTTAAAGGAACATTATGCTTTTGAGAGGGTGGTATGTACAAACGAAGTATTTTTCATTTGAGTTTAAGCTGTCCTTTTCAATTAAAAAATGTAAATTTCAATATGGGTTCCTTCATTAGACAGTTTGTTGTAGGGAAGCCAACAGAGGCAGGGTGAGGCTGCCTATTGCTTTTAATTTTTAATTCCCCACAGCAGTATTTACAATCCCTTCAAGGATCTTCTAGGCAAGCAAAGACAAATGCTTAACACTTTCAGCATCAACATTACGAAGTGGGTACCTTCTACATCTTAAACATGTTATCTTCAACAGCTGTCCTGATGTTCACCTAACTATATCATTAAAACAAAGCTATGTACACACAATACTAGTCTAGGAGGGAAAAGTACTGCTTCCCTGAGGCCTTTTCTACATCCTTGGTGCACGGTCAGTCAGCTACCTTAAAAAAAAAAAAAAAAAATCTGTGTGCTGAGTAGCTGTGATGTTCTAACATGAGTGAAATGTTCAGTACTGTCTTTTTGATTGCACATATTGTTTTGCTTCACTAAGCCAAAATTAAATTATTGAAGCTTATTAAATTCCTGCCTGAGCTGGATCTAATTTAGTAGGAAATATTTAAACCTAAAGCAAGTTACTTTTTTTTGGGTGCCTCAGCAATATAGTAGCTTAGAAAGAAAAACAAACTCTGTATTTGAAATCAGAGCCAATAGAATGAACACCCCATTTCAATAACTTGAAAACAACAGAAAGAATGCTAGAAGGCAAGTAAGAAAGGGAGATCCAGAGGGGTAAAAGCAGGCTGAATTAAACTTTAAGGAAGATAAAGTAAGATATCTGTCCAAATTCTTTAGAATCCATGTCACAAAAGACTCCACGTCACAAAAGACTCCACAAGAATAGCAGAATTGCCAAGAGAACAAGGATATATGCCAATGGTAACATGAGCAGCATTGCAATTTCACGTCAAGGTGACTTTTTTGAACTACACTAGTTTCTGTGTGGGAAAAGATGACCCAAATGTTTACTGGTCCTTCTTCCCAATTCTAGCGCCAGACGGCACTGAAGACCACCCTGCGCTGCAGTCTTGACAGCACAGCAGCATTCCTGACACACCAGTGCTCTACCTGTAGCCCCTTTCCTAAGGCATTCAGCAGCATAACCGGCCGACATACCTTGCCTGTAACTGCTGACCACACTTTCAGCGTGTTGTCATCAGAGCCGCTCACTATTCGGTTCCCGCAGAACTGAAGGCATGTGATCACGTGGTCATCATGGCCTTTGAGCACCTGACAATAAAGAACATAAAAACATACAGTCACAATTTAACGCAGGAGATTAGAGAGAAGCAGGAGCAACAAAGTGCTCTTCTGATTCATAAATTATAAAATGCTAGAGTTGGTTCAATAATAATAAGGCCCCTTAATCCTGTATGTCAAGTCTAATTTGCCGCCAGCTGGGACCAAATAAGGTATTTTCCTTCTTCCATGGAGCGATGCTGCATTGCTTAGCAAGCATACTACAGTTATTGTAAGCCTCCCAAAAGTACCAGGAAAAATCATTAATAAAAGTAGGATGAATTAGTAACTGGACATTGCTCAATTCCTCTGTATTTATTCCATTTCTTTATTTTTCAGTTGAGTTACTTTTACCTTTTACGAGTTGCTTCAATCTTGAACAAAAAGGATAGGGTTGTATCATGTGCTGCATATTTGTATTTCAGTGGTCAAGGCTGACTTTTTTTTTTCTCCTTACCAGCCAAGCACTGTAATCTATTAAATGCCAGACAGCACCAAGGTCAAAAACTAGAAAACCATCAACTCAATTAAACACAAACAAAAGCAATAATTTAATGTGCTGGAAATGTGCATTGGAATGTTGCTTTATAGAGGTGGGATTCTCAGTGCTTGATTTGGGAAAAAACTGCTAATCAGTATATTTTGCTGCAATACAGCAAAAAAATCCTTATCAGAATACATAGGATGAGGAATTTTTTATTTAAGATATCTGAACAGTTTTCAAGATGTTCATTGAAATGAAATGGGCATTTGGATAAGGCCTGAGGCTGTAATTTTAATAATAATTCCAAGATAACTTGATGTAGTGCATCAGGGCAAGAAATACAGAGCTGTTGCCAGAGATGTATATAAGTCACGGCCAAATAAACAGCATGATAGGTTTTCCATGGGAATATTTTTTTGTTCTTACTTTTACTATTTTGTTGTACAGGAATCAAGAAAACAGGACAATTGCCTTACAACCTTAAAAGGCTGTGAATGTGGCTTTTCTTCCTGTTTCTGACTGCTTGTTCAATACCAGATTTGATTAGACAGTTGCTATTTTATTTTACAAAAGGTTTGAAGTATTCCTTCATATCTTCATATTGGAAAAGATGCAATGGTAATTTTCATATTTAAAAAAAAAAATCAACATAGAATGAAGTTACTATCTTGTGCTACTCCATTTAGAAGATGATGTATAAAAATAAAGCATGGAATGATCACAAAATAGTTGTATTTTTATGTTATGACATAGCCCAGCTCTACAAATACATACATACATATATGTACTTATATATAGTATATATTTGTGGGTATGTTTCATTTTAAATACAAGTATTTCCAACCAAGTTTCTGAGATTATCTGTCTCAAAGAGACTGGCATATTTATAGGAATTCACAAAACTGTATAGAAATTTTTAGAATAGCAGTGAAAGAATTCTGCTGTATATAGAATCCCATTTTGATTTGCTAATACGGTGCTCAGAAAATAATCTAAACTCAGGGTAAGCTAAAATACAAATTACTTTTTTTCTGTAACAATACATTTTTTTTTGTTCATGGATAGTCTGGCTTGTCTGAAGAAAAAAACCTACAAACTGCTTTGTTCATGGCACCACACACACAGCTCAGAAACTCACCTTAGGCGATTTAAGTTCTCCTCGTCGCCAGTTGGTATCAATCCTGTGTTGTCTAATGTAGGCGCTTTTCCACGGACTGTGTATAAAGCCTGGTTTTATTACTTTCCTCCTCTTGATATGTAATGGTTCATCAATCCCTAAAATGAATTTTTTAAAAAGGGGGGGAGGGGGAGAGATGAGGCCACTCCAAAGAAAACTTCTCTCCCTCCCAAACCTTTACAGTGATCTCCAACATTAAATACTGCATGGACGGAACAACCTCCCGCACACCAGTATTTGGACTGTGTGTCAGTGACACCACCCTGCTCCTCAGCTCTTCACACTCCATCTTTCCTTGTCGCTTAAGCATAACCATTACCGTCATCGTGGCTGAAAACACTCTATTTCATCATTCCTTGCTGGCAACCTACTAGCTTGGTTTTGGATCCCCCTCTCTGAGACAAGGTAGCAGATTGTTGCCTTTGTCGAATGGGTATTGTCCGACAAATTCTATAACCACTCACACACTGATTTTGGAACCCTTCAAAAAGTAAACCTCTCTGTCTGCAGTCCTCCTCTCTGGTCACCCATCTTCATCACCTTTAAGGTCACCGTGACTGTATATTAGTGAGATTTAAATTCTTTTCTTGATTTCAACGGCTGTATGCTTTTGGCATTGTCCTCTCCTGGCTGGAATTTAAGCATAGCTATGCCCCTTCTGAATTGACACTTAAGTGGTAGTGCTTTGGTTTAGCCTTGCAACTACAGATACTTGTTTTTTTTTTTAACAATTCTCTCACCCATCTCTCTTTTCTACTCTCTCTGCTGCATCTCATTACTAGCAGGAGTCTTGTCTCTTCCCAGTATGTGGATTTCACTCTGCTGCTGTTAGCCCCTTCTTTGGTGTCTCTGCAGGTCTTGAATTAACTGCTCCTTCATACTGCTCAGCACCTCACTAAGTCTAACCAGTCTAAAATAATGTTTTGTTTGTCTGTGTGCTCATGCCTGGCCATATTTATTTTTACTTCTAAGCTCATAAATGTAGGCTTGCTCCCCTTTCAATCTTCTTTTTTCTTATTCTGTCCTCTTAATACATTTCCCTGAAATTTGTGAGAATCTCTAGTGAAGATTTGAGATCAGACACCTTGTTTCCACTGCGAAAGAAAACTAATTAATTGAGATGCCTTTATAAATAGACAGCTACGTTCACATTGTCATGTTTTCTAAAGCCTTTCCATCGACCTCTCAAGTCCTTGTCTCCATACTCTGAGACAGCCTGGACAGGTCCCTGTGTCCAAGAGGGATACTGCTCTGAGATCACATGCATGCGCTCTGCCCCAAAGAACAGACTCCTTGTTCATATACTTATCCTTAAAAATAAAAGCTTGCATTCTTGATGTGCTCAAATATGTGGCTACTTTCCTGGGACCCTTTTTTGCCCATTCATATTACTGCTGAACCTCCATATCTTCTTGATTTGGCATGAGCAGGTGATGTCCATGTGGCTTATGGATTGTGTCCCCCTCTAAGCAATCAAGTTAGCACCTTCTCCCCCTACCACGTGCCATTTCTCTATTAATTCTCCTACAAATGACATGAAATTACAGTATCCCTTCTTCCTGGTCACCGAAACAGTTTTATCTCCGTGTTCTTTACAAATTGCAAGACCATACTCCTATCATTTTTACACCTCATCTCTTATTTACTTTGGCTGTATTTCGAATAAAAATAATCATTAAAAAGGCAAAAATAATTGTATTTTAAAAACACACACCTGGTATTCTTTATAAAAAAGGATGTTCAAACTTAGCTCTAGTTTCATTTCTAGTACGGCATGGATTATTTCTGCTTCCTGCTTTCAACAGAGGTACATATTACATAGCTAGAAGCATCACTAGCAGTAAATTTTAAGTCACCGAACTGGTGTCGTAAAACTTTAAGCTTATTATGTAAATGAACTGCACTTTTTATGACAGCAACACTTTGACCATTACATCCATTTTTTTTCTCAGCCTTACCCTCCTCTTTGCATTTCTCTCTCCAGAGAAGATTATCTTCAGCCAGAATTCTCCAGTAACGACATGTCTGGGCTGCCTGCAGAAGGTCCCTGGGTTCCAGGAATGACAGCACATACAGTGCCAGCTGGGAAAAAACAAAACGAAAGTGTATTTTCTGCATTGCTTTTGAAAGGAAAAGTGAAGTAACTCCAAGTATTATCACACATCAGGGGCTGAAATCCAGAAAATTGAAGCAATAAATTATTAAACAATCTCAGAAACTTAAGAGCTACAGTTTATTCCAGTGGGCATGTGAAAGTATAACAATCACCTTAAGTAACTAAATCCACACAGATCCCATCAGAAATGATTCTTGTATTTGCAGGAAAGTATATGTCAGCTGAAATCACCATTATCTTATTAAAAAATGTAACCCACATCATTACTTTGAATCATTAAAAGAATTATTACTAAAATAATTATGTCTATGTTATTTAAGCTAACAAGTTATTCTGAGAGTTTAACTATAAAGTACAACACTCACCACGTGAGCAAATGGGAAAGTGTGTTGTGATGAATAATGTTACTCAGTAAGCCTAAACACTGAAAAAGTAAATGCTGCATTCACTTGAGTTCAAAAGCACTCGGCAGCTGTAGGAAATGCAGCATACGCGTCGCTCATTTTCTGATTAGAATGCAAACACACTCCCCTAAGTGGTGTTACAGAGTTTTACTGTCTGGGATGCAGAAGGATTGAAATACGTTAACTCTAATACTGTACACACTGTGTTACCAAAACCATATGGGAAATCCCAACGAGCACCACAAGATAAACAGAAGATGAACTTTTCCATGTGACAAAATTAAAGGTATTGGGAAAATTCAGACCTCAGTTGACTGAACTCAGTCATATAATGACCATGATAAAACCCCCCCAAATCTCCACAAGTATCTTCAGATGTACCGAAGTCCTAAACAGGGACAGCACTATCAAAACCAACCCAAAACACAGGAACAGCTATCATTAAGGGTATGATGACCAAGTGCAGCTTTTCTACATGACAGCAACAATGCACCTCCTCAGTCATGGAAAATAAAAGGTTAAGCTGCAGGAAAGTTCATTTGGCTAAAAACTCTGCAGAAAGAACAATACTGATAAAAAGTGATGCAGAGAACTATGTACATGCTGAAGCAGTGGGGGCTTTGTCAGTAACTAATAGGATGCAAAAGTTGTCAGGAAATCAGCTCATCTACATTTTTACTTCTGCCTGACATACCTTTTTGTGTTTAGGATTTTTTTATTTAATTTTTAGCTGAAGTTATGATGTATATAAATAGAACCTGCCCTTCAAAGTAGCACAGACTGAAATTAAGTAAGGAAGGCATAACCGTAGGCTGTTGACCTCAGCAGATTTTTGACCTTATTATGTGAGAAACATTTACTTTCAGTAACCTAGACCAGCCAGTGACTGAGCAGGAAATAAAAATTCAGTATACCCGAACTGTTTGCATTTTGACTGCACACACCTGTTTTGCAAGTCATTCCCTGCCGCTCACACTGAGCACACAGGACTCCACATTTGAGGGAACCTGTGTCTTAAGTTATAAGCCATCAGGCTGAGGAATCTTCCTTCTGTCCCTACACAGGGAGTCAGCATTTAGGACCTGGTGTAAGGCTCTCTATTACAAGAGCAACAACTGTACCCATCCTTTCAGACTTTCTGTCTTAATTCCTGGTATGTAAAATTATTTAAGAAGTGCTCCTTCCTAACACACATCAGATAGTCCTGCATGTGGCAAGACTCAAACATGAGAGATCCTCTCCATTTTTGCTGGATGTTCCTTAACTGACAGCAGAGTTTAAGTATCACTTGTCCTATCTATACAGATATGGACGCTTGCTAAGACGGTGGTAATTAAAACCTGTGAGCCAACTGATTCTAAAACTGGTTACATATGGGTGACATTTATTTTAGACTATATTTATCTAAATAGTCATCAAGGGTCAATGCAGCTCACAGTTGACTTTTAGATTAGCAGTGTATAAAAGATGACGTCCCTTTGTCTCAGCTCGTGGATCTACTTATAACAAGACTTCAGGTAGCAACGATCTGACCTTTGACTCAATGGTATTTACAACCACTCTCAACCACTCTCTGCTGTAGTGTTAGTGATACCAAATAATCAGCAGTCTCTCGCCTTTTTCTTCATTCACACACACAGCACCGACAAAATTTCCGTGGCTGATTTCAGCCAAACTCCTAATCTGTGGGTTTCTAGATCTGTTTTTCACAAACAAGTACCTTCAATAATTATTTCTAAAGTCTCAGCAAGAAAACAGGAGTATTCATTTCAGATTAATTGTTTGACTGCATGTTTCCTCAGGAGGAAAGCAAACATTTTCTTGGTTATTCAGCTATTAAGTTACTGTCTTTGCCTTGCTGAAAACGTTTCTGAAGAAAAGCCCTCCTGTCCCAATCACCAACCTGTTCTGGTTAGGTAATAAAACCACTGCACTGTATCCAACAGCACTGGAGATAGCCACAGATGCTAACACGGAGCGACAGCTCAAGAGAGCGTGCGTTCACAGGATGCTGGCTTTGACAGGGAAGGCTGCTGACAGAACTACTGACCCTAACAACTTGTTCTTGCCCCCACAGCTCAGTTCATCACCCCCCACTGCAGCCAGCATAAGGGAACAGCGTCACTTAGGAGATCTGGGTGAAGAATGATGAGAGGAGATGGTGGAGCTAGCTTGATGGCAGCTTCTGTTTAACTTGGTTAACTCTAGTGACAGAGATTGGGAGTTAGGAAGCAAAAATTACTTCAGCCAGCTTCACTGGTGAAGCCAGCCTTTCATGAAGCTTAGCACTTGACAGTACTCTGGTTTCACGAAGCAAGAGGAAACACTAAAAATAAACAAATTAAACACAAGTACCTTACAATGGAGTCAAGAAACATGTGAGAAAGAAAGTTTTACAGCTAAATAGCTTATCTTTCTGTGAAGAAATTGCTAAAATGGAAATAATAACTAGTTACAGCATAACTAGATCACTGGTTGTACTTGAATTAAGGTTTGCCACTAAATCATGCAAAGACAAGTGAGCTGTGAAGTACTGTTATCAATTCTGTATTATATTTCCAGACTTAATAGATGTGGAAGTGGCAAAGAATCTCCTGTCTTCTCAAAATATAAAGTCATGCTGCCCTCCTCCGCCTCTGAACTAAGGCTGCTTTGGGCAGCTTCTCTAGAAAGACAGCAACCATGCAGAGGTCTTGATAAACTCTTCTCCTCCCGCAGTGTCCTCTCCATTTATGGAGAAGCTGCCACAGGAAGTGCTCTGTAAATACTAACCTCAGGTCGTGTGTAATAAGTTAATGCTCCTCACATAAACTGCTTCCAACCCTTACAAATGGCAACCAGCAGGGGAAGGCTGTGACACTTCCTGACTCACAAAGATATGATGGTATATAAAAGGAAAGAGGAGTCTTGTACATCTTAAGTATTCAAAAACAGGATATACAACAGAAAAAAATGTCAAGAAACAGAAATACAGAACAATTTTCGGGTAATAAAACCAAGTTAAACACAGCAACCAAATACTAGCACCAGAACATCTTTTAAGAACTTGCTTTGTAATGTGGTAGTAACTGAAGACTTAGAAAGACTTCATCCCTCATGAAAATTTTCACATGGAAAACCCCAACGTGCAGTAGATCTGGCAAAAGAAAATAGACTTCCTCCCCACTCCAAATAACAAAACAATTTCCAACTCCCTAAAATCCATCAAGGTCAGAAGTACCATTTCTAGAAGAATTAAAATACATTCAGTTAATAATTGTTCATATCTTTCATATCCACCCTCATGTTCTAGCTACGAGGACATCCAGAATTACTCTCCTGTGGACAGCATTTAGTTACACATGCTGAAATCTAAATCTTAGTTTCTCTTTAACCTGATACAACCTGATCTGGTTTGCAGTAAAGAATTTACTGTAAGATATCTGCTTAATTAGGGTTTGGATTTATCCTTAGTGAGAAGTGCTTTTCTGGGTTTACCTTTGGGTTTTTTGGTAGAGATTTTAGGGGTCAGTTTATTTAAAATGAATTCAAATATAATATTTACAAACCCCCCACCACTTGAAGCATTAAACTTTCTTATACTTGCTTATACTTACAGAATAATGCGCAGAAAGGTCTTGCATCCAGAGGAAATTTTTGTGTGTGCATGCCCCGACAGAATTATTTCTCAAAGAAAAAGCCCAATCAGCCCAATTAAGATAGAGAGATATTTTTAAAGCTACTGGGATTTTGTTTAAAAGAGTTACCTCTATTTCCAGGTATTTAAATGCCTATCAAGAGATAAAGGTATGTTAATCCGAAATTACAGCAGCCCTGTTATGGCAGTGTACCAAATTGTGGACCTCTAACATCAGTTCACATTGCTGTGCTGGCAAAACTGAATGCCATAATTAGCATGGAAGTTTTTAAAAGGTGGCAGTTGATGCACTGCTCAGTCCAGTATTAACCTCTATTTCTCACCTCTTTTGGGAGCAAGGAAATGAAGTCTCTTTGAAACTGGGGCTCTATCACTTGCATCATGTGTTTTACTTGTGTTGGTTCACAACTATCAATCAGTTCATCTAAAGCAAGTAATTTCTCTGGTCCACTCCAGCTCTGCAAGACAAAAAAGGAAGAAACAGTAAGTTTAGTTTAATACACTAGTTGGGTCTATGTTAGTAAATGCCATCGCTTTGCCAATATGGCAAGTTAAGTTTCCCTGTTGAGCTATATACAAGCGTGTAAATAGCATATCAAAAGCCAGCAAGATAAATGCTCATGTTAATTACACAAAAATGAGAAGTTAATCAACACAAAATATTGAAAATTACTACATTAATTCACAAGCTAAGAAAGGATTTGTTATACACACACATACAGATTAGCAATTAAATAGATAATAATATTTAATAATAATAATTAAATTAATTAAGCTTCTTTTGAAGTTCATGAAATCTACACACACATAACTGACAATGAAGGTGTTGTAACAGAACATGCTTCCTCTCAGTCTTTCTCCATTGTGCATTCAAGTGAGATGATAACTTTTAACCTTTATGTTTCATCTGACAGACCAGAAATTTTAAATGGAACAACACTAAAGGAAAGAAAGAAACTTTTTCTAAAAGTACATTAGCTTCCTGCCTGCTTATTACTATGGTATGTCCCTAAGTGACAATGCTGTAATTTCAGAATCCTGGCTATAAACCAACATATATTTTGTAAGTATCAATTTACACTTGAATAAACAGGGAATTTTGATTGGTAATTTTCTTACTTCACATTTTTACTAATGGGCACCATAAAAATTGAATATTTTAATAAGGCACTCATCTGAGAGCACAGCAGATTAGCAGCATCATTTGTAGAAAAAAACTAATAACTGAATATACTGCACATCTGAAAAGCATGTCTTAAACTCATCTGTGCTCATCAAAGAGTTTTGATTTGTTATGTGAAAACAATTTAAAGAAAAAAGTAATTTCTACAGGAAAAAAACAACAGCCACCACTAACTGATTTAGCAACAGAATTAGAGCATGAATAAAGCCTTAGAGAGGAAAGAAAATGAGACATCACAGTTTTTGAGAGCAGATTCACATTCATATTCTTGAGTGTCTTCTAAAGTGACATTTACAAGTAAATTAGCACATACAAATGATATTACAGTTATGGTAAGAGGCTAACTGAAATTAAAAAAACAAGGCAAGATACCTTACAATTAAGATTTCTGTATTAATCTGCCATGTATCTCAGGACCTTTATTACTCATGCTCTGAATTTCTGTTCTCTGGATTTCATTCTGACAGTTAACTCCGGTCTCCACAATACTACCATGTTTTTGTATTGTGAGGTTTCTGCAGAACAATGAGGCAAGTGAAGGAGAAGGTGGAATTTCTGAAAGTGAACGCAAAGCAGATAAATACCCTGCTTTACTCGATGTAGAAAGATCATGTTGCATAATTTCTCCCTAATTAAAATGTCAAAATACTTGGGATGTCAAGAAAAGTATCATTTACCCACATGACCAACACACCTGACTTTCAGGTGACCCCATTCCATCAGGGCACCGAGAGCAGCTTCAAGCTGCCTTAATTATGGAGCAAGCACTTGCCCGGGCAGTTGTGGGAGAGTGGGCAGCAGGTCCCTCACCCCGCTCACGTGCTCTCACTCTACAGCAAACGGGTGGCAGGCACTGGAGAGCCTGCCCTAACAGAGGAGGAGAAGGAAGTTCCTGTGACCTGGGTCTTTCCACACACTGGTGGCAACTGGTAAGATCATCTCAGCTGGCAAGAAAATATTCCCCATCCATGTGTGTGTATGTAGATTGTCACCACATGAGATGAGGGTTTCCATGCCTCATATCCAATACACCTCAGACTATTAAGAAGCAGCAAGAATGTCTCAGCATAAATTGCAGCAGTGCTGTTATAAACAGCTTTCATTATAAATTTCTTCCAATAGAAACATTTGCATCACAGAGCAGTTCTCCATAAATCACCCACTGAAGAATTGTTTAATTCACCAACATTCCAACTGCTGTTTGTTTCACTAACCCAGAGTTTAGCTGGTGTTAGGTACAAACATTTGTGATCTTTAATCTCATGTGTCAGCCGTGTTTGAATTTACAATTAAAAAAAGAAGTATACCTGTGCTACTTCCATATAATATAAATTTCCAAGGTCAGTCTACCCTTAATTTATAAACAGCTACGTGTATTAAATTAGAAAACTCAATCTGAAAAGCACTGGGTTTTGCTGTGGCTATCATTGCTAGCAGTTATGTACATATTAGTAATAATTTCACCATACATTATCTTTAATCTGTAACTCCCTTACACTTAGACATTCCTGGTTTTAAAATACAATACAGCTCTGAACAGAAGAGGGAAAAGATTCAAGAATGGTAAAAAGGTGCTAATGAATAAAAGCATCTTTCATCTGTCCATTCACCATCAGGGGATGGCTACAGGCAGCTTCCTGGAGCTTTTTTTAAGCAATCTGCTGCTACAAAATGTTTTCTCTAGGACACCGTCCCCTCAGTCTTTCACTTAAGCAAACAAACCTCCAGCTCCAGTCGGTAAGGTGTCTCTGAGGAAAATGGTTGGCATGGAAAACTGGGATGAAGCCTTGTCCGATGAACACAACTGTGGGTTAACGAAGGGAAGACTAGTAAATTACTGCTTCTGGGCCCCACAGCTTGATCCGTTTGCAGATGTTGCATGTAAGCGCACTGAGCAGAGAGGGTAAGAAATAAGTTTGTGGCTTTGATGAGAAACAACAGTGAACAAAATGTTGCAGAAGAGAAAAAAAAGAGTAACTGCACGCCAAACAGTGCGCAAAGTTTCAAACATTGTAGGGGGACAGAGACTTCTGACACATATGGTGAAGTGTCCAGATACCTTGGACTTCTAACCAGGTGATTTCCCTTTCAAATAGAAGATCCTTGTAAGTAATATACTTTATCTTTAAAATGTGTTTAATTGGTTTTCCCTGTCTTCAAAACTCGTTTACTTTTAATGTAAAATGAAAGCTTTTGTAATGGGCAGGGGTTTCCCTAGAAAAGGTAACTCCAGGATTCATTTACATACCCTTGAAAAGCCAGCAGGGACTACTGATACCGCCCTTTGAATGATCTGAGAGTCCTAAAGGAACATTCCCCCTCTTCCCTCCCATTTCCTCCAGGTGTCAATATATCAGCCTAGGCCTTTTGGCTCCTTCATACCATTTCCTCACTCAGTAATGCAGTTGCTGCAACCAAGGCACTATCTACCTGAAAATCACCCCTTCTTTTTCCCTTTTGCTACTAGGTTTAAATGTCTTTCCTTTCTTTTTCAGGCATGCAAAACAGCTTTATAATCAATATAAACGACATGCTTGCTGCTTCTACAACTTCCACCTCATCCCTCCTGTCTGACCTGCCACCTATCCTTTTATCATCTCCTGTTTCTGCACGTCTACTCTTCCATGACTTGCGCTTTTCTATCGCAAAGCTCTCATCTGCTAGCTCCAATTCGTACAATTACAGTTTGTAGCAATCACGTCCTTTTCTATTATTGGTATATTTAGGACACCTATTTTAAAGGGTTTAATCTCAGGGTGCTATTCTCCGTTACTGAGTTCTGTTAACAGCAGTCTGCCATCACAGAGACATGCAGGGTGGGCTCTTCTGGAGCCTACCTGTGTCCAACTCTTGGATCAGCTACCCAGAACCCTGCCATCATCCACCTCAAAGGTATCTCAGTCTGGATAAAAATAGCACTCAAGCAAAATCCACTGAAAGAAACACTGTCTACATCAGCAAAGTTTGTCACAAGAGGAGGGGTTCAGGAACATTAGCCCATCTCTAAGACCCAGTCTGGCCCCCTGAGCTGAACATCTGCACCACGTGAGTTGTGAACCTGTCTAGAGGAACACTGACTGGTTCAGACCCTGACACCCCCACTATAGGTTGGACAACATAGTTTCTTCTGAAAAGAGTCTAGTTTGTATGTATCAAAACTGCCCTGAGACCCAAGCCAAAGGGAAACAAGCAGGGATGATCAGGAGATCTGCTTTACATCTGCACTGTTCCTCTGAAACAAACTGAAAATGGTGATATAGCCAAAAGAGGTGCATAGTTGTAGTGTGGATCTCTCCCATTCTGTGCGGAGGGGGTGTACAGAAACCAAACCCACATGAGTACAGAACAGAAAATGCTGCAACGCTGGCTGGGATACAACCTTTACTGCCTGCTTCACATAAGAGGTGGACTACACAGTCACACATTTATGCATTCATGAGCATATTTGGAAGAATAAGAAATGGAGAATGGTAAGCAATTTGAATTTAGGTGGCTTAGCGAACTATTTATGTAAAAGCAAGGAACAGTCCTCTTGCCAGCCAGAAATGGCAAAAGCATTTTGGACACTATAAACTGCTGAGAAAAAAATGCTTCCAATTTTAGGTAAAATAATAGCATTTGCTAGTTACTTAAAGTGATTGCCTATACTTACTATGTATGGAACAACTTTTCAACATCTATATTCCAAGAAAATGCACATTTTTTATCACACTACTTAAATAAAACCCAACACTGTAAGTATGTGAAGTAGGAAGAATGAAGAGAGAAAGAGAGAACTTAATAATTTTTAAAGTAGTACTATCTCTGACTGAACTTAGCATGCAGCTGATTTTTTTTTCCTTATGGCAAGCACTTTTGCAACTGAAGAAATATATCCTGCTTCAAATAAAATAAAGTTTCTTGTAAAAGAAAAAATCTTGTAAAGATACACTTGGGCACTGAGTTTTAAAAATCTTATAGTGGATATTAAAAAGACCTCAAGCCAAGACCCACTGCAAAACAGGAAAAAATAAATAGGCCT
Source organism: Athene cunicularia (assembly GCF_003259725.1). Lineage (NCBI taxonomy): Eukaryota > Metazoa > Chordata > Aves > Strigiformes > Strigidae > Athene > Athene cunicularia. Next base: position 24,712,228 of record NW_020799099.1, read on the forward strand.
TTAAGAAAATAAATGGTTTGAACCTACCAAAATGATTTTCTATGTTTCTTTCCAGACTAACATTTCATTGTAATCAATATACATCTTTACTTTTAAAGGGAAAGTGCAACTACCCTTCCAACTGTTTCTCCTTCCTGCATTAGGCTTTTGTCACTTTCAAAATAAAAGGCTTAGATCAACTAGAAAACATAAGAGCAGCAATAACATAAAAAAATTAAAAACCCTCAAATGCCATCTTCAGTTTCCTTAGTATTTCAAAAGTTGTCTTGATTCTTAATGTGAAAATATGAGGAGAACAACTGAAGGCCATACAGGTGAGACTTCAGAATAACTGAGTACCACTTGTTACTGCCAGCTTCTATTCCAAAGGACAATGCTACCTTGAAACGGTACATATGTCCATCTTATGAGTCCCTTGAAAGTTAGCTTTAAAATTAACTGGAAATATAATTTCATATAAAATAAGATAGCGCTATTAAGCAGGTTTAGCAGGCATGAAGTACATAAAAGAAAGCCCTCCCCATTTCTTTTTTCTGTACAGGAAAAACTTTGCATTGCAAGAATGATGCTACATGTGCCATTTAATACTGCCCTTTGGCCAGAGCTACCTCCCCTGACTTTAAGAATGTGCTTTTATCATTTGACTATTTAAGACTTGACCCTTTCATAAAATTGATGTGGAAAATAAGCACACAGAAAACGAGGTGACTTGGCATTAGCCAAGAAGATAAAACACTGAGATGTAGCTATGTGACTTTGAAAGCTTTTGGTTCTAAAATAAGGAACCTCCTTTTGCAAATACAAGAAAAACTACCAGCGACAGAAGTGGTCAATAAATGCTACTCAATGATCTCCAGTTATGAAAGCTTTCCCTCTCTCTCTCCCCCTCTCAGATCAGCATTTAGTACCGCAACGAAGTATTTTGAAAAGCCTAAAGTATCTAATTATTTATTTACTAAAGCATGGCTTCTACATTACTAACCCCAAATTTGGGACCCTAAAATAATAACGGCTTAACTACAGGCAAAATTGCCATAGGCTTACAGACTTCTTCTCCTTATCCTGACCAAAGAGCCCATGGCATTGCTTTTACTGTCAAGCATGTTTGCACCAGTCTCTCAAACATTTCAGCCTTTCACAAAATTTTTTTTAAATATGCAATTATTGATAACTAGCAATCTTATGTGAGAAAATACACACTGAGCACCGCAGATAACAAATTAGCTTGTTAGTACAAAAGCTTTAATGTTGCAAAATGTTAAAATACAATGTAGTATTACCTTATCATATATACAAAGTAGCATTCAAGTATGAGTCTTAGGGGTTAAAAAGACATACTTCTATGAACTGTCTCAAAAAAGATACACCATAATAATTAAATGTGAATATTTTTAAGAAACTGAATAATGTGTCCAAGAGTCTCTTAATTCCAAACTTCCAGTGCTTTAAGATTATAAATGTGTAAAAATAGAGGGAAGAAGTTCTACATTATTATTATTTTAATGTTCAGAACTGACAGTGATTGAGATCAATGGTATTATGTGGCAGCATGAATCAAGCCAAAAGCACGCTTCTGCCTGCAAAATTGTATGCTTGCTACTGTATGTACAACATTGCTCTTCTATTTTAGCCTGTTATAGTAGCTGAAACAATGCCTGTATTAGTTAGTTACTCCTTTTGAAAATGTTTTTAAAAGTAACAGTTTATTAATCAAGATAGGAAGACATAATATTTTCATTTTTCAAGTCAATGACTAGGACTCCTCTCTACTGCTTAAAAATACAGAGCAAAACTGTACAGTAAAGAGATGTCCATGGTACAGGTTACAGAAAGGGAGCAGAGGCCTGCCCCAAACTGTGTTTGTATTAACGTGTATTAAGGTACACAAAACTGGCTTAGGTGCTACCACATTGGTGTCCATGTAGATTTCACTTTCAACCTGGTCAAGTGGTCCACAGCACTGTCCCTCACACCTTTTGTCAGATTTAAGTTTTAGGCATTGTTGAAGACTGTTGGAAAGATACAGAAAACCTCTTTCCCTCCTCTGTTCAACTGTGTACACATGAACTGGCTGACACTGTTCAGTATACAAATACCACACTGAGTTTCCTTTTAGCCTATTTTTGCTAAACTTTCCTTTCTATTCTTAGAAGACATCAGACTTAGACACATTCAGTGCTATGCCTGCACTGAAGTAAACCACGCACTAAAGCTTACTGGTCTCAAAGTGAAAACGTCTCGAGTAAGCCTGAGGCCATGGAGGTAGCTGCTACATTTGAACAGACTTTGCAAAAAATGTGAAAGCATCAAACAGGAAGGGTTATTTTATTAAGAAACCAGCAAAAGCAGTTATTTTTTGTGAATCTCTACAGTAACTAGCTGAAACAGGGAACAATTCCTTAAAATTAATGCCCATTTGTTTTTGTAGCAGTACACAAAATCAACAACAGAGACATTCTGGGATGTTTAAGGACAGCCACTACTGAAGCAACCTTTTACTTAAATCATCCAGGTAAGATTCTTCAGATGTTTATTTCTCTAAGCACTGATTACCTGAAACATTTTCAGCCATTCCTGAAGGCCCGTTGGTGGCTGCACAGATGTAATGCGGCGACGTTGCTGTCCCTGGCCATTGGCTGCCCTCAGGTCCCCAAAAGTAGTAGGTGTGGCAGAGCATGGCACCAGCCCCGTAGTACTATGATACAAATAAAAAGGGATAGTCACATGTAAGACATTAATGACAATTTAGAAGTCTATTGCAGAACCAAAAATCTCATACAGAATTTGCAACTTAAAACTCTTTAACCTCATGCAAAAGCAGTAACGTGAAAAATTGTTCTGCTGGTCACTCAAGAAGTCAGTTCCCTCGCATAAATCCACCTGTTTCTACCACTGCAGCACTAACCCTCCAGCTAGGGGGAAAATGGGGATCACCTTTCAAGGCTGAAAATTTACCACTGTTAATTGGCCAGCAGGCTGTCTGTAAAGATGCAGGTTTATATATTCCTTTCCTTGTCAGAATACTTCCTTTCCTTCTGGGCTCCATTTGTGCCTTCTGACTGGTGATGCAGGAAGCCAGAGCTCAGAGTCTCACCTGTATGTGAAATGTGCTTGTGCCGCTTCATCACCAAACAGGAAAAAAATTTATCTATTTTTAGCTCTTAATATATTTTGTTGACAAAGAGCTAGTAATATCAAGCAGTTCTAGTGGTTTAGTTGTTTGGAATTGGGCTTTGAAATAACTCTCTACAGTCTTTTTAAAGTTAGCGTGTTGATGGAGTGACACAAGAATTAAAGGGGGGGGTGAGGTGAAGAGGGAAAAGGAGCCAAAGGTGCTCTCTGAATTACAGTTTGATTTTTTCACTCTGACATGTTAAAAACCAGCTCATTCATACAGGATGAAGCTTTTAAAAGAGCTGGGATTAAGCTGCTATTGTAGAAGTCTAAAGAAATACAGCTGACTGGGTTTTCTTTTTTTCTTTTTTTTCTTTTTTTTTTTTCTTTTTTTACATAATGTAAAGTATTTCGTTCACAGAATATCAAAGTTGTATTCCCTAGCAGGAAATTTGGAACTCCAGTAGTGTTTGCACAAGCATGAAAATTTTAAATACAGTGTGGGACTCCAAAAAACCCTTTGCTTTTGTGTATAATAAATCTAGCTTTTTAGTAGGTATGAGCTTTGGGGTTTTACTGACTTTTCAGTGGCTACAGGAATAGCTTCAAATGATGCAAGGCAAGTTCATTTTAATATTTATCTCATCATACTCTACAAATACTTCACTCTACTCTGCCTCGTTCTGAAAGACAATCATAGCATGTCCTAACATTTACTTCAACTGGTAAAGAAAAGATTGGTTTGAAGAGGCTTATTTTTAACTGTTAATTTTACTGAGTAATAACAGAAACAGAAGCTGATATAAAACTCCTGTTTCACAGATGAAGGATCCTCTTAATGACACTTGTTTACTTGCTTTACCTGTTATATGCAAAGAAGGTTTATCAGACTTGCCGATTTTAAAGTGTCTGATCCTAGGGAAAATGGAAGCAAGCAGGCACAAGAACTGCATCATATGCCTAAATATCGTTTAAATAAAATGTAATCGAACCGTTTAAGAGAGGATCCAGTATTACTTAAGGATTCTTTTATGCCAGTAATGACTCAAAATCCAAGCAATGTCAATTAAAAGTGTTTTTAAAATAAAATCTGGTTTTACAGCTTACTCACTCTCATCACCTGTACAGAGATCCAGCAAAGGCCTATCATTTAACATCCAAAATAAGGCTCTTCAAACTGGCTTATATTGGATCTGAGCAATACGTAGCCTTGAGCTTGCCCCAGAAGAACAGTTGCACTTTAATTTCTTCTGCTGTAAACTGGTTCTCAGTCAAAAACTGTTATTCAAAACAGGATCTAAAAGCTTCTTTCCTTTGACCCGAGATTAAACCACAAGATTTTTGTTCACGCTTTATTTTTCCTGTATGTTTTCATTCCCCCAAAAGAGCCAGTCAGGTTTCTGTGGGAGCTGAGCTGGACAAGTCCAGCGGTTCCTCTGAATTGGACAGACACACTTGACAAAAAGTGTACCTTCTCTGTTGCTGAACTGTTTACTCTTACAGGAGTGCAGAGGATGGTGTGTCACCCGGAGAACTGGTGGCCAACACGAGTGTTCTTCCATGAGACCAATTTAGAAACCCAGAGAAGCTACCAACTTCAGGCTTGAGGGGGATGTGGAAGCTGCAACATGTGCTTCTCAGCAACAAGACACAGCCTCTTTTTCTCTACTGCAGTGTTTACACATCTGAAAAGCAACCCTGGAACCTGTTTCCCCACACTGTCCTAACTTTTCACTCACCACCTGATAAACCTCTTAAAGGAAGAGAAATGAAACATGAATTACTCTTGAAAGATCCATCAGTGACTGAACACTACTATAGCATGTTCAAAAGAAAGAACATCCCCCGACAGTTTTGGGAGGCAAGCACCAATGCTTGTGGAAGGGCTGATGCTTATTATGAGGAAAAAAGTAACATGGTGTAAATTCAAACAGGATGGGAAGCAGCGTGACATCCGAGCACAATTGTTATGGCAACTATACGGTAAGAACTGCAGTTGTAAGGCGTGCATCCAGGGCCCTACTCTGCCACTGCTTCTCAGGTTCAGGAGTGCTTACCCCACAAAGCATCTGCCTGGAGCAGCAGCAGTTATTGTGTGGTCTGGTACCATTTAGGAGTAGTAAGGAAACAGACTATAACCCATAATACTTTCATACTGTGGATAGCAAGTGTGTGTGTGCGTTCCTGTTAAGATCAGATGGTCTGCTCTGCCTACAAAAATTTCCACTCTCATTCCTGTTACCATAGCAAAGCAATACATTTGATCACAGTTTGTAATAGTCTTAGGGTTTATCATTATGTCCCTTTTTAAAAATCTGATTGATTTTATTCCCAGGAATGATTCAGGCCTCAAAAAGTCTCTAAGTAAAGGGGCATGCTATGTTTAGAATGAAGCACAAACCTCAACTGAAGAAATGCAAGTCTGGCTACTTCATTAAAACTCATCTTCAGTTCAGGTAATTTAAATTAGCTAAGCAATACACGAACGCTGATACCACCCCTTCTTTGCCTTACAGTGCTTTAACATTAAGAGGAGCCATGAATCAGGCTTAGCAATTGGAAAGATGGGATATACGCAAGAATCAGGATCCAGTGATCTGTTAACTGCATTTAATTACCTTGTGTATTCTGAAACTTTGCAGGGTTTCTTTCCCAGAGAGAAAGAACGGACCTCGGAGCCATGGTCCAACTTTCTCTTCATCTGCAAGGTGAGGGAAAAGAGTAACAACACGGATTTAGTTACATGACCAGCCTTACTTATGCATACTTCTGTAAAATTAATCCATTTTAACCTTTTACGTTAATACTGAATTTCAGCAAAGTTGACACAAGATGATTTAAAGCAACATTTTAGTTTCTAGCTTCAACAATATTTGATACATGTTTTTATGGTGCATGTATATATTATTGCTGGTTTAGGGCCCAAAATCTATTGGAATTACACTCTTTTAATTTCCAAATTTCAAATGTGAAAAAGTGTGCAGAACTCTGTGTTGGTTTATTTACTAAACCGTTCTCTCTCTATTCTCCTGGGAGAGAAAGGAAAGAACTAAACCAAACCCCTCCATTCTTTGTGTTCAGGTTCATTGCTAAGTCTCTCGTGGAAATGGGTTAAATTTTAGGTAGCCTGTCTGCATTATAAACCAAATATTCATTTTAGAGCCTAAAAAAAAGAATTCAAATGTATTTTTTCTTTTGCCTACCCTTTTATTTTAAAGTTGTACATTGAAAACATTTATAAAACTGCAGCAAAACTCACTGACAAATTAACTGACATTTTTACAAGAAGGGTAAGGATGAAAAACACTAAACCTCGGTCTTGAATGTCACCCCCAATTAGATATGATCAAAACCAAATAATGAGCAGGGCAGCTGCTAAAAGGGGAAGCCAGTCTGCAAAAATTACCAAAGAGATGGAAACCAGTGAAAGCTGTATTTATCCAGTCAGACAAACAAAGATTACTTTCTACATATTTGGGTAATCTTTAACCGCAAGTTTTTTACTCAATGAGACGTACATATGCCAAATGCAATTTCTGAGTTTTGGTCGTTTTTTGTTTTTTTTAAGATGTGATACACCAAAACACTTTAGTCAACAGAAGAATGCTGTTTACAACTGTGAGCTGCAAAATAAACAAACTACTTGCATTACAATTCAGACTTTAGTGTGAGCATTTGCTCCCTTTTTTCAAAATTTCTTATTTAAGATACAGTTTAAAAGTTGGCATCTTTCTTACAGACTGATCTGATCCTTTTTTTAATGTGATCTTATAACATATTTAACCTTTTACTGTATCAGTCTCCCCACCTAAAAAAACACATCAAAAAAATGACAGGATTCCTTAAAGCTTCTGCTCCGTATACTTTTTTTTTTTTTAATTTATTTTTTTACTTTAAAAACCTTTATGGCTTTCCCTAAAAACAGTCACTGAAGGTGTTGTGTTTTGCTTCATTAGTGATTACAAAGGAAAACTAACTAAGGTTAACTCGTCTCGTTTTTACAGTAACAGCTAGAACGCAAGCAGAGCTTGCCTGGTAGCCGTGTTTCCTTGCCCATGCCTCACATGGGACAGCATCTCACCAGGCAGGCGTTCAGCCAGAACCACCCCGAGCGCACCCTTTTTTTTTTTTTTTTCTTGGTAACTCCTCAGACCGCCTCGGAGGCCGGGGGCCTGCCCCCCACCCTCGCTCTATTCCCCCAGAGCCACACGCTTCACGGTTTTCCAAGCGGGAGCAAAACAAGCTCATTTCCACTAATTATAATTATACCGTCGCCCTCGGCGAGCCTGGCTGGACTCGTATATGATTGCATTCCGTGGCCGGGCGCAAATTAGTCCTTCAAAAGTGCGGTTAATTTTAGAATAATTTGAAATACGCTACAGTTTTGCTAGGGGAAAAAAAGATGCTGAAATACCCTCTATGGGCTAAACAATAGAATAAACAGGGTCTGAGGATTTAGGAGTTGAAAGACCCGAATCCAACAATTATGTAATATACATTAAAACACTAATTCTGAGCGTAGCGGCGGGGAAGCTGTAAAACGGCGGAGCGGGTGCAGGGTTTCCCCAGCACGCAGGCAGCCTTCCCCGCACACCGGGCGGCCTGCGCGCACACGCTCCCCACGCTCTCAGACGGCAGCCCTCCGGCGACGCCAAGCCATCTTAGCTTGGTCTTCGAACCCTGTGAAGGATGCTCACCTATATTTTCAGAGAAGGCGTAAGGAAATCCCTAGGTAATTACTTGCTAAAGAACGCTTCTTTCGCGGTCGTTCCCTACTCCGTGCACATCAACAAATCTGTTCAATTCACCCTTATGGTTCGATTCAAGGGCATGGAAGTTCCTGACATATGGTTGGGCTCTCAGACAGATACCTGCAACCAGCACAGCAGTGAGGCAGCTTTTTTTTTTTTTTAGTTTCTAAACAGACAACTCAAATGAGAGACTCTAGCTTCTGTAATTTTTCCTTGGATTTTTTTCCGCCCAAGTGCAGAGCAGAGCATACCCAGAACATGATCTGAAGCTGCAACGTTCCTCTATAATTTTCCCCAGGTGCGGTGGGAACTGGAGACTCCCAGCAGCCCTCCGGACCAATGCACTCAAACAGAAGCAAACACATAGTCAGTTCCTGTTGACCTGAGGGAAAACCATCTTTATCACCCAAAGCAGAACAAAAAAAAGTAGAAAAAAGAACACACATCTAAAGGAGTGGAATTACTTTCTGTAAAATTTGCCAGCTTCCTCATTAGTACTTTAAAAAAACCCTCGTACCTATTGTTACTTTAGAATAGCCAAGTGTGCCAGGTGTTAGCACACTCAGATAAGGCAAAATCACTACACCCAGAGCACACAAGATCCTGCTTCTATATGGTTTTACATGTATCTCTGATCTAACACTGAGTCCTTGTAGTCTTTTCTGTCTCCCAGTGAAAATGGTTCTGCCCATCAAATCTTGGCATTTATGCCATTATCCATTAAACTGCAGTGCTGTATATTTTATGAGAACAAAATGGTCTTGAGTTGACTTCATACCTCAGATATGAGCAGAGCTGTACATACCCCAGGAGACTATTACTGTCTTCCTTTGCTATAGCACATCACATGCAAAGGGGAAGGAAAAAACCCCATAGACTGCATATACACATTAAATAATCACAGGAAGCAAATTAATACCCAAATCATTGGAGTACAAAAGAATTCTAACATTGCTGTGGGGATTTAGAAGTACTTCATATACAGGTATGCATAAAGCCCTGTAATGTTCACAGCTATCTCTGCCCCTTCCCCGCTCTGGGAGAGCACTCGGTGCAGAGTGGGGACAACTGCTACTCTTCCTCCAGCATCGCAGCGGGCACTGGCAGGAAATCCTCGGGGATCAGCCTCTGCCCCAGCCCAAAGGCAAGTGCAACCTGACAGCACAACTAGAATTATCTTTTGAACAAAATGTGCTTTGGAGTCAGCAGTCAATGAGTTGAATAATAATTAGAAATTACTATTTTCCTCTCTTTTGGAGCACTACTATAGCCGATTCCTCCTCTTTTGATAATGATTGGCAGATATTCTCTCACGGTAGAAAAACACCAACCTAACTGCTAATCTCTGCCTTAGTCGGGACCCATGTAGTAACCCCAACAATCATTTGCTACGGGTAGAAAACTTGGTATATCAGGTTCTGCACAAAAGGTTTGGGGGTTTTCATAATTTTAGATACAGATACAATAGACAGATTTTGACATTTGAACAGTGACCATCTTTCATCTAGCAGTCTGCCTTTCTCAGAGCAAGAGACAAAAATTGCATATGGATATGGCTCTGGCTCTCAGTATGTTTCTCTACATTGGTACTACTTTTGATTCTCTACAAATAAAGAATCATCCTCTCTACCTCAAATTAAGTTGTATAGTCTCTGGGTAGTTGCAAGACTACTCTGTTTGGGTGTCTGCTCTTACCCAGAATGTCTAACCACAGCCTAACCACAGCCTGGGCTCTCTGTAGTCAATGGACAGAAACACACTCCACAAGAGGCTAAGGGCACCTCCCGTTAGGCTCCCACTCTAAATTACTGTCTAGAAAGGATTTTGCTCTCTCCCTTGACTTTGAGAACTCTCCTTTCCTTGGAAAAGTTTAGTTTCATGAATACACCACACTCAAGAGAAATTACTTAAGGCTTTGCAAAAGTAGCAGGCAACTGCCCAACCTGGGAAGACTGAGCAGCACTGCAGGTCACACAGCTTCACTTTGCACCTTCCTGGAAAACACAATGGTGGAGGAATAACACCCCAACCCCTTAGGTGTTTCTCAGGGCTCAAGAGCAAGCAGCAGAGATGATGCATTTATTTACATCTCTACTGAAATTTGCAATAGTATTTATTGCAGTTACTTCATATGGTCTAAGAATACTTAATGGTATAAAGTGAATGCTCATCACAAATTAAGGTACATTGAGTAAGACTATAGTTTATAAAGCAATGTTAAAAAGAAGAATCAAAAGTTGCCATGTTTCTTTCCCTATTTCATATATATTCAACTTCAAAGGTTACTTTTATTTTGTTTAAGCTGAGGATACTTTTTCAAGGTTTTAAAGCCACAAACAGCATACAATTCACGACATTTAAAAAAATGTCTACACCAAAATTACATAGTTTCCACTGGACACAAGTCCAATCTTATTTCCCGTCAGTACTGCCAGCTCTTAATTAATAAAAATTCACACCATCCAATTCTTTTCCTGTTGGCAACATTTCTAGCACCTTTACCAGTTTGTCATGTGGCATGCTGTAATTAAGACCGTCTATTACTTCTAATGAAAGACTAGAATGAATTACAGAAATCACCCGCAGAGCTATATAATCCCCAGAAGAATAGAGATTACAGTGCAACAGACCAAAGAAACAACATTTTTGTTTTTTCAGTTGGAGAAACATTTTTGAGTGGAGAGACCACAGGATGCTCTCGCTGTGGTGATGGCCAGTCAGCATTTTGGGAGTACACTGGTGCTTAAACCACGGAACGCAAAAGCCATAATTGGCATTTCACATACAAATATGCGCATTAGGAGCATAATGTGTGCAGGAGGAACTGTGGAGCAATATGGTTTGGTATCTCCATTAATATTGGTAAATGCATCATTCAAGACGGTGCCAGAAGGGATTCTGTGTACTCTGCACATTTACCAGACGTTTAGCAGACTGACTCCTTTAGAAGCATTTCAGAGGGATTTTTGTGTGTTGTCTAATAGGATTGCAGTTTTTTCCACCCAGGAAACCAAACACCCTAATCAAGTGGGGCCAAGTCCCTAGCTGCGCAAGATTTACTCTGGAGACAGTGAAGACGACCCAGCAAGGACAGTCACGCTTAATTATTTTTCTCTTTCTCAAATTTGGACCCACTTAGGTTTTAAACACTTCCCTTCTGCTTGGTAATCTAGTTTAGGCAGCTGCAGCAGTCAGTGCTTTGTCTTCTATACTCGACCTCTTCATCTGACCACATACTTCATTTAATTTGCCAAATGCTCCCATTCAGGCAAGAATCTAGCCCCACAGAGAGGTACTTCTGCCATCTGCTTTACACATTTAACTAGTTTAGCTTACCACACCTACATGTAAAAGCCTAAATTCCCCATTCAGTCAATGAGAAAGGCAGATGCTGAGTCCAACTTGTACAAAGTCTTAGAAGAGGAGAAAAAAATCCCATATGACAGCAAGTGTTAAACATGTTCCAAAGTAATTCAGGGCAGGCCTTTCCTCTACAAAAGGCCACCGCTATTACTGTTGGATCTTTTTGAACATATTATGAAGTGAAACAAGTGACCCACTGGGATCTTGGAAATCCCATGTTCTCATGGTTTCTAGGCAATGACCATAAGGCAGTCATTAATTTGAGATTTGTTAGCGTGCATCCTAGGTGCTGAGCTGAAAAAATTTTATGGCCAAATTCCATACCTGCAGGCAGGGTGAGACAAAATTTTAGGACACTGACCAATTAAAATAAAGCGGTACTTGGATAATGGGAAAAGTTCAGGGGCATAATGTACAATGCACCTTATATCACACAGGTGTAACCACAAGTTTGTGTAGAATATACAATTAGTTTTTATGCAACAGAACAGACTTGAAGAAACGAACTTAAGTGCACCCATTTGCAATCAACACCTGCTATGCTCCAAGTACGAAGGAAGAACAAGTGCAGCTTGGCTCCCTGGAACCAGTTTAGGTGAAGGAATTCCTACTCAATTTATTTATAATGTCTGCAGCAGGCTTAGAGAGGTCCAGCTCCAGCATGTTTGCCTCAGCATAGTTACAGAAAGAAATTTAAGCTTAAAATCTTGTGTAGTACAAGTCAAACACAACTGCAGTGTGCACTGATCAGTAGCTTACTGATCAATAACACATTTTTGCAGTATTGATGAACTTAAGGTTTGGGATGAAGTATGGAAAGCAATGGGAACTCTACTATGGGAGGAAGGACACACAGAGACCCTACAGTAAATTGCACAAAGTCTTTTAAAGCTTACTTAAATGGAGTGGAGAATACATATTACAAAAGGCACTACTGAATTGTTGTACTAATTGTATAATGTTTCTTGGCGGAGCATTTTGAAGACTGCTTTCAAACTGAAATTTCCCACACATTCCTTATTTCCATGCAAAGTAAGGTACTGTAGTTAAACAAAATTGTAAATAGCCCTTAAATTTTGTTTTTGCAGGAAAGAAAATGGCATAGATGCCAACTGAAAAATCAGAATAGTTATTAATAAATCCTGATTTTATTAGACTAGTATGAACTTAAATTGTAAATACTATTTTAAAAGGTATGTATGTGTAGCAGAGATTTCCCATAAACAACTTCCTTTTAACATTTACCTATAAAAAAATAATAAGTTTTAAATATATTGTGATAGGATTCAAAAAGTGTGCTAGTTAATGGCTGCAAAAATAGCTTTGAAAAGGATTTATACATTAAGTGTATGTAACAGACTTCAGCACTGGATATTTAGAATAAACTACAAACTATGTTTAAGAGCTGGGAGACAGACTTAATGTAATATGGCATCCCCATGTTTCCAGCAGAGCAGAACTCCCTTCTGAAGGTCATACCTCCTGTCCTCCTTGGTTGCCTGTAGTTGGGCACAGTACTTGCAACATATGCCTCAATGCTTCGGTTATTTAAAGAAGTACAGCCAAAGCTGTCATACACCCATTTATGAAGGGGACAGTTCCCCACACTGTTTCTTGGTGGCAATGCCAGCTTAAAGATGTCCCAGTCTGACATGCTCATTCCCATCCTGAATGGCTCTCATCCTTATTTCTACAGGAACAAACATCTGTAGAAATGCTCTGTGAACCAGATTCATTAACTGATGTTGGGCAAGGATAAATAGCTTTAAGTTTTTTCCTTTGTGTTTTGGTTGGTTGGTTGGTTTTTGGTTAGTTTGGTTTTTTTTTCTAGAACCAGCTACTGGTTTAATTTTCCACCATGCCTTCATAAACAACAGAGCCAGCAGAAGCAAATGAGCAATTCACAGGCAGGGCACAAACTTCCTGAGCCAGCTACACCACTGAGAAAAAGGTATGAGGAACTGTGACCCAAGTGTCCCACGCAGAGAGCATAAGCCTATTATTTACACCTAGAGGCATCAGTCTCTCAGCTATAGTTTGATGTGCATTTAAGCCAGCACAGCCACTGAAGAAAAAAAAAAAAAAAAAAAAAAAAAAAAAAAAAAAAAGCTGTCCCTGCATTCCACGGATGCCCTTGGCCATTCATTTCTATGCTTGCATCACCTTCTCAGGTATGCTACTACAGCCCTCGTTGTATGGCTGTGTGGTCAACCAGGGTGGCAAGTGACCGAGGGACACTTTTTTGCTGGGCTATTTTTCAGCCAGGTCAGATTCCCCATCTCCCTCACTGCATGGCCACAGAGATGTCTGTGCCAGCATATCAAGAAATACAGCCTGCTCTCCTTTTTAACTTCCCCAAATGCTTGCCAAACTGCAGCCTTAAGTGAAATGACAAGGAACTGGGGTTTAGGCTTTGTTCTCCTAACCCAGGGGACTGTATTATTACCACAGAGCGACTTATTTGCATTGAAAAACGTACTTAAGTCTCTGTCAAATGGAAATGGACACTCAAATATTAAAGTTTTACCATAAAACAAGCACAACAAGGTGAACCACAGGCAGGGGGTATAATGTCAACCTTCCTTAAACATGTCATGTTAAAACTCCAGGGAGCTTGTCTCATTAGAACTGTGTATTACTTCACTGAAAAAAAAAAAAAAAAGCCAAAACATTTTCTTCCCAAAGCATTTTTTTTTCTTGTTAAAGAAAAAGATAAATGAAAACAAAAATACCAGTGGCTAGGCTTCACGTTGCTTTTAATTCCCTGTGACAGTAACCACGTGCAAGTTTCCTACAGAGAAATCTTGTATGGTTTTAAAACTAGCAATATTATCATATAATAAACATTTTTCATAATGCATATTCATAAGGAGCAGAGTTAAGGTTGCTAATGCAACCTGCACTTTCACGTACTTGACTGCTTTCCGTGCAACAGGAACATTATGAGTTGCTTTCTTCTGTTTTGTTTCTATGCAGTATTGTTACATTATTCATTTTTCAAAGGAAGAAGGTATTACATATAATGCATCATGCAAAACATTCACTAATGGCAGCAGATCTTCATAAGAACTGTGTCTCCATTCATTGTGCTCCTATTAAAGTTAACTGTAATCTATTTATTATATCATTAAACTTAATATATTGTAAGATGAATTCTATTTATAGATGCAGTAATAGCTGTGCTAATCACTCAAGTTCACATTGAACAGAGCTGCACTTCTGAGACACAGCAGCAGTTGCTTCAGAGACCAAAGTACATTCCTAAATTTCCCAAAGAGATGACCTTGCATGCTACATCCTGCCAAGCCCGAGTGGCACGGCGCAGGTTGCTGCGGCCAGCCAGCCTGGTGTCACCCTGCCCTGCTGAACAGCTCCTGCAATGCGCTGGCACCCACGCTTGCTCCGTGGAGGAAGCTGGCACCACGCATCCCGTCCGGGTTCCTCCCTTGGCCCGCTCTTCTCCCGGATATCCTTACACACCACTGTAGCCATGGGCAGTGGTTGCCGCACCAGCAGCCAGATGCCACTTGGGCACAGGGTATTCAGTGTGGGCAGTACAAAGATAGCAGCAGTCCACGCCTTGCTCTTTGGGAGCTTATATAATAGTTGCTTTCTAAAATACCACCCCTGGGCTCCATTTTTAGTAATTTTATCTTATATTCCTATTATAGGCATTTCACAGATTCTGCCTGTGACGTAGTCCATAATGTTAGAAAACCATGCACTTGAGGCTGTTCTTAAATCCTACCATAGTCACACAAAGCACAAGCCCTTCTTGCTGATCAACAGATGACAACTACAATACCCCCAAAAAATAACCCTAATAGGCATCAGTTCCTTTTTCAGTATTTCAGCCATAGAGCTGAGATGGTTTTGTTTATATTGACAAGAATGTTTCCAAATTGGTGAAGCGTGTATTTCTGCCTTTGAACACCACTGGTCAAACTGTTTTCACTCAAACATAAGCAGGCTGGGAAATCACCTTTGTACAGAAAAATAAAAGTCTGCATGGACTTGGAAGGCTTTCCAAAAATGTCTGTCCTTTGCACTGAATACAAATAGAGCACTGGCACCTACTGCCTGTTTTCTGTTAAGTTTTCCATTTTTATTTTATTTGGAGATAGCTTAATTCTGATTGCCTGCTTATTTATCTGGCATAATCTATAGAAATCTATTTACAAATTAGTTTCTGTCCCTCATTTGTGGTATGTGAGAATGATAAGAGGTTAGTGGTGAGCCTTTAGGCTACAGACAGAAGAATTCCTGGAATTATAGATTATACCAAAAGGATTTAGGAAGAATTTGAAGAAAAGACTATTAAAAATGTCAAATCTCTTTTCCTACCTGCATTACCTAAAGAGAGTATAAAGGTTACAAACCCAAGCATTCAAAGAAGTTTGAAATGACAGGCGTTAAGATGCTTTTACTTCTAAAAAGCTGATTACCAGGACAGCCCTGTTCATGGTGCATACTAAATAAGACACAGATTCTGTGGAAAAAAGTGTCTGAGGTTGTAATTTAACATACATCGTTACCCACTTGTGCACGTGCATCTTACACACTTGTGCACATGCATGAAGTTTGCTAAGGCAAACCCGTGAACACTGAAGGCACAGCAGGATTTTATGTCAAGGGAATTTAATTTCACCCCCATCATCTGGCAACAGTGACTCTGTTCCGTGTGCTGGTGCCATGGAACAGCCCGAGTCCCCACCAGATGCACCAAGGCTGCAAGTAACCAGTGATGAGGAAAACTGCAGGATGCCACCCTTGGTGCAACAGCCCTAGAGAAAGATGAAACGTGATGTACCAGTACATTTCAGAGCAGTCAGCTGATAGCAGAAGGATAGGACCCATGAATCTCACCTTTGAAGAGGAATTTGTTCTGTTGAATGTATATGAATCTCCTGTGCTCCCCCCATCCTTTCCTCATCCTCGCTTCTCCATAATTACCAGCCCCAGGGTCCTCCATTCCCCTGCCCTCTGCTCCCTGTATCAATCTCCCGGCCCAGCAATTCTCTGTTAGTTTCCTCCCTCCTGCCCTCTCCACAGCATCTCAGTCTAACAAGACTTAACTGTCCCACCTTATTACTCCTTTCCTTTTCCATCCTCTTCCATGTTTTCTCCTTCCCTGGAATTCAGGGGAAGCATTTTCCTATATACATTGTCCAAGCATCAACAAGGGGGGGTGTGTCTGGACTGCAGGACATAGAGGGTATTTGGCTTTTCTCCTCTGATCTCGGCCACATTTGTGGAGCAGCTGGAAGCAGCCACTATGGGGAAGAT
The DNA here is from genome assembly GCF_003259725.1 of Athene cunicularia. Taxonomy (NCBI): domain Eukaryota; kingdom Metazoa; phylum Chordata; class Aves; order Strigiformes; family Strigidae; genus Athene; species Athene cunicularia. Next base: position 24,728,742 of record NW_020799099.1, read on the forward strand.
GCAGCTCTGCCCATGTTGCCTTTGGCTGAAGCATGCTTGGTGAGACCAGAGTCAAGGTGCAGGTCAGTCTGGTCAGCACTGTGACCTGGTGGGATACAGGCTCCTCGCAGCCCAAAGTGTCCCTGGTACGTGAAAATGGTCGTTTTTCCACAACACACACTCTGCCTTACTGGTAAGTGCCAGTGGTGGTTATAAAGGGGACAATTACACATTATACCTCTTTTATCCAGCTTCCTTTTCTCACAGCAACCCATGCCTACGGTAAAGCACAGAGAAGGGGATTTACTCATCTCCCATGAACCCTCATGATTTATTGCCATGACAACTCTACCCTCTCCAGAGGCCTGGGGGGAGCCAGGACTCGAGCTGGTTTCTCCCCAGTACATTCTTCCAGCCGCAGGGGAATGGATGCCAAACCTTTGCACAGCAGAAAGGAATGCCAGGCATGCTGGGGTCACACCAGATGCTTTGAAGCCTTGCTAACCCACTGTCATTAACCTTATGCTGTGCAATTTCACGTCCAAAGGGGCTACAGAGGGAGCGAGCAGGGCCAGCAAACCTGCCCCATCTAAATAAACTCTTCCCTGAACAGGTGCTTCCAGTCTAGAAACCAGACAACATGCTTGCCTGCTTCTACAAGAACCATAGCACTGCATAATTTAGGGTAAGTAGTCCCTCTTCAGGACAAGAGGGGTGACAATGGCTAATCAATTTTTTTACACTGAATCTAGCATTATTTACGTAAGGTTAGGGATAGATACCTCTAATATATTCAAGCCCAGAACAGGTATTTATAACAGAGATCTCTCATAGAATGCAAAAAGTATGAAATAAGGTGGCACATTTCATAGTGTTTCTGAGAGATTTTCAAACAGTGCTACCTGCATGAAACTTAAAAGCCACAAAAATAAAATGTCCATACCTGTCCACTGTCCTATCTAAGCTTCTTTTGGGAACCATTTTGTTCAGTAAAAGCTTATGCTCCCTTTATCAAGCTATAATATTGAATTTAAAAATTACAAGTCAAAAAACCCCATTTCTACCCCCAAGGAAAACTGCATATTGCAACCTTTACATAACCTCAGACATCACGTATTTAACCAGTTCTCCAAAACGTCTGTCAACTTCTCAGTTCAGTGTGATGCAACTGATGCACTCCTTAAACCAATCCATTCACTGTGGGATAAATAGCAAGTAGTCAGTTATTTAAATTCCTGGGGTTTGAGACTTACAATTTATTTATAGACAGGATGGATCAAATTAGAGATTTCAGAAATTTTTGGCTTGCTGTTTCATTCACTTGTAACCACAAAATTAGATGGCATCCACGGTTTTAAAGTTTGTGATGTTATGGTGACTCTTAGTATTTCACAAATCCAAACTGAAGGAAATGTAGCCCATCTAATGTTACTGATTTACCCCCCAAAAAGAAACCAATGAAATACTACAAAGAAGAATATCTAGGAATAGTTCAAGTCACCAATGTGATCAGCTGTATGGGGAAGTTTATTCTTTGCATCTTAAACTATTTTAATATTCTAGAAAGATGCAAAATATTACAAACTATTATTTGAAATTAGTACACGAGAAGAAGGATTAAAAATGCCGCAATAAAGCCTGTGCAAATGTATGTCCTAATTCCTATTCCTTCTCTTTTGCTGAAAGCAACTGCTAAAGCATGTTATTAGCTATAACGTTGCTAAAGCAAGGCCAGTGATGTTCTGACAAATCTCTACGGGTTTTTTTGCCCACTTTCCTTTTATTATCATATTCCATCTCTAATATTCAATCAGTGCCAAACTGGTTTATGGATGCCAATCTTTCTCACAGAAATGGAAAAAGAAATTTTGCTATTTGTTGTAGGCCTGCGGATATGAAGGCAGAGACTGAAGGGAAGTGAGGAAGGGAACCAGGAGGAAGGAGTATGAGAGCACCAGTGTGCAGTCTAGTATTTAACAGAAGACTCAGTTTTCTGATCATAAAGTTGACAAAAATCTAAGTGCAGAGTACCATTAGGTTCTTTGTAATTTAACCTTCAATGCGAGTTTTGCATATCATGTGGTCTCTTCCCTTTAGTCTAATTCCATACACAGAACAAACTAATACCTTAAAAACTGGCTGAATAATCCCCATTTTACTATCTACCTCCAACAAAATGTGCTACAAGCCACTGACCAGATCATTCACTTATTAACCTAAATTTAAATCTCTAAGCAGTTATTTAAATACAGTCCCAGTTATTAGCTGAATTTCCCCTTGGGACAAGATTTGAAAATGCTCACTTTTGTCCCTTGTAGAATCATAGACAATGTTTAGGAATATGTGATTAAAAAGAAAATTCTGGGAAGAACTCATTTGCTGCTTGTATAAATATATTTCCTCATTAAAATTTGATAAAAACAGTCTTAATGGAATACTACAACCTCATTCATGCTGAATAAAGTGATTTAAATTGGCAAGAACAAAGTTTAAATACACTTCTTCCCAGCTAACTGTCGACAGCTTTTTTACAGCCTGCAGGGACAGGTATGACTCATGCCTACGCTGTTCTTCAAAAACTATTTTAAAATGCAGATTTTTTCCACTGGTCTATTGTGCTTTACAAGTAACTGCAAACTGAAAGAAACTAAAATTAGAAGGCAGACCACTATCACCAGAGGGATTAGAAACTCCTAGGCTATGTTGATTTAAAAAGCTGAATTGGTTGACCAATACGAGGGACTCTTTTATGTTGGTTCCTACTAGATTTCTGGCAGATTTCATTCAAAGTCTCTCCTGGTTACAAATTATGTGAAATCCCTGTGTTTAGGAACAGCGGGTGGTCTCTGGATTTGCATGCAACATTACACTGAGCAACCCTCTTATTCTCTGGTATGCAAGACTAAAAAATGAAGGTGTTCACCCTAACCTAAGTAAGTCCGCATGAGAACGCTACCTGGTCACAAGTCATCTGGCAAAGGTTTGGGGCCTTTTTAAACCAACAACTGCAGCAACAGTCTTTTCATGTGCCTTATGAAAAGTATGCTAATATTTACTGATTTTGATTAACACAAATTAAGTTTGGTAGAAAGCTAATTTAAGAAGGAATCCAACAGCCTCAAGTTTAGACTGAGCAATCAACCTGCCAAGGAAAATACAGCAGGAGATACTAACCTTCCCCATAATTCAGCGCAGCATTTTAGGTACTGACAACTACTGGGTTAAAAGCTAAAACAATAAGGTACATTTCAACTTAAAATGGGGATGTCAGGCTCCTTATCAGTACAGTCCTTCAAAGAGTCCTCTGAAATCCTCTTCCTTCTGGACATACAAGCCTTGAATCTGTGGCAAGATGTGTGGGCTACTCAGTAGTGAGGAGCACACTAGCTGCTCTCAGAGTAGTATCTCATTAACCAGAAAATCTGAATATGCTTTGTGCTTCTTTATGCAAAATACTGAGTGGGAAAAATGCTAAGTACTTAATTTGCCATATCACAGAGGAAAGTTGAATGTCTCTCAGCAGGTAAAGATACCAAGAAGCAAGAACATTTACACTAACTGGGATTTGTTCACTTTCCCATTCATGATAACCAGTTACATTACTATATTACATGCATCCAGTTTAAGAATGGATTTTTATTTTTACTTTTACAGCAGGTAGACAGCTGGCCATTCTCTGTTGGACTCTGAAAAGAGCTAGAGAAACGTGAGCTGGGTTAGCTGCTTAGGCTACACACTAAATGTGGGAAAGAGAAAAGAGGAAGACTCAGCCAGAGCCTGCACTGATCTAAAGCATGGGTCAACAGTTCCAAGACATGGAAAATCCAATTCAATTCCCATTTCCAAGTTCCCTGGGCCATCTATTACAATCTAAAAGGTATCTGTTTTGAAGAGCTGTGATCCTAAAGCTGTTCCCTAAGCAGAGGCAGTGTACACAAAGATTAAAGAGATGGCTGTAGCAAAAGAAATCTCGTCTCAGAAGAAAAAAAAGTGAGAAAAACAATCATAATGCCAATCCCCCCCATACTTTTATGTAGCAATAGTAAGTGGAACGCTAACTTACAAGTTTAGCTGATGCCCGAGTATGAGAACGGGGGTACCAGTCTGAGGAGCAGTCATAAAGGCTGTGAGAACAACCAGCAGGCCGAATCCAATCCTCGCTCTTTTGGAAGGCTTTTTTCTTTATCTGCATCTGCCAGTTAGTATTAGTCTAGTTTTATATCTACCTAAATATGCAAATAAGCAAGCAAAGTGTCTTCAACTCCTGAGGAGAATTTGTGCTCAAGGATATGCCATACCTACAGAGATCCCAATGAGTGGTTCAAGTACAGTTAAATCTTTTCTCTCTACTGAGGTACCGTCAGACTTAGCACTTGATGAAACAGAACATGTAATGGCCTCCAAAAAAGACCCCAGCATGGAACCAGCCTACTGATGGTGTCAAGAAATTTTCTGAGTGTAGTTAGCAATTAGACAGACAAAGGCTCCTGTAGTATCACCCAGCTGGGTCTCTGTCACATATCTAGCTTATGCTCTCTAATGTAAGTTTGAACAGTAACATCTACATTTGAGCAAATCTGGTCCTGCCCAACAAAAACCTCAGCCTGAATGAAATTATCAACTGATTCATTCCAGACAACACAAGAATTTCAGGAATGCAAATTAACCACTTTATGCCCCTGACAGGTCTTTCTAAAACTTCTACCAGTTCTTCTGGCTTTTCATCTCCTCAAAACAAAACCACAGTTCTCAGATATACACTGGAAGAGCACACAGCTAAGAAGAATTTTCCCAGTGCTCAGATGTTAAGATTCGCTCCTCCCAGCATAAGTGTCTTCAAAATGTTTTTAAATGAAAGGGAAAAGAAGAGCATCTTGCAGTAGTTTCCATATAATGCAATTATACAACCTTTTATCTGTGTGGATGCCAGCACAGAATCACATTATTCCTTTAGAGGCCTTTGGGAACGAGGTGAGAATATTATCTTGATCTGCATTAAAGCAGTAACAGAATTGAGTATATTTGCTTCTTCATGTTAAACTAATTTTAAGGAGCTCCTAATACATTTGTTAGCACTTTTTGGGAGTCATCTCAAAGCTGTAAAGGAAGAGAACAGATAGCTCAATGTGTATAATAAGGGCTTGTCAAATAACATCAATATTCCTTGTAATAAGATCGTCCTTTCAAAGAAAGAACTACTTAGAGATATGGTAGAGATCCCAGCTTGGTGGGACTGAATGGATTGAGGGGCCCACATGCTGAGGGCTTAATTAACCTAAAGGAGGAAAGGACTAAAAACTTGGCTAGGAATCAGACTGTTTCTTCATGTTGCCATTTCCACCTTTTGGTTGCAAAGAAACCCTGGGGCAACGTCTGGGAACAGCAAGTCTACAAGCCCACACTCTCCGTATCAATGCCCCTATACAGACAGAGGATGACTTTAGACTACATCAGAAAACTGCAGTTGACAAGGTAATAAATCTTTTAGAAGAGGAGGATACTGTGAATTTCCCAGTTCCAAACCCATTTTCAAATCTGTGGGAAGATGACCACTGACAATCAAACATGTTTTACATCAAGAACAATCCTAGACCAGAGGTCTGTCTACTCCAGAAACATTCCTCATGCCTACTGCCATGTCCTCCTAATGAAATGCCCACATCCCTCTACAGATTTCCTCCACTGCAAGACGGTGTACCTTTCATAAGCTTTTCTGAAATAAACTAGTCAAAACCAGCTCTCCACATGGAAAGCCATGGGCATATCCTCTTCTGGATATAACTGTACCAGAAGAGGAGGTTACTCTTCCCCCCTTAACCTATTTCAGTCAGTGAGCTAAGCTGGCTTATACAACTATATATAGTAGCAGATCTTTGGCAATAAATACACTTTTTTCCCCTTAAACAGGCTAAGAAGTGATGACATGAGCAGCTTACATGGCAGATCTGAAACAGCAGAAGTGTGCTGGCAGGATGCATGACAAATACCTGCAAGTATCCTGAAGGGTGGCAGTTCATTCGGCCAACATAGCTGAGTTGGAAGATGACATGTTCACAGTACCAACTGGTCAGACTCACAGAAGCCAAAATACATTGGAGTCCCTATTGGTAGGATAAGTGATCCGAATTCATTGTGAACTCATGGTACTGACAGGATTTGGACAGAGATCTTATAAACCCATATTATTGCTGCTTTAACCATTAAAACCTCCTAAATCTGATACCTGCAAAGAGTGGTATACCTGACTTTCATGAGTGGCTTTGAGAAATTCTACAGCTAAATGACTTAGTCCATCATCAAGAGATCTGTTGTAAAATTCAGTTGTGTTTGCTATCCACTGTTGCAGTTACAGGACCTTCTTCCTACTCCCAGGATAGATATACGAGAGGCCTAAGTTCTGTTAATACATATTAGTAAATACAGATGGGGTCAGCTCGTAGACAGCTAACAGCAGCTGGTTGCAGTGCAGACTTGGATTCATGGTCCATTGCTTTCTCAGTTTATGAGACAGGTTAGAGAAGCAGTAAGAAACAGGAGCATAAAGTTTAATACATACTAGCAGTTAAAGTATAAACTTTTCAAAGGCCCTGGATACATGCTCTGAAGCCCACTCCACAATGATTGCCTTACGATTGCTCAGGCCAAATAAAAGAAATTGTACTTTCATTCTGCAGGCATAAAATGATACATCTGAGAAAAAAAAACCAAACCACTAGTAACTTTTATTGATGCGTTTTGGAAGTGGGTTTGGTTTCACCAGATGGAAAGGTTTTCTGGTGAAATCAAAGTCATTCTGCTCAGATATTACTCAATAACATGCATCTGTACCCAAAAAAACTTTTCAATTTCAAAACCAACTAATTTTTATTAAAGAAGATATATACTCCAAACCCACTGATGAAGTATCTACAATATCTTCAAGTCATACATTTCCTTCACCACCTTCCACAGACCTTGTACTGCCACACCAATTCACAAGATGATCTTACTTCAGAGCCCTTGCTTCTGCTATACCGATGTCAACAGAGCCTCCCTAAGACTCCCCTACTACCCTCCACGCTGACATGGTTACATTACTTGTGCTGTACCAATGGAAGCAGCACCCACCAGGCTTGCCTCTGTTGTCTGACACTCACCCTTTCCTCTGCAGCCCCCTCCACCCGCCAGCAAAGCAGCTCTCGGGCTAACAGCCTGACCTAATCCACTCCAAACAAGCAAGCCAGGTTGGCAGAGCCTTACTATTTAAAATATCCTTTTCATTTTGACAAACAACTTTGCCAGCAGATTTGAGAGGGCAATTGCCCTCAAACAGAGGGCTTGTGTTAAGCTTACCCAAGCAAACAATCTATGAGACTTAGACACATATTTATCAATGACTGCAAGAGTGTAAACTGAGCCCCTGGATTTTGCAGAGACATGGCTGCAGAGCGTTAGCATATTCCTTCTACCAGTTGTGCTGTCAGAGCAGAGTGCCCACAAACAGCTGGAAGAAATAGTATCTTAAGCTGTCACAGTCTCTTGTTAGGACTGTATCTAAGCTCTTTGCCAACAAAAGCTCTCTCTGCCCAGGTCAGCTGTAACCAAATGAAGGGTTTGGTTACCTAATAAATAGGAGGTGAAAGTTGGGACTTTTCAAGGCCTAAGACCTTATGGCTACATCAGCAAAGCTATTACACAAATGATCATCACTTCTATTAAAAGTATTCTGGCAGAAGCAACCATACTCACTTTTTTCTTTAACCAGAAAATCTCTGTATGCTATCATGAAGGGATATGCATTATTCATGTGATTTGGCTGTAAAAGTGTAAGCTATCACAGATGACCTCTGACTGGATAATGAAAAATAGTAGGGTAGGCTACAACTTAGACCATACTTTGCCCATAAAGATACCAAAAAATAAACCCAAACCAAAAAACTTTGACAAAGCCTAATCTGCTTACAGAAGTTTAGGACATCTACTGACGTGAAGTACACCTTTAAAGGCTGTATGTCTGCAAGCTGTTTAGAAATCCACTCATGTACAGAATTCTGCAATACGAAAAAAATCCTGGGAGGGAGAGTTCAAATATACAAAAAAGTACAAAGTCAAAGACAGTACAAAGAATTTATGACCTTCTCTCTATATATGTCTTTTTAAAAACCTGTTTGAATACCTGATTTTTTGCTTCCTGCCCCACGCCCCCCCCCCCTTTTTTAAAATCTGTTCACTGGTAAATAAACAGAACAAGCAATTCCTCTCTCACCTATTTTTGCGAAGTCATAATAATAAACTATTTCTTTTAAAATTGCCGTAGACATAAGGTGAAAAATTGTTACTTACTTGAACACAGTGGATTTATTTGAATAATTATTTTATCAATAAAAACATGGATTTATTTAAACATGGTACACTTTTTTTGAGATGAGAACGCTCCTCTTACCCCAGAAACAATTCTCCTTCCATTTTAGCTAGGATCAGTTTCTTGTGCCAAGGTGTGTGCAAAAAGCAACCTACACAAATATTTTTATCTAAAATTCTCAAGACGGTAATTGCACAAATAACTTTACAAAAGGAAGTGACTTTGTCTATAATCGGAGTCCAGAATTTGATGCTAGTATTTAAACAATATATAACAACTTTACCACTCAGAAATATAACACAATATCGACCTCAGCTAATAGTCAGAGACAGCTAACTTTTCTTGTATGTTTGGAAAAGAAATAAAAATAAAATAGTAGGAAAAGATACTAGCTTTGCTTTAGAGAGCTGAGAGTAAGGAATTTCTATACTTATTTTTAACCTGTGTCATGTCTGAATTCAGCTATTATTATTTATGTTCTTTGAGTTCCAAAAATGAATGGGAACTTTACCTTCAGAACACCAGAAGCCATAAAGACAACACACAAAGAACTGGGAATGTCGTGGAGAAAGTAACAAGAGCGTAAGTCTGAAGTTCAGTACGTGTCTCTCTCCGTTATCAGTGCATGATAATTTTCTGCTATTTTCTGCAGAGGCTTCTTTGAACAGAACATTGAAGAGTGATTATATGTCCAAACCTTAGCAAAATGTCAAAATCCACTGCTTCATTGTATCTGCAATTACAATAGTTTCCTCCTACACATGGGATAGGAAAAGATACAATTTTGTATTCATGGTGTTTCAAGCACTCTGTTTTAAGTTGTGGCTTGATGTAAATCAGTTATTTGCCAACCAGAAAGGCATTATTATAACCTCACATTTTAATAAAACTGGCATTTTTGTTCTTAAAACTACAGCTTCAGATGTTGAATACACTTCTAGAAACTGAAGATTTTTAAACAGTTTGTGGCTCTCACTGTGAAACAAATACCGTGGCCAACTGCTTATGTCACCACTATGGCAGGGACAAAAGACAGCAGACTGGGCTCCCCGCTGCAGTTTCAACTCTACTCAAGTTGCAGTGAGAGAAAAAGGCCTTTGGGAGAGAGAGAGGCTGCAAAATCTCTATTTTGGCCTCAAAGCTTTTACCCTTTGCCAGGGCCAAAGCTCACGCCTCTGAACTCTGGGGTCTGTCCAATGGCAATGGAAAAAGCAGCCGTACCTGACTGGGGTGATCCTGCCTCTACCTCCCACCTCAGGTGCTGCTCTCGATGCCAGATGCTAGATGGAAACCACAGGCAAACCAGACCTGCCAGTCACTGGCACCAAAGCAATGTTCATACTGCTTCCTAGAACTCCCACCACTGTGACAGTTTTCACAGTGAAGGTGAATTATGCCCTAACCTGCAGGCTGAAGGTTATTTTCCATAGCACTGATAACATCTTCTGAAAACAGAACTAAAGTTTTAATATCAATTTCTTTCTGTATTTTGCATGGACCCTCTTTTTCAGATGTGGACCACCACCTGGCAACTTGTTACTCAAAAGAAACAAGCTCTTCAGCTAAGATGAAGTATACTTCTCTTCCTTTTTAAATCATGCTACTATCTACAGACAGTTATGATAGTATTTTCTTCTTTCTGCTGTAGAAAAAAAGAATCACACTTTGAGCTTCAACAGCCAAAAGCATTGTAAAGATTGTACACAATCTATACAGTTCCCCTTGTAGAGGGAACACATCAAACAGAAAACTTCTGTCAAGAATGCACAGCTAAACATTGATGGCCGATACAACGGTATTTAGTCAGCTTTTGAGCACTGGCTGCTGCATAGCTGAATAGCAAATCTTACCACAACCTTCTTGCCAGGAGATTTAGCTCTCCTAAGAGTTAGGCTTTGATGCGTCAGAGAGGAAAGGATAATTCTTGTATTTTCTTTGGAAACAATGCAATTGTGATTGTGAGACATACTTGTCTGAATTAGATGTATAATACCAGGTCTCATAAGAGATGCTCTAAACTTCTAAAGCTTGCCTGACTGTGATAGGAGCTATTAAGGCGTGTGCTTTAATGGATAAGAAATACGACAACTCCCACAGAGAATCAACTGGTGCTGTGCTGGAAGGACTAAAAGTGCAGTCCTACCGTTGTACTTGTCCTCACAGAGGGAAAAACATGGTTCACGTTAACATTTCCAAAAGTGTCTGTCCTGATTTTTGTTGAGAAATACATGAGTGAAGATCTTTGACTTCTTATATCCCTTCTGAAATAATTGATTAATTAAACTGAGAACTTCCCAAAGCGTAGGTAAGAGAGCATTTGCAGTGCAAATGTTAACCACTATTTTGAATCTGGTGGCACCAAAGAGATGCTTGAAATAACAGAAGCATCAAGTAAGTTCACCACCAACTTCATCAGCCTGAGAACCATTGCTCCATCAGCCAGCATTTGTCTGTTAGCTCTGCTCCCCAAAATGACATATTGGACCTAGATTACTGCCACCTTTGTGAGACAATTTGTTTTCTCTTAAACCCTGACAACTAGGGAGACTGAAGAGACCAAAGAATAATAATCTTATTGCTGCATGTTGCCCATTCCCCCAAGGTAAAAAGGTCAACTAGCAGCCTACTGAGTGGATTACCAGGGAGCATGGGTACCCATGGACCAGGTGTCACACCAAAATTCAAGTTCTGCCTGGTAAACCACACTGTCTGATGTACATTTTTCATCTGATTTATAGCACACACTGCAACAGGAAATTTCTGTAACCAAGAAAAAGATTATTATCTTTCTGCTTTGGAAATAGCTGAGCCCATGATGGCTATTACTTATAAATTCCTCATCAGATGATGTTTTCAGCTAACCAGAATAAATCTATTATCCTTAGTTTCAAGACCGCAGTGAATCACTGCATTGCAGCCAATGGAGGCTGTACTCTTACTCTTCCTGGTACACACTGCCTAAACTAATATGGACCAGAATAAGTGCTTTCCATTATTCACAGCTGACGTGTCATAATAATTTGTCTGTCTGTTTCACAAATGGGGGATATCTTTGTATTTCTCACATTGTCTTCAGAGGGGACAGGGTATTTGTTTCTTTGTGTTTCTCATTTTGAATTAAGGCCATTTTCAATTCTTTTATCAACATTATTCCCAGAGGACAACTTGCTCCCCATGGTATTCTCTTTCAGTACAGACCTTCAGGATGACTTCTCTGACACTGTATATCCACCCTGAGCTTACTGGAAATCATAATATGCTGAAAAAATGTATCAAGTTGATTCAGCTTTCCCTCCATACATCTGCAAAACTAAAGTGAAATAGGACTGTATTTCCATCTCTCCTAAAAATGAATGTAGGTTGTAGGAACAGAAATTACTGAAACAGTCACTAGTCATATGCAAAGGGAGAATGGTAGATAGATTAGGATTATGCTAAAACCCCTCTTTGAAGAGGCTTCATAGGAACAGGCTGTATAAATTCTAAATTTTTATAAAAGATCCTTCATAACCCAAAGGTACTTGCAGACATTGCTCAAAACCTGAAGCAAGACAAAAATATAGCACCTGCGACTTCTGCACAGCCTCACAGAATGTATTTACAGGACAACATCTAAGAATTTTATTTGACCAAAGTTACGGACCGCTATATGATGACTGGATGAATTAAAAATGAAGAGAGTGGCACCAATATAAAATTAGAGAAGGGCATATGTCAGTAAAGTGGATTATTTCAAAGCTGATAAATAAGGCTACTAACCACCCTCCTTCTGGACTTTGACGATGTTGCAGGCATACCTTGCCTAGTGGTATTTCCACCTGCTGTACATCTGGTTATACTTCTGTTTCAACAATACACATGATGGGCCAACACCGTGACAATTTCCTTATTATTTTAACTTGCCTCTTATTTTTTTGATTCAATTTTCCTAATAGAATACTAAGCATCAAAGATGATTCACCACTGAAGCAACACTGAGCTCTTGAGTATAAAGTACAGCTGTTAACACACACTCCAGGGATGCAGGACTGATGTCTTTTTTTTTTATTTGGTAACTTCACTGGGTTGGACAACTTGTCCAAACCCCAACACGCTGAAGGACCCACCAGCAGAGTTCTCCAAAGCAGAAAAACTGAGCTAAAAGCCTGTCTTTCACTATGGAAGCAGACAATCTTTTCACAGAAGTGAAAAACTTCAAGAGAATGTTCTCTGTTGTCAGTAACTGACAACCTTGGTTTTGCCTGCAAAACACACAAAGCATCCAGTGCAGGAGATCCAGGACCTCAGCATAACAAAGACACAACCACAACAAAGTCTGTAAACACTGTGAAGTTTCAGTAATTTCCATCCTTTCACTGAAAACTGTCTTTGATGTGTTCTCATTTCCAGTTAGTTGCTTCATTCTACCTCATCTACAGCAGTGTCTGCTGTCTGTCTGCTTGTTTGGAATGTTTCATTTGGTCTTTAATGCAAGATCATCTATTACCTTAAGGGCACTTAAGATCCTACCACAAGCTTCATTACAAAACTCATGTGTAGCAGGCAAAGATAGATGGCCCAAGATCTCTCAATCTTTTCAAATCTGTACACCTACCAATTCTGAGCATGAAACATTAATTAGACGTTAAGCAACATTAGTAGTCACACACATTGTTTTTTAAATAACATGGAAGAGACAAACGGATACACCTGTAAAAACTGTAATAATGCAAAGGAATTCTGTAAATTTTTCAAAATATTTAAGCTAGGAACATTCAAGGCTTTCCAAGAGGTGATTCTTAAACCACTTTAAAGATGTCATTTTTTTCTCATAAGTCTCAGTCATTTAAGACTCCCTACCACAAATACAAAGATGATGTCATAGATCTGGAAGATTCTATCTTGTACCACGAATGTAATAGTTTTGTATTTAGTGGGAAAAATATCTAGTTTTATCAAGACATTCTGACTTCTTTTATAGCAAAAACTTAAATTATTTATCAACCAAATACTCCCACTGAATTAGTTTTACACACGAACTGAATTCAAATTAACATTGAAATTACACCATGCTTATAAACATCCAGACATCCTATCTTATCATTATCAGTTCCCTGTTACCCCCTATCCACAGCCTGCAAAGTACCTAGTGCTTTTTTGCGTTGCAAGAAGAAACCACCAAGTTAGTTTACAGTTGCCCTTCTTAGTTTACCTAAAAGGTCTTCTGAAATACGCTTGTAGAGTCTCATTTATCTCTACTCATCAAGCCACTTCACAGGAAGCTTTAACATTTCCTCAACTTTAAGCCAAAGGGTTGGGTACAGTGCTGAGAAGGGTCCTTGCTCAACATGCCGCCTAGTTGTCACACTTGGACACCATGCAGCTTTTGTACCGTGTCCTGCCCCATGTTTAGCTGTGCCAGTGGAAAATGCTACCATCCCCACTGCAGAACCAAAGGAACAATCCATATGAGAATTCTTAAATCCACTGTAGGCAAAATTAGCTGGGTTAGCGCAAATCACCCATTTAAGTTGGCTAAGCTTTCCTGGCTGATTGCCCCACAGCCAGTGTGGGAGCTCTGTTGGCTCTAGTGAGGCCATAACTGCCACCAAAGGGGCAATAGCAACCAGCTAGGGGGAGATAAAGGTTTCCAGTAGCACAGATTTTAGCCGAGTGAACGTCTGTCTACAACCTCCAGCATGTGATTTTTAATCAAAGTAGCGATACCAGCACAAGCAGTCATAGGAGGGCATTTACGGTGACAGAAAGCTTATATCTGCTCTGTATGTGCCACAGATAGATGTTCACTCTGAACAACTTGGCCAGTTAAAGACTTTTTACCCCAGGGTATTCTACCACCTTTCTGCAAGAGGTTACTGACCTTAGATCTCTGCTGCTCTTTGATCTCCTTCATGCAAAAGATATTCCAGGTAGCTTAAATCACTTTTGATAGCCTTTTAAACTTAACTAACTTTGCCTAGAGCAATTTAGAGCATTTACAGGATCCATTTGCCAGCAAAGCTGAAGGGAAGAAACAACTTATGGCAGAGCAGCAGTACTGGGAAAAGAGGGAGAAAGGAGGAGGGTGGGTTGCAGGCAGAGGTGTGCAAGTAGAGCCTCCAGCCAGCAAATCTGGATCCAGAAGGCGGCAGCTGTTCATAACCTCTTCTTGTACTTTTGTGTAACTGCATTTTGACAGATGTGCAAAAGCAAAGTGCTAGAGTTCATAAACCCAAGGGGTGGAGGAGAACTACCCCTGATGCAGCAGCTATCACAGCAGGGTCTTACTTTGGCCATCATTTTTTTTGCTGCCCTGCAATACACATCAAGAATTCTAATAAATTATATTGATTTAAAGAATTTGAACAAGTTGCAGTTAGCGAATTCTGCACTTTGTTCTTGCCAAACACAGAATGTGCTTAAAATATAAAAGCTAACCAGTGAACAGCATTTAACTTGCAACTCAAAACACATATAAAGACTCACCTTAATCTGCAAATTCACCAATATAATTTCAAATGTGATCACTTTGACTTATTCAAAGCAGAAGTCCTTGCATCACATTTTCCACACATCTAGCTCACTCTATAAAGCAGCAATGGTATTTTGCAGCTGAACAGCATTGTTCTTGAAAATCTCTGGATGCTTTGTAACTATTCTTGAAATAAACTCTGGGTAAATAGTTAAGTAGGTAAGAAGCATCTCAACTTGATTTCTTCTCTCCAGAACATAAAAATCTGGCCTATATTGTACAAACATCTGCTAGCAGGTCTGGCATCAGAGCTTGTCTTCTGACTTCCAGGCATTGGCTTTAGGAACTACAATAGTTTGCTGAGCTGCAGGGCCAACATCAGCAAATACAGCATGCCTCCTTATTATCAGTAAAGCAAGGTTTATGGATAGAAGCAGTATCTTTCACTACCCCAAGTAATATAGTTGGAAGGGAGGAGAGCCAGAATTTGAACTGACAAAGTTTTAGGTATGCTTCTGAGACCACCTGGTCTGCTTTTAGGTATGCATCTGTGACTTTGTGGTTCCCAACTGAACAGAAAGGGTGGTGTTAACAAGGAGTCTCCAGTGAGAAAGAAAGGGGTTAAACAAGAGAAAAAAGCCCAAGATTATAACATGCCATGAAATCAATACCTCTATTGAGTCTATGGTTTTATTGTCCCAGGCTCAATGCTTTGGAAAGCATTCTGTAGCTCTTCCTGGAGGGTTACGACAGAGAGGGTCAGAGACAGTGTGGGTACTCTGAGAAATGTTAACCCACTGGTGTTTCCATCCATCAGCTGTCAGAGCACTCCATCTGTTCAAGGGGATTGCTTAGTCACCTCTGGGTGTCCCAGGGGGCTCAGAGCACGGCATGAAATGCAGCAAATTCCAGGAGGAAGCCAGGAATTTGATGATCCTGTTACAAGGGCCATGAATTAGACCCATGCAGAGCTGTGCTAGCACATACCAATTACCTTGTATTTCAGGCAGTAAATGATTAACATGTATGTCTAAATGCAGAACACCTGTTCTCAGCTTGCACTTAGCCTCAAAATTTTCTGCTTCCACTTCAGTCCAGAAAGAGCAGCCCACATGCTCAAAAGCTTGTCCCGTCTTCCCAGCTATGGTAACTGATCCAGTAGAAGATGTACCAGCTCCAGACACAAACTTTTTTCAATTATCTCTTCAGATCATCTCAGCCAGTGCAATACTACCTATACTGCTAGCAAGAGAATCAATTTCCATGTATATGTAAAGGGTTGCCTTCTGGCAAAGATTTATATAATTGTACATAATGTGAAGTTCAGTCGCAACATCAAAAGGAAAATTATTTTTCCTTTCATGAGAACTGGGACTTTACTGTTTGTTCACTCGTTTGTTTTGGCAACAGCTCTGATCACGAACACAGTATACAACCCTATGGTTTTTTAGAAAACCCCACAAACCACATCAGGAGATGCTAAAGGAAATGAACCATAAAGCAGGGGCAGGAGGATAATATCTAACGTTTCTGCAAACAATCCATTTGTCACTTTCATGGACCAGGGTTAATTAATATTCTATAAAGGTCTTCCAAAAGCTGAATACCTCTCAAGTTCTGAATTCATGGGGCTGACCTTAGACTTTCTCAGAATGATTTTTAATGCAGTCTGTTATCAGCAAAACCCGTTTAAACACATGCCCCATCTGCCAGTACCCCATTTGCAAAAGAGCTTCTTATACTTGCAGACAGTAAAGCTTCTGCCTGCTTCCCTCTCTCCTCTAAATACCAGCTGTATGGTAATGAGCACAAACAGCTGAAAAATACTGCACAGTAACAAAGCTGGTACGAAGCGGGCAGAACAACGCTTCCACTCAATGAAGCAGTTGTAGCATGAATTTAGCAGATTAGCTATTGAACAGGGGTGGGGGGAGGTTTGGAAAAAATGTAAAGGGTCTGCACAGATAGCAGGAAAATGAAAAGAGACCAAAGGGGCACAAGCTACCAAAAGAAAAGCCCAAATTCTAAAGTACTTTTGTTGAACTGCATGAACCGATTCTTCAAATTTTCTAAGGCTTACTCCTTGTGTACTAATGATATGCCAAATGCTATTCTGATCATTTGCAAGTTCAGTTAGTTTTTAAAGGAGGCAACTTGTTAATGAAAGTTTTCCATTCATTAACAAATCTCTTCATCGGCTAGGGGCGGGGGAAGTCTTTAAGAACAGGAACATGCTCTCCTACTTCAGTTTCTGGTACTTTCAGCATGTGTGACCAACAAGCACCATATTATCTATTAACTTTTTGCATAATAGCCCTCTCAGCCTACCCATTTTTGTAAAGCCATTTTTAAAACGCTGACAACATCCACACTACCCTCCAGACACTGACAAGCTTTTTAAGCAGTAAGCATAAAAGACACTTGCTTTTACAAAAATTTGTGCATAACTGCGTTCAGCTGACATGCATACAAGGCATGCGGTTGAGTATTTGTTTATGCAAGTAGCTAATTAAATATACACTGTTTGCCTAAAGTCTAAAAATTGTACATGCACTTTTGCTCTTGAAATGGCATGCATCTATCTACTGACAGATGTGAAAGATGCGTGCAGTTTTGATCCATGACGTGAAAGTACATCTTGTTTGAGATTTCCTCATGGCATTTAGAGTGTTACTGTTGCTTTTGAAGAACTGGAGCCTAACACTTTCTAAGAAGAACATGGAAAAAGACAGTGTGTTGATACTGCCCAAACAAGTGCTCTGTCAAAACTCTGATACGTAGGGCTTTGGGTCTTTTTGAATTCCTAATTCAAAAGCCTGTTTCATTCCCTCAGCACCCTAACATTTGTCTTTTGTGACAAGTAAGGCAGTAAGATATTTTTCAAAAATTCATCTAGTAAGACGTACTACAATAAAAACACTATATTGTTTCTAAAAGTAGTGAAGAGTGAAACCCCCCATTTGGGGGGAAAATACATTTACCTCTAAGGTCATCATAACGCAACTCCTAAGAAAGCATACATAATCTTTTAACCTTTATACATTGCACTTAGAGAGTTAAACAGAACACACATACAAAACCGGCTGTGTTATGGCTTCTTTTCACTGGTGATCATAGAATAAACAAAAAAAAGTGAAAGCAATTTTCTCAGGGCATGAAAGAGCTTGTCATGTGGCTATACAATGGCATTCTCAAATGACATTTTTATTGCTCATGTCTATCATAACCCTGTAATAAATAGAAGAAAAAAAATCGCTGTTAAAGTTCACTGGAAGTCTCCACCTAATTTCAAATTTTAATGTAGGTCAAATCTATTGAATTTAAGTTAAAGAATGTGTACTTTGATCTTTTCTGGAGATTTCAAGCCCACATATATTTCATATTTTAAGCACCTCAAGGAATTAATAAAAAGTTTATCAAAAGACAAAATGGGTAACAGACGTTTTGAACACAGAGTTGCATTAAAATATTAACTAATGATTAATTAATCATAAAACACTTATTGGCTAAAAAGTGTTAATATTCAGTCTATATATTCATTATCAGTCGTTAAAATTATCAGTGGTTCCTGTAATTGTCTGTACTTAAAAATTATCATAAATATCACTCTTAGTTCTTATTTTTTAATCTGTTCTCTAAATTAATAAGCACCAGGATGAAAACTGTTTGCTTAAAAATACTAAATAAATGTAAGTATTTTATTATGTGAGAAGGTACAGTACTTTATCGAAGGAAAAATTATCTGCCAAATTTACTTTGGTTCTTTCCAGACATATATATACCTTCAGCTCATCAGCACTCCAGGAAGAATATGATACTACAGAAGCGCTGTATCTAGATGGTATTTGCTATGCTATTAACCCAGGTTCACTTTGCTTGTTATCTTCAAAGGAGCCTGAGCTTCTCAATATAATTATTTACATTTTCAGACTATGGTCCTGATGCACAGACTGGGGTGCTAAAGCTGAGTCAATGAACAAGGAAAGCCCCATTTATTCTGGAAGATTTAAACTTGAAAGGTGCAAGATTTTGGCAAGGTCCATGTGAAATTTTCTAAAATTCAAAGTTTTACTTCTTAGAAACAAAAGTACACATTCACAAAAACAAATCTGAAGTTGCCTACAAAAAAACCCCAAAAGCTCCACCATAAAAAATTCAAAAAATACAACACAGCATGCAAGAAAAAGCTTGGCACTGAAACTGGCAGAGGTACACTCACTCATTCCTAAAGTTTAACCTCAACATTTTCATTATTGTATCATTTGGACAGAATACCAGCTACACCAAACAGAACACTGTCAAAAGAAAAGACTGGAATGAATGTTTGCTCTGTTGATAAAACATTGACATCAGAAGTAACCACAGAATCACAGAAATGTTTAGATTGGGAGAAACCTTTAAAGATCAACTAGTCCACAACCTTCCCCCACCATGGGCAGGGACACCTTCCACTAGCCCAGGTTGCTCAAAGCCCCGTCCAAATTGACCTTGAACACTGCCAGGGAGGGGGCAGCCACAGCTTCTCTGGGCAACCTGTTCCAGTGTCTCACCACCCTCACTGTAAAAAATGTCCTCCTTAGAGATAAGGCTTATATCTTTAATCATTGTTTCAGACCATACAACCCAAGATGATGACCCTTCAGTTTATGATGAGACACTGTTTGAAGAGGCACTGACCCAGTGGCTGCTTTGGATACCAACTTATTCTACTTGAGAAGAACGTATCAGGCATCTCCAGTAGTTCAGTTCTGCAGCCAGTGCTTGTCCATACTCTTCTAGCACATGGAAACCTTTAAACACTAACAGTCCTGAAAAAATACTGAATATTATCTATATTCATGAGTATAAACAGTATTGAGGAAAAAACAGTGACTCATTTTAAACAAGCATGATCTTAACTGTATTGACATTTCTAGGATATATCTTTAACTAAAAAAAGATTAACATACTTCCCTTACAAGTAATGCATGTACACACAACAGATAAGATAATCATATTTCAAACAGTGATCTATCTTCCAGAACAGACTGAAAAGATGAAAACAGAGGAAGATTTATAGATAGCACGACACTGCCCCTTCACGTCCACTACAGAAACAACACCACAAAGTGCATGATCTCAAAGAATTCACTGAACATTAACACGGTAACAATATTAAACTGCAATTTTCTTAAATTTTTATATTGGACAGCCCCTCTCTCCCCCAATAAAATATACAGATAATGGAAGATAATTATAAAAAAAACCCTGAACTTTTACTTCAGTTGGAAAACCACTTCTTTTTTTTTTTTTTTTTAATTTGATATTCATAGGTAGTCCTTTCTCTTTAAAAAAAAAAAAAAAGTATTAATTTTTCTACCTTGAGTAAATGGTGGATTAAAATTTAAGAAGAAAACAAATTCAGTTAAATTTAACATTTCTCTGGGAAAAAAAAAAAAAAACAACCACATACTAAAATGAATATACTTAGCCATGACAGAATGTTTTAAGAATGGAACAATAAAGATTGCAACTCTCAATGGCATAAGAAATTGTTTATGAGTATCTAAGCCATTTCATACTTCTTACAAATTCCCTCAGCTTTTTAAATAATACAATCTTCTCTCAAGTGCCCCGTCTCTCTTCATTTAAAAGTCAATTGATATTTTGACTTTAATTTAATGTTAAATTTATTGTTCTGATTGGTATATGGGTTTTTGTTTCAGGTAGCATTAAGCAGAACATCGTTCAGAAACTTTAGACTGGATTAAAAAAAAGGTGTCCCATATCTCCACAAGGCACATCCCTCAGAGTAACATGAGCACATGCACCAGGCAGACAAGTCCACTGTATATATAAAAGGATTACACAAGACTTTTGTCAAGTTAGGAATAATGTTTTCCAAGGAGTAACCTAATAGTTTCTTAACTTGTCACTGCCTTCTTGTAAAGACTATACTTTGAAAACAATTTTTAAAAAAACCCAAACCAGTATATATTTACACATTGTGGCCAAGATATGAATGTAGAGTCATGGATCATTTCTAAAAGACTTAGTAGGATAACATGTTTTCTGGGAAAACACAACTAGAAAATTGCACAGAAAATGAGGCAGCTGGCATCTTCATTTGGTTTGCAACTAGATACCTAATAACTACAAGCACACAGTATTTCACAAGTACATGGCACATCCACACAACTTGAAAACCTTTCCTATGGCAAAAATGAACTTTACTCTCAAATAATTCAATCTTCTAATGCATAAGCCCTCATCCCCCTCTCCCCTTTATTCTCCTCTCTTCATTACTAGTGATACTAGTTTTTGATAACCTTCTTGCTGATTAAAACTCTCATCCTTTTCAAAAGAACTTAAATCAAATACAAAAGCAAGAAATGTATTGTAATTTATTTTCTCTCTCTTCAATACAGCATTTCAGTTTTGAACTGAATACTAATCTTGAGAAATTGAGGTGCACTAGTCCAATCTTCATGCTGTTTTTAAACTACATAAAAGACAACAAGATTCTGTGGTTCTATTCTGAAGAAAAAAAATAATGGAATAACAGAAGGTATTACTTTTCTCTATGTTCTACAGGCATGTGGGAAGACAAAAGTATAAGAAGCTATATTCTATTTCAAGAGCTTATCTTGCTTGCATTTGAAAACAGTAACCAAAAAAATAAGAGTAAAGTATGATGTAAATAAATTTATTACATTAATAAACATATTTCTGAGGTGTTATTAAAATAAATAGCGCTTGGTTGTGTGTAGGACTATATGTTACACTCAGCATTTCTATCCAGACCTGCTGGGATAAGTCTTTTGCTATTTTAGAATAGAGTATATTATTCCTTCATGTTAATAGGGGGGGAAAAAAAAAAAAAAAAGTATGTTCATACCATTTGTTCCAATAAACTAACAAACATATTTTCATCTCCAGAGATTCATGGATGACTTTTCTGCAGAAAATCCATAAAATGTAGAAATAATGGCAGAAATTAAGTTCTAGCTCTTTTCAGTTCAGATCTCAATATGAGAAAAGGGAGAAATTCACCCCTTTTTCCTTAAGAAACTGGTCTTTGTCAAAAAGGTTACTACAGTAACTTGGGGATTTCCCCAGTATTATGAAATACCTCTCAAGCCAGGACTAGAACTTGCAGATCCTCCTAGCCCTTCCTGTAATATGATAAATTGGTGTAAAAGAGGTGCAACATGGCAAGGAACTTACTGGACGTCATTGTGATCCAAAATTATATTTTCCATTATGAAAACAAAATGGGGTACACAATGAGTCAACAAAACAAACCATTACATTGTTTTAAAAGCTAGAATGGCAAAAATTGCAGGCTTTTAGAATTTATGCTCAAAATATGCAAATGTTATACATAAGATAAGCATAGCCTTAAGTATAAAATATGCCTTAGAAATATTCTGCTTACAAAATTCCCTAAATCTATTCTGTCCATTACATTTGAATGATAATTCTAAATAAATGGTACATCAGAGCTCTTCCTTCTGTGCTCTTATTAAATCCATGGGACATTTCAGACATACTGTAGCTCATAAGAACACCACAATATCTTTCTGGGTCAGGCTAAAAAAATCCATCTAGCTTAGCAGAGTCTGCTGATAATTTTCATCCTAGACTAAAGCCATGTCTATTAGACTATTCCAAGTCACTTGCATACAAGCACAACTTTTTCAAGAAGGAAGAGGAAAAATTAAGTTGAATTATCAACAGTTATGAAAAAGTGTGCAAACGGCTCTCTGAATGATGGATTTTGGAAATTTATGCACTAGAGACTTCAAACTTCAGAGCAATTTGCATTCTTCACATTGATGGTAAAAAGGACACTTAAAGATGATCTCCTGTTTTTTGAATTCACAGCAACTCCCCCATCAGATTTTACTGCATTATTATTACTGTAGGTTTGTGTGTTTACACATATACTATGTATTTAAGAACCCAGCTTACAAGGACTTCTTACCCACCTTCTTCACCAAGGTCAGGATAGGGCATCCCCACACTAACAAACTGTTGTAAGAAATAGTTTCTAATAAAAAAGATCATAAATAATGGCATGCTACATCTAGCAAAAATCCATTTTCCCATAACCATAAAGATAATATCCAAAGGATTCTCTACTAACAATGGGAAAATGAAATTCAGGTTTTGTCTTGTTACTACATGCAAGTAGAAACAAGGGGACTTAATAGACAAGACAGTTGTTCTATAATAAATCTTGCAAACAGTTATTACATTTATTTTGGTGACAATATCTGGGCCATTATGTATTTTATTTTCTCCTCTGACTAGTCATATGATTTTTTACACAAAAGTGTCAATCACCATGCTACATGAAATCTTTCCACTAAAGCATGCATTCTGAGCTTTGAAGTGAAGCTGACATGCAAGGGAACCACCAAGACCTCTTTGGGGGGTTCTCTTCTGTGAAAGAGGTTGCTACTTACAAGTTCACTACCAGGTTAATTTAAAATTTTTTGGTGAAGAAGAGGGGGTTGTATTTCTATCATAATGGTGGCACCTAGAGGTCAGATCTCTGTAACTACAACTACAACCGATCCAGCTTTGACTCTGCAAGCAAGGCATAAAAAAGGGTTTAAAAAGAAACTATGGCATAGTTTGACCGTCCAACACTCGGTGTCAAGTCTTCTTTTTAAGAAATGAATGGATTCTCAAGCAAGTCATGTTACATTTTTTTCTCAAGAATATATTCTTGTTAGAGAGACTTCACTGTATAATCTACAGTGTCACTTTTAAAAATGATGTAAAGTTCTTGCCAACTGGGACTGCCTCCCTGGCAGTACTAAAGAAATACTTCAGTACCTTCTACCACTACAAAAATTTTATTTTTTGCTTACGTGGATACACAGAAACAGCCACATTTTTAGCAATACAGCTCTGCCTGCTTGGTACTATAGCAACTCATTTTTCTGTTCTGTCTTTTGTCAGTCTCACTTTCTATCTCATGTCCTTGTAGCCAACAAAGCAAAGCCGTATCTACAACACAAGCCTGGGACTGGGGTGGCACTGCCTGGCTTTCTCCACCCTGTGATAACTACAATATTGCTAAACAGTCTCTGAATTTGAAGCATCCACCAGAGAAGCAGAAAATGCCATTTCCCTCCGAGCAACCACTGTAAAGGAACTAAATCACTGCATTAAGTGCAGCTTGAATCGCATCTGTGGATAAGCTCAATTTTTCAAATTTTTATTTAGTTTCATTACATATTGAAAATTTATTATCATGAAGAAAAATATACAATTTTGCTTAAAACAGGACAGCAAAATCTGAAGATTTCAGTTTGAGACCATTTATTAGTAAGCAAACTATGCCAATGTAACAACTGAATTTTGCATCTACAAAACAAAATGCATTCCCAAAGCCTCACTAGTATGGAAACCTGACAGAACAGAAAAGTAAGGAGGATCACAGGACCTTCAAGAGGTCTTCCCTCTCAGTGGAAATTAAACTACTGCCAACAGGATTAGGACAGGATAGAGTTTTTTAGAATTTATGCTCTTCTCTCATGAAGATGATAATGTAGTGAAGTTATACAGGGAGAACATTAGGAGAGTCAAAGCACAACTAGAGCTCAACTTGGCTGCAGCTATTAAGGGTAACAAAAAAATGTTTCTATAAA
Organism: Athene cunicularia; assembly: GCF_003259725.1. Taxonomy (NCBI): domain Eukaryota; kingdom Metazoa; phylum Chordata; class Aves; order Strigiformes; family Strigidae; genus Athene; species Athene cunicularia. Next base: position 24,753,157 of record NW_020799099.1, read on the forward strand.
TTCATTAACAGCAAAAGGAGGATTAGGGAAAATCTCCCTCCTTGGCTGGATGCAGAGGGAAACATGGTAAGGATGAGGAAAAGGCTGAGGTGCTCAATGCCTACTTTGCCTCAGTCTTTAGCAGCAGAACTGGCTGTTCTCTGGACACCCAGCCTCAAGAGCTGGGAGATGGGGAGGGGAAGGAGATTGAAGTCAGCACAGTTGAAGAGGAGGTGGTCGGAGACCTGCTGCACCACTTGGATGCACACAAGTCCGTGGGACAAGACGGGTTAACACCCACAGGTGCTGAGGGAGTTGGCAGATGTGCTCGCCAAGCCACTTTCCACGACTTACCTGAAGTCATGGCTAACTGGGGAGGTCCCATTAGACTGGAGGGTGGCAAATGTGACACCCATCTACAAGAAAGGCAGAAAGGACGATCCAGTTAACTATAGACCTGTCAGTCTGACCTCAGTGACAGGGAAGGTCACGGAGCTGGTCATCTCGGGTGCCATTAAAAGTCATATAATGGACAACCAGGAGATCAGGCTTGGTCAGCATGGGTTTGTGAAAGGCAGGTCCTACCTGCCAAACCTGATCTCCTCCTACAACAGGGCGATCTGCTTATTGGATGAGGGAGAGGTTGTGGATGTTGTCTACCTTCAGTAAGGCCTTTAAGACTGTTTCCCACAGCATTCTCCTGGTGAAACTGGCTGCTCAAGGCTTGGATGGGCACACGCTTTGCTGGGTAAAAAACTGGCTGGATGGCCAGGCCCAAAGAGTTGTGGTGAACGGAGTTAAATCCAGTTGGCGGCCGGTCACGAGGGGTGTCCCCCAAGGCTCGGCTTTGGGGCCACTCCTGTTTAACATCTTTACTGATGATCTAGACGAGGGGATCGAGTGCACCCTCAGTCAGTTTGCAGATGACCCCAAGCTGGGTGGGAGTGTTGATCTGCTCGAGGGTAGGGAGGCTCTGCAGAGAGACCTGGACAGGCTGGAGCCATGGGCTGAGCCCAACTGGAGGAGTTTCCATAAGGCCAAATGCCGGGGGCTGCCCTTGGGCCACAACAACCCCCAGCAGCGCTACAGGCTTGGGGAGGAGTGGCTGGAGAGCTGCCAGTCAGAGAGGGACTTG
>NW_020799099.1:24754320-24759780 GCF_003259725.1 Athene cunicularia
GGGGGGGGGGGGGTTGATGGACAGCCTGGTGAACAGGAGCCAGCAGTGTGCCCAGGTGGCCAAGAAGGCCAAAGGCATCCTGGCTTGTGTCAGCAGTAGCGTGGCCAGCAGGGACAGGGAAGTGATCTTGCCCCTGTACTCGGCACTGGTGAAGCCGCCCCTCGATTCCTGTATTCAGTTTTGGGCCCCTCACTACAAAAAGGACATTGAATGACTCGAGCGTGTCCAGAGAAGGGCAACGGAGCTGGTGCAGGGTCTGGAGCACAGGTCGTACAGGGAGCAGCTGAGGGAACTGGGGGTGTTTAGTCTGGAGAAGAGGAGGCTGAGGGGAGACCTCATCGCCCTCTACAGCTACCTGAAAGGAGGTTGCAGAGAGCTGGGGATGAGTCTCTTGAACCAAGTAGTAAGCAGCAGAACAAGAGGGAATGGCCTCAAGTTGTGCCAAGGAAGGTTTAGACTGGATATTAGAAAGCATTTCGTTACAGAACAGGTTGTTAGGCGTTGAAATGGACTGCCCAGGGAGGTGGTGGAGTCCCCATCTCTGGAGGTGTTTAAAAGTTGGGTCGACAGAGCGCTGAGGGATATGGTGTAGTTGGGAACTGTCAATGTTAGGTAAATGTTTGGACCGGATAATGTTCAAGGTCTTTTCCAACCTAGATGATTCTGTGATTCTGTGAGTTGTTTCATCTGCCTTTGGCTTTGCACTAGACACCTTCTAGATGAGGAACTAGTCAGAACATCATGTATCCAGTATTCGAAACATCTTTTCTGTACCATCTCAGAGACCTCCAACTTTTAACTTGCTGCAACCTAACATGTGGTCAGCATCCAATAAAATTATTTTTTCCATTTCAGTTTAGCAGGAAAGAAACCACTCCTGCTTTTCCTAGTCAAGCAAAGAAAGACAGGGGTTCTTAGCAGCAGCTGTTTGAAAGTTTGGAGACTGTGACAGCAACCATCCTTGAGGTGAAAGGAACAAGGAAAGGAAGGACATAAGGCAAGATTAACTTAGTTTGAAGATTTGTTTATAAAGCTACTGCTTATAACTACACCTTGGTTCCTGTCTCCCCTCTTGTGTGTACAGAATAGAAGCTGCATACTCATAGAAAGCTGGGAGAATTTTTCATTTCATTATTACTTTTAAGATGTGAGGGGCAAAGGACTGAAGAAAGAAAAAAAGTTTCCTTATTTATAATGCATTAAAAGACAATATGTAAGGTTTTTCCCATTTAATAATTTTTCTACTGTTTATACTGAAAAAATTCTGATTAACTTAAAGCTAGGATATAAAATAATAAAAAGGGAAATAAAAATGGAAAAGGAAAAACTTCAGGTTTGTTCTGTTGGATAACAGTAGTAAATTTGCTAATTTGTCTATTTTTGAAAACCCTTAATGAATGCACACCTAAAACAGGCCAGATAAAGCCTTTGTGTTTGATACAATATTTGATATGTCTGTGATAGATACGCATATTCAAGGGCAAAGTCTTATGGAGCAGCACTACTGCTACTTATTTGCAAGAAGCTAGAAGGAAATCTTAAAAACCTCCCTGAAAGAACAGCATCTATATCTGTGTATGTATTCTGAGGATTGTTATTAAGTAGTATTAGATAACGAGATACTATGACTCCCCAGTTCTGAATGGAAGAAGAAGGGAAGCAATTACCTAGTGGTTTTAATATTGCATGCTATGGAATGAAAATTATATATTGTATTTTAAAAATATACCATGAAGTTCACAAGCACTGTCAAAGGAATTCAGTTCAGAAAGGTTTTTAGCATATTTATAAGTAGCAACTGACATTCTTTTAGAAATACAAAGATGGTTGCATATATTAGGTTTTTAATAGGGCAACAGCTTTGTGATCCATGTCATTACATGCTTTGGAATGCTACATCCAATATCTGGCACTCTTATTCTTCAAAGACAACATACATTTGTATGTCCTCTCTGCTGGAATGCATATTGGTTTATTATTCTTAGAAATTTTAAAAGCTTATCGATAATCCTGATCTAATTCAAACATTGGAATTAAATAGTTGGACAATACTCTCTTAAGGTAATACATTACAGAGGGGAAAAAAAAGATGATTTATTCAATTGCTTTCATTTTGTTCGCTACTTTGCAGCAGTAATTATTTTTCCCCTTAATTTCAGTATTTGTTTTAGAAAATTAAATTGGAAACATCTATAAAGGAATGTTTGCATTTAATTCCTTTTTTCCATCACTTCCTTCCTGTTTTCCCCCAAATGTGTCTCCTACTAAGGTAAAAAAAAAAAAAAAAAAGAGCAATACTTAAGGTTTTATACAGTTCAGTCTCATGACTCCACAGAATATTCATTCCCCATATGTCAACATACCATCAAATCAATAACTATTTATCAAAACTCTGTAAAGAAGTTAAAACTCCTAGTAAAGAGAGCTCAAAGCTTCAAATTTGTGCTACATTACAGGAATACTGAAAAAATGGACCAAGAACAAAGCATGTCCCCTATGTTGCCTCACAGCAAGGAACTTCTTGCATGAAAACGCACAAATGGGTGCCCTGACTTCATGGTTCTGAAGGCTAAGGAAAAAGGTAAACAACTCTAAGATACAGGGAATCTGAAAGTCAAATCAGAGAAACAGTTTAAACAGGAAAAAAGTTTAAATTACATTTAAAACTATTAATTAGTATACTACTTTGTTTTTCAATAATTCTGTATTCCATTCCACCCCACTGAGGTCTGATTTGTGTCAATGCAAGTACCTTTGCAAAAAAGTTTCTATTTACATTGTTCCAAATATATAAATATACAAATACTGTACATTACACATACACTCATTAAACTAAGAAAAAAATTGACTCATTTTGGTGTTTATATCATAAAGATTTTCAGTTATCTCTTCATAGAGAAAACAGTTCAATTTAAAGACTTTTTTCTCACTAACATTGTTCATGCTTAAGTAGTACAAATCTGAATTATAAATCTTAAAATCACCAAGAAAATACGAGGCCTTAGGGCCAATTATTAAATAACATGTCTCATTTTTTATATCAATGCAAAAGGCAGACAATGCTAAGAGCAAATAAACACAGATGTCTCTTGAAAGACTAGTTTTATTAGCCTTGCAATGCCTATTATGACTGGGTAACTATGTCTGAATAACCTCAGGGGACATAAATTGTCTACTGAAGCCCAAAGAATACGCTGAAAATTCATGTGGTCTACGTGTCCACTACAAGAAGCTGCCAATGCTACCTGTTTCTATAAATTGGGGGGGGGGTGCGTGTGTGTGTGTGTGTGTGTGTGTGTGTAGGTTTCTGCACCAGCTTCCCCTCAATGCCATGTTTTGAGGAATGAATTAATTCCCTGAGGATGTCTTAGGTGTCTTCAAGCATTTACTTTCTTCATACACCAGAAAGAACAGGTCACTTCTGATATAAGCTCTTCCTAAATTAAGAAAAGTAAGGCTGGACCTGCTAGACACAGCCATAAACAGACAAATATGCAGTATTTCTGGACATTTAAAACATTCACTTGTGTGCTCAAATTAAAATGGGACAGCACTTCAGAACAGGAAACTATTTCCTCTTGACCCTCTCAGAAGTTTGGATGCCTTCCCAGAAATCTCAAGACTGGCGCAAGGCTTAGTACTGTGCCTGCAAGACAGCTGCATCTGGATACAACCCTTCCTGGGAATGCACAGGACAAACCAAGGAATACAGGTTGAACAGATGTAGTAAACTGAGGTGGTGCCAGGTCCAGAAAGTGATCCACATCAATCAGATGCTCCAAAGAAATTTCACTCAGTAAAGCAGCACAATATGCAGGCCATTTAGAAAGTTAACTTCAGTTATGCCAACAGATCTCATGGAAACCCATGATCACTCACACAGCTTGGTACCAGGCAGTTCAACCTGCTGCCTCTTCTTCTTCTGGGAGAGAATGGCTACAACTCACTGAAGTTTTCCCCCATGATGACCAGATCTTTATGCAACAAGAAAAGAGAAGCAGAGAAGAAACTATATAAAATTTACAGCAAACTAAGTTGACAATTAAGTGGAATAATTCCAACAATTGAAATAAACTTTCTCTAACCCATGAGGGGGGAGGGGTGTCTTAAAAAACATCAACAAATCAACCCTAAAATGAATCTACTTTTGCAATTTAAATCCATGTATTACATATGAATTATGAACCAAAATAGCTGCTGTTATTATTCTAATCCATTTTCTTCCTAAAGTGAAGTAGTACTGCTATGGACATATGTCCTTAATAAATCTGGAAGTTAATTTCAGCCCTCACATTAATTGCAATTAGTGTCAAATTTTTATAGTGCAAAATGACCTCAACACATAATATTTCAAACATGATGAGAAAACTAACAATTTCTATCAGAAGCAATTTTATACCATTAGATAAATCTCAGTCAGAAATAGCACAGACACCATAGATCCTGCCATAGGCTAAAGGGATGATGTAGCCTCGCTTTCTTTAATTTGCATGATTAGTTTTTTGCCATGTGCAGTGTTTGTTAGCTAATCTTACTTATTTCTTGCATCAGTGAATGGAAAGTGCAAATAAATGGCAAGCTTACATGTCTAATACATGAAACAAACAGAAGATTATTATTGTTTAAAACAAACCCATTCCTCCCATAAAAGAAAGGTACACAAGCATCTACTCTGGATGCTATTCAAGAGAAGATAATTGGTACTAACTATGAGAGTTTATTATCTGCCTGGTGATAATAAAACAAGGGTAAGAAGTGGAAACTGATTGACATGTGATATTTTAATACTTAATTTATTATACTTAAACCTAAATGCATGTATTTTAAAAATTAATTAATAGATGCTGTAGCAGCTGTATTTTTATATTTCTTCAACCTGATGGCTTATCTGGTTCAATTAGGAAATATGAGACTAGCCAGCTACAGATAATTCCTCATTTCATTAAAGGAGGTGTGTGGGCAGGAAGGGCTTCCCAGAACTGCACGCAGCATAAGCAGAGAGGCACAGGACAGGAACACCGTGGGTGTAAAAAGGCAGGAAAGAAAACAGAGATAGTTTAGAAAAGCTATGCGGACAGAATAGGTGCTAGACAGTAGAGGACTCGTTTGACAGCTTAGTATCTAGGCAGGATTTGGAGAAGGGGAGGCAAATGGAGGGAAGACTGTGAGGCCATGAAGAAATTCACAGTAAGAATTCAGTCTGAAATTTCACTGACAACGAACCACAGGAGACATGCAAGACAGAATGTAGTAGTGCTGCAAATATGTTAAAACTGCAAACATTCTTGCCAGCTGCTGCTGTTATCATGAGAAGTAATCTTGTGTTAGGGTTTATTAATAGCAACATGCTTTGGAAGAGATTGCCATTTGTACTTACAGAACACTGTATCATGCAGATTGACTTTGAGCAATCTTAACTGTTTAATAGTAGGTCTACCTAAACAAAGGGTAAGTGGGGGG
>NW_020799099.1:24759830-24779517 GCF_003259725.1 Athene cunicularia
TGTGTATAAGAGACAGGCTAGAAACATACCAAAAATACCTTTGTAGCACCTCCTCTGCTGTTCTTTTTCAGTTTTCGAAAGTTGGGAGAGTATCCTTAGAAAGAGCAGTATAGTGTCACCTACAGACTGCTGGCCTATCATCCGAGGAAAAATTCTCTGTTTCTAGCAGCTAACAACACACTCTGTTTCTATTCCCATTTTGTCTCTGTCTTTAATGTCTACAAGCAGTAGGGTCTCTGTGCAGGGACAATTTTGCATGCAGTATTTAGGACAGTATTATTATAATACAAATAGCAATATTTGTAAATAAAAGTACGCTCTTTAAACCTATGTCTGTATATAGAAATGGTGGCATCTAAATCATGGAAAAAGATCCCACACGATACCATGTAAGAGCACTATGATGCAACTGGTTACTTTCATAATACAGCATCTACATTATAAGCTGAAATATATGCTGACCACAGAAACTGGAATCAATTTTAGAAATTCCACAGGAAGGTACACATATTAAAATCTCTTGTCTCAAATTCACATGTATTTACATATCACAGATTCCTAAAAATAAGTCTTTTACCTACCTGAGTCTGTCTTCTACATAAAAGTTGCCTTTTTTTCGCAATTTACAAAATTCTATCTACTACCTTGCATACACAAGACAACACAACAAATACAAGCTTAATAAACTATCTGAAATAATGAACCATCTGAAAAAAAAGCACGTTTTACTAATTACAACACATTTGCTGTCTTTGCCACATTATTAGCTTATTCCCTGTAAAACAAAAACATAATCCTAGCTCACAAAAGTTCAGTGCATTAGCATTTACCAAGTGTTACAAGTTCCTTTGATACTAAATATAAAATAAGTTGGGTTGAGGAAGTATTGATAAACTCAGATAGTTCATAACAGAGGGACATATACAGAAGAATATATTTAGACTTTTAGTATCACTGATGCATTTTAACTCATTCTTCTTCTCTCCTCCCTTTATCAATCAGTTTAGGGTCAGCAGATCTTTCGTGGGTTTGCAATAGATTAGAATATGACCTACAAAATAAAAGAAAAATACCACACACAAATCTTACAAAATTTTGCCTACTACTTCAAAATGTTATGGTAGTAACAAAGTTATTAAAAATAGATTGACTGTATCACTGTCTTGCACAAAATTAACATTTTCATATTACATACATAACCAGCACTTCTTTTTCACACACATGTATATTTGCAGCATATTAAAAATGTATTACAGTTTGCAATTATCATCTGAATTTTTAAGAAAAATCATTACCCTACTTCATGGACTGTGTATTTTACTAGTAGAATCATGGCCATTTAAGAGGCTAGTAACTAGAGAAGTTTTTCTGAGATGTGAACAAACTGCACATGACTACACAAATGATCTGCAACCATCTTGATCCTCTTACTAAGAAACCTTGCAATCAAATTGGTACTCAAAAAATATTTTAAGGAACACAACAGATTAGAAGTACAGACTTCCTTGTCTAAAAATGAAGAAAGGGAAAAGTCATGTCAACTCCAGTGTTGTTTTCTTGTCCTTCCAAACAGCCGAGTAACATTATAAAATACCTGAATAGAATTTATAAAGATGCAAAACTGTATTTTCAAACAATTTTATCAAGAAATAAATATATATAAACATACCAGGAGCTGGAAAGAGAGCAAAAGGAAGGAGAGGAAAAAGAGGCCCACTTTTAACAGAGGATTAATATCAGTGTGAAGCTGTGGGTAGGAAGCAGAATTAGCAGTCTAAAACTAGGTGAAGGGCGAGTGTCAGAGCAGATCAGAGTCTCAGAGTTTGGAAGAAAACCACAAGCCGAGCAGTGAAATTAGGAATGAGACAGGATCTTTGCTCTGAGGAATGGAACTATTTAAACTGTCAAAACTATTAATTCCCTGACAGTAACAGTTCATCACATAAGGAACAACAATCAATCGGTCGTGATAAGTCGCAGAGATCCAAGAGCAAGATGCTAATGCTGTAACCCTGCTTATGACTTGTCTGGGTGTCATTCTTGTTCAGTTTGACTTCCACTCAAAATCTGGGGAATGCCAGAACAAAGATTGCAAGTTAAAATTAATCTGCCCTCTTTGTGGTTCTGTATTAAGAGACAGTCATGACACAGCAGAGCATTTTTTCCTCACAAAGGATCCTTTCCCCCTACCTGAAAAAGATCTGTTCAGGAAATTAATATGGCTTCATTTGTTGCAGAAGGACAAAAAGTGTTTACTTAGTGATACAAGGGACTGCAAAAAGACAAAAAGGAGATTCATGGTTAAGGCAATCAGGTTTCAAAGCAATAAATGAAGTATTTAATTACACATTTCATGAGTTCCCCTCCAGCATGATCAATCAGCAAAGAGGCAGCTGGGTCAGTTTATGGCATCACTGCTGTCTCCCTTTTCCTCTATTCTGGTGCTGGATGCTATAACCTCCACAGCTTGAGACAATAAAACAGACAGACTAAGCAGGTAAAGAGCTTTCACAAAGTCAATCCACCATGTTTGAATAGCTCAATGTGAATAACAATAAAGGTTTCCAAAGACATCTAAACAAATGGGCACAAAGGAGTAAAATTGCCCAGGCAACCTTCCTTCTGACATCTCCTGAAGGGAAGTGACTGACTGCAGAATCCTCCTAACATGCTTTTAGCATCTGCACCTGCACATCAGTCTGTAACAGACAGCACTACTCACTGCACGAGAAATGGTAGTTTTAAATGCATCAAAACCACAAAGAAAAACATTTTAGCTAGTGTTAAATATAAATGAGTTTCCAACTGCTGCTTTTATCTTGGCCAGAAATAGGTAGAACAATTTAAATATAAAAGTATTTCTCAAAGAGTCAGTATGGTGACAGAGGATCACTGAATATTCTGAAAAGGCAGTCTCTAGGAGTGCTATGACATATGATGCACTGGAGAAAAAAAAAAAAAAAAAAAAAAAGGGAAAAAAAAAACAAAAAACCCAAAAACCAAAACCAACACCACACACATCCCCCTCCAAAAAACCCCAAGCAAATTGTCAGAGGTTGTCCAAGTATTTTTGACCCAGTACAGCAGGTTGGTCTAGATAAGCAGTTTAGCTAGCGATTTTCTTTTTTCCAGGGAACACAGAGAACAGCTGTTTGAACAGCAAACTAAGTGCTCCCTCCTACAAATGGTTATCTTAAGCCCAGGGCTTCTGTAACAACCCACAGAAGGGGCAGTGTAGACAGAAGTGTACTTCTGCCTGTATCTAGATCTACAGTGACATAAACACTGGCTACATCTGATTGTATCCACGGTTTTGAGGTAAAAAAAAATATTAAAAAAGATGGATTTTAGTTTGGCTTAGTAAACCTCTTGTAAGCATAGCCTGGGAGACCACTGGGCTCTTCATCTAAGTCAGGCTGAACCACCCCACCTTGAGCTGACCAGATAATTGAGGATTTGTCCACTTCTTTTTCCACTTCTGTGATTCCTATTTTATTCCTACCACATTAAGAAAATAGGTAACATATTGCTCTTCTTCAAGGCTATCACCTCACACAGGAAGAACTTTCATTCTCTTTGTGAGAGGAGATAAAAGGCATGGGAAAAGCAGATTCAGACTGGAGATACTGTATATACTTAAAAAAATACGAAATAGTTCACTATTCAAAGATTATTTATTTTCTGAAAGGAGTGACCCTCTAGGCAGAGTGTTACACAAGACTTAGTCTTGCTCATTTCTGTAACTTTCTAGTATTCCGTTCTTTCCATTCAAAACCATCTGCCTTTTCAGTTAACTTCCTTCTGCTGGACCTCTGGAGTACTTCCGTTTCATTCTAAAGACCTTCCAAAACTGAAAATCCAAAAATATAAAAGCAAGAAAACAAACACTATAAATTATAACAGTGAAAAGTAAAACCTCTGTAAGGTTGGCTTAATTATGAATATTTGGATATCTAGAGCAATGGACACACTCCTTTATGAGAAACAGGGACAAGAACAAACTTCTTTTCATGTACCTATCAACTGATCAGCCCACGATCTATATTTCCATTCAAGTGACAAATTCTAACACAAACAAGGAAATTTGAAGTAAAGGCTAACCTAGCTTTGATCGAAACTTATTTCTGACAGCTACTTGAAGAAACTTCTTACCACCAGTGGCAACAACACAAGTTCCCTGCCACAAAGCCCAGAACCAAAAGGTCTCTTGTAGAAGATGCAGACATATGGGACTGTTCTGATTTGTCCAATGACACTCTTAAGCCTCCCTTAAATTTTAAAAACTATACAAATATACATACATATTCACACACACACATTTTTTCTTTATGCTCTTCTGACAGTCTCTTCTTACCAAATGGTAAGAAATTCCAAGGGAAAAAAGAGATAATAGTTTTCATTTTGTGTTTAAGGGGAAAATAGTTCTTTTTCATATTACTCCGGGACTGATCCAAAGTCAACTGAAATACAGGGAAGTGTAAGATGGATATTTCAGAGAAAGCTAAATAGTTTTTTGTCCATTAAGTAACTTCTTACTGTCATCCATGAAATAACCTGCTGTACTCAAGCAAGAAATATGATCTGTTGTAGAAAAGTTCAGGACTACATTTCCCTAAAGAATTGAACAGAGGGACTACTTGGATGAACTGCTGGTGCAAACATTTACATAGATTTGACTAACAATGTAAAGGGTGTTTTGGTTGTTTTAACACAGAAATGAAGGGATAAAGAAACAAGTCCAAATAAGTGAAGTTGTTCATGCACAAAACACATTAGTATTTCAAATAAATTATTAGCATACCAGTCAACCAGAAAACAGAGGAGGAACTGGAGTCTCATTCCAAGTGCTCTACTGGAGTAAGTGGAGTGATACATATGTAATGCTTAAGACCAGTGGGTGCTCTTATATATGAGAAAGACAGGCTGCTATAAGAATCAATGCATAAATGTTTTATCCTATGTTCACCTAACACACCAGTACATCATACAGAGGGAAGCGTTTCACTGATTAACTAAGTTGATGAATTGCCAAAATTTGGTCAGATACGGTTGAAACATATGCCCATGGAGTGAAACTACTCTTACAAAACAGGACAGTATAACAATATTTAGTGTTTCTGAGAGTAAATTTCATGGGCACTGAAAATGGATACATTTATTACCTTGACTTTTCTAGCTTGGAATACCACAGGGTGCATACATTGAAAACCCTGCTTTATAACAATTTAGTGCTACTTTAAGCCACTTGAAGGAACAAGTCACTTTCACAAATTCTCCAGGTTATTAGCACTTCTTAAAAACATATATTCAATGTGATGAAAATGTTATACAGCAACCTCCAAGAGCAACAAGTACTGGAATTTTCGGGAAAAAAAACATGGAACACTAACCAGGGAAGAAATCTATTTTTGAAGTACAGCCTTTGAAATAGTTAAGAATTATAACAGTTCAGAAGGAAATCCACTTCTACTGTCAGTGGTTTAAAAGCAGTCTAAGGGAAAAAATCACATAATTAGGAGACCAGTTTTTTGTCAACAAAGTATTTACCACGTCTAAGAAAATACAGTACAGAGTTTGGAACATATGTGACATGCCTGACTATCTCTTAAGAATGTTCAATGATCAGCTGCAGTTACACAGCACTGAAGAGCTAAATGATATCTGATACCTGAAGTGTGTACCAGTTGAAAGGTATTCATTGCTTCTTCACGTTATACTATAAAATCTACTTCAATCCCTACAAAAGATATATTAACAGCTAAAGAGGACCCTGGCCATGTCTATGTTTGACAATACTGCATCAATGTTTTCAGCGACAGCTCTTACAGAATACATACATTTGTTGTGTAAGTATAATACTTTTAGAGCTATGCACTAAAGTTATTCTCAAGTGCTACACAAAGAATGCTAAGCAATACTATTTTTAACTGGATTCAGATTAGTGCTATTGCAGATAAGTGTTTTAACTACATGAGCAAACTGACAAAATGCATAAGGGCAAAAACTGTTAAGTCCTGGAACCATTTACAGTGCACTTCTTGATAGAAGCACAGTATAACTAATGCAAAGGATGCAGAAGCTATGAATTGTCTGCTCACGTAACGGAAGTATTTTTACTTCCGAGAATCATAGTACACATTTTAAAGATGTTTTGCTTGGTTTAATGTACAATTAAGGAGAGGAATAAATGAGTTCAAACAAGGAAAAAAATCGATAATCTTTAAGTCAGGTCCAATCATACACTTGCTAGAAAAAAGTTGGTATTGACATACTACCAGTTCAATAACCTAGAAGAAACCATAGCTCATGTTCTAAAGTACATCAAGTTTATGTCTGAACATTAAATGCTAAATAATTCAATGCATTACTCATTAAATTAGAAGTAGAATTAAAAAAACTAAATCTAAAAGTTGCATATTGGTGAGTACCTTGTGTCAGAACTCATACTTCACATGAAACTATTTTTTTGGTTCTTGTTATGTTTAAAAAATGATAAATCTACATAACAAAAGTATTAATTCTCTCATCTGTTAATATCCAAAACTAGTTTGTTGGGTTTGGGGTGGGTTTTTTTGGTTTTTAAATATGCAGAAATGAAAATGCAGATCTTATAGGCAACCTACATGTGTTAGCATGGACGGAACCCAATATGGTAATCGTTACGAGTTACATGAAGGCTTTGAGTGTTGCAAGGCATGAGACTAAAGGCGGAGCTTTAATCTTTTCCACTATCAGCAGCCATCATACTGAGAATTACTAGTTTCAGAAGACAAGATAAACTTAAATAGATTGATGATAGCTTAGCTGGTAAAGCATACGTTTACAACACTTCTTAATTTCCTCCTTAGTCCTAATGCTAAAAGAAAAGTAAATGCTAAACAGTTTCTTAAACCTTCCCAGACTTAAAACCTCTGGGTCATTAAACTGACTGCTTGAATGCAGTGTAGGACCAGACAACCAAGACAGACTGCTGTCATTTTTGAACAGTGCAAAGTCTTCAGAGAACTGCTTTAGAAATTTTTTTTTCATATTTCTGATAAGTTAATGTGTGACCACACTTATTATTACAGAAAATACACGCACACAACATTGGCATTAAAGTTTCAACAGTATAATGTATTAATATAACCACAATAAGACTTGTGAAATATATCTACTAAACTTATCTTCTATGCTGTATACTATGCTTTATCCAAGACAAAGGAACTAAAACTATCTGGATTCCAAATGCTTATTTTCAAGCAAACAGTTCTCAAATAATATAAAAATTTTGAAATCACATCTCTTAAAGCAGGTTACATTATCACTTTCAACCTTATGAAATGCTTCTATTCAGTGTTCAGCAAACACATACATATATCATCTCATTTCAGAAAACACTCTCCTGAAATGCACAATATAAAATTAAGCAGTCATATATATATATATATATATATATATATGTATATTTAAAATTTTTACATTGCTGCAGGTTGATATTATGTTGCTAGTTTTCAATACATGCCATATATCTTTTTGCATATAAGAACCATTCTCAGACATTCAAAGCAACCTAGTAAAAAGAAATCAAGCTTTCAAGGGCCATCTTGTAAATTTCATTTTTGTCTGTGATTTAACTAGTTCACTAAAAAGGAGTATGGTGACATTCAAGGAAAGCTAGCACATTTACAAAAACTGAGCTAGATTTTAAAACTTGCATCAATAAATAGAAATAGTAGTTATTCAGCAGCAATAGAAAACTCAAAGTAGAGTCAGGAAAATTCATTATGAAGAGCAAATTTATTTATAATTTTACTGAAAAAAGTTCCAAACAGTAATAAAGAAGAAAAACTAATTTCACTTTAAAGAATATGAGCTCAGCAGAGTATGCAAACTGAGTAACAAAATCATGATGTAGGTTGATTTGAAAATACTTTTTATTGAAAATAGTGTATTACAGAGAGAACAAAATTTTAAATACTTTCTTCTTAATTATATAATGTGCTTTAAGAGCCACTTTATTCATATAGTTCCCGAAGCTGTGGCACAAGACCCGTGATAGTTTGTCAGGCTAGGATTGTCTATATATAAACTATATCGCAACCTCCACATAGTAACATGCTATTTTTATTTTTCTGTAACAGCAAAAATTTTATCTCCATACTGAGTTACAAAATATTAAAATCATATTTTAAGAATTTTTACTAAAAATGTATAAATATTAATTAGGTTAACATCTCTAAATTGTCTACTTTAGTAACCAACACATCACATGTGCCAATACAATTCAGAACTGCATTCAATGAATTTTACTCCAAACTATCTACATCAACTAAGAAAAGAGTGAATAAAAGCAAAATACACATTTATGAAAGCAGCTATCTTGCACAACATTTGTTTTCATCTATGTGGTTTACAACTATAAAAGAATCTCTGGTATGGCCCTTTAAATGAATAATAGCTAAAACAACATGTACATATTTTAATTAAAGCACAAGCATTATTGAAATAAATGACCCAAGGGCTCCTCTATGGCGCTCCTTCCTGAGTGAACAGATAATACAGATATAAGTATTTTCTCATGGAATGAATGCACCATGACAAAGCACTGAGTTACAAGCCAAGTGATTAAAATTCAGGTTTTAAAGACATTTACACTTACCCGCCTGCGGCAGAAGGGCAGGCCCTGTGCAATGATGCTGATGCTAAATATCTTCATTATTGTTTGGTGTGGTAGAGGTTCTTTGGCACTTTTAAGATCAACAGGAACCAAGCCATGGTTGATGGCAGTTTTCCCAGGTTTGGACATTTTATCGTTCTTACTTTGTCAAATCTACTAATAACGCAAGAACATTACTAAAAACTTTGCTTCTAAAGTTGCATGATTTTTGGTTGGTTGGGGTTTTTTTAAGAAAAGTTTCAGTCTGGTGATTCAGCTCCCCACAGCCTGCTGCCTTTGTCTCTCAACCTTCTCCTGCCAAGTGTCCTGACCTGTCTGCTGCTCAGTGAAGTGCAAGCTATCCTAGTATAGACAGGAATTAAACTACCAAGGGGCAGGCAGACTGCTCCTGCCAGTCAAACAGCTGGTGGACCTCCCCTGCAATGTCAGAAGAGCCCTTCTCCAAAAAGGGATCCGCAGATTGAAAAAGAAGAAAATAGTGACTGCCAGGAGTTTTAATAGCCACAGCCACTTATGCCTGCACTTTAAAGGAAGTTTTTTTGGTTTGTTGTTTTTTTGGGTTTTTTCACAAGTTGATGTTGTACTTTCAGAAAGAAAATGCAAGGAGATTGCAACCTTCAGACAGTGTTACTGCAGGATCAACTCCACCATTCTCCTGGCAGACTTCTGGACTTCCAATAAAATTTGACAGCTAGTGACTAAAAAACTGACCTGAGCTTTGCTGTTTCTCAACCACTGTCTCCACAAACATAATAAATTGTGAAGTTCAAAAGTTAAAAAAAGAAACAAAATGGGGGGGGGTGAAGAGGGCTTAACCCTGACCAAACATTTGCTTGTTGAATGTTTTTTACCAAACACCACCCCCCCCCAAAACCCCAAACCTATAAAAAACCCTAATGTTTCATTAAATACATACACACTAAAGTAAGCATTCACTTTTCACAAAATATCTCTCAGACAAACAAAAAAATCCTTATTTCTTTACAGATGTTGCATACAGAAATGCTGTGATAAAATGCTAGGTAATATAGTACTTTCATGCACTGATTTTATTTTTTTTCTTCTCTAGCATTCCATTCAAATGCCATTCTAAATCACATTTAGACATACATTTTCTTTTAAAAGACCCTTTACATTTCCTACTTTATACTTCATCCTGTAACAACCCAAAACCAATTTACCATTAGCCTGTACTCAACATCAATATCATCAGATCACAGTTTATAGCTTCAATCTGAATTACTTCATATTTTATACAACTAAAAACAGGCTACAACAAATAATTGGCTAGAAGACGGAAAGATGTCTTGGGATCTCAGTTTCACTCAACTCAGAAAACTTCACTGAAGTACTGCAAAGAGGGAGAAAGAGTAGCCTTTTGTTTCTGCTTTGAATAACTAAAGTGATGAACTGAGCCAAAACCCCAAAAGAGATCAACTCACATATCCCTACTGATCTATCATTCAAAAAGAAGCAACAAGTCGGAATTTTCCATTTTTGATGTATCGGTCACTGTCTCAATTATTCCAAGTGGAAAATTTACCAAAATGTATTTATATTAATATAATTTGAGTAGTATGTATGTAACAGAAGATCAGATACAGTATTTCATATGAAGCAAACCTCAGATTCTAGTTTAATAAATACTCAGTATTTCATTTAATTGCATACAGAAATGTCTGCACGTGTGTGCACACACTAAGAGAAATTGCTGAAACAAACTCACTTTTAAAAAAATATTTCATGGTGCAATTGCTGAAAGGATAATTTGACCGTGTGGTAGATCACTATTTTAGTACCAGCCATTATTAGTTGATATGAGAGTCTAGTATCTTACTGCTTCACAGGCTTACTCCCTTCCCCCCTTCTTTTTTAAAAAGTATTAGCTCATAACCAGAGTGCAAAACAGGAACACAACTTGGCCCATTTACAGATTTACATACAATTGGGGAGCAGATAAGACTGAAGTATGGCATTCTCCGAGCACCGCTCACAGCGCAAGTCTCCAGTCACAGGTTATTCTCACACCTCTGAAAAGACAAAACTCTGATTGTCAGCCCTTCTTCTTTTGTAGTTTGAGAGAAAGTCCCAACAGTACCTTAGCTTTTCCTCTGGAACTTCCAAACTATTCTACAGTAATTCCACAGGAACACACTTCTAGCTGAAAAGAAGTATCATGTTCATATTCAGTGTAGTTCCCTTTCCAAGTGGATAAAGCCAAAGCAAAATAAGGCACGCTTTTTTTGTCCCACATGAAATTACAATGCTAAATTTCACACTTTATCATAGCAATAAGGAAAAGCTTCAGTTTTTATCTCTGCCTAATTTTTTCCCCCTTTTTTATCATTGTCTCACAGAAGAAATGCACTAGCAGATAAGAACTTGTTGGGTCAATTTTATTTCCATGTATCATCACTTGTTTTTAGTCTTAGATTTGCTACACGTTACTGACTGTAAGTACTATCGTCTTACAGTAATGTTTAAATGCCTCGAGCTATGCTGGATAGCTATAAACATTTAATAAGTGACAGTCCTTAGCCTGAAAATACAACACAGTCTAATTTAAGCAGTGAGAGGGTGTAACAGGAAGACAAAAATGGAGAGGGTTGGCTGTCTTAGAAATGTCAGGAATATATTGCATATAGTGGATATCGCTTATTTTTGTATTTATTACACATATAATATTAATTTAAGCTCTAAATGTAAAGTTTAAAGAGACACTGTTGCTTTTATCTTTAAAAGTATCTTTTATATTATACAGGGTGAGAACATGTATACGCTTGACAAATGTGAAACTATGAACATTTGAGCTTTAATAATCTGTAATACATTTCTCTAACATCCTGTTTCTAAATAAAGTGGGACTGATCTCCAGTGATGCCTTTTTTAAGTGCCTGCCTGTCATTTTAATCAGAAGATCATGTTTGAAATCAGATCACTTTATTTAGATGCTGAAACTGCCTGAAAACTTGAGTTTAAAAATACTAGTTTGAGATTGTCATGAACTATTAACTGTAAACTTAAGAATTCAGAAGACTCCTCTTACTTTTTTGGCTAGTCCGGTGAAGAGATGTCTCTGTAAAATGAAAGCATGTAGTAAGCAGCAGTAATTTTTAAACCTTTCAGTCAAGAGTAATTCAAAATGATCCTGTAGCAGAGCTTTTTAGCTGCTTACCAGAAAGCAAATGTTACAAAACTAACTAGCTCATTCAGTATACTTGACTCAGGAAGCCCATGGTTTTAAGACATGGAGCTATGAATTTATCCCAGCAATGAAAACCAGCTTACTCAAACTTTACAGAATCTTCTCCTAGAGCTGACAATTGTTTCCATATTAAAATTACTGGAAAAAAAACCAAACAAACTCATGACATTTTAATATGGTGATGGAACAGCACAAGACCTAGAGAGACGTAAATGAAGCATTTACAAGTATAGAAAGATTAAAATGCAGAAAGCAGAACCTCAGACAGTTTTCATACAATTCTTAACATCGGTAAACAGCTGCCCTCAAATGGATAAAGCGAGTACTACAACATTTTAAAAGTCACCTCAAAATATTAATAGTAGCATAATAATCCTTTGAATATATTTGATGATATACTTCCTAAACAAAAATTTTTATAAGCTCTGCATAGCTGAGCATTAAGAATGCACTGTATCTTACATTGTACACAAGCCTTACTGCTCCCTTGATATTCATGCTGGTCCCTGCCCATGTGTAGAAAGAGTGAGAACCATTTTGTTGCCAAAGCAAGGCAGTCTATATTACACTAATAACTACTCTTACATAGTGACTGTGGTCTCAAGTTTATTTATGTGAGGGACTTCTAATACCAGTACACAAATAGTACCCAAATGATACATTGCACATTAGCCTGCTTTGTACAGGCAAATGAATAAGCTGTGTAGAAAAAAAGGCACTAATTGCAATTGTATTAGTGGTGTTGCACAGAAAAAAAACTATTGCTCTGAAGAGTCTCTTCCATATCCAAGTTTATCTAATAGAAAAATCTGTATGTACAAGAACACATAATGACCCTGAAGAGGGTATGGAAGAAATCAGTGGAGAGGATCCTTTTGATCTCACAAGATCAGAATTTCCTAAAAAAAAAATACACTTGGATAGTATGCAAAAGAGGCAAAACTACTAGTTGAAACACATGAACTGATGGCTTTCTCTGTACCTCATGGAAAAAAAAACAGGTGTAGACCTGTTGTACCTTGAGCAACAGGCCGAATGAAGCCTGGCTCCAGGTGAGACTGGCATACCAGTTGGAACTGTACTGAATACACTATGGCTTCTCCAAGGCCTTACGGTCTCAAAACCATAATCAATCTACATACAAGGGTCATTCTGAACACTACAGCCATAGCAAAGCTTTATTCCAGGCTTAAGTCTTACTATGAATTTTGACAAATTACTTATATGTTGTAAATTAAAGAACAAACATCAACTGAACCTGTTTACATGGTCAGAGCAAAAGACAACTCCACAAGGATTCAATGATATCTAACCAGGTGATGGCCACATTGTAGATTTCTGCCTCAGCAGATGCATTAATAAGTCTCTCTCTTTCCTACCTACCCTCTAGTTAGTTACCTTGAAAATTTGTGTCATCTTAATCTCTCTCTTTGTCAATCTGGATGAAAATTAGACAAGAGATGCATAAGCTCTGGAAAGGAGGAGACACAGTATCAGGCAGATGTCTCAACGGCACAAGTTTTGTTTTCTTCTGCAACAAAGTTTAATAATATGGTGAAGAAGAATCCAGATTTTCTTAACTTGGACTCACTTAGATGATACTTCCTCATAATAATTCTGGTTCTGGAATCATATTGAGGCATGCCCATTACTAACTACTTAATGAAAGATGTCTGTATCTAATACAAAAAAGATACTTTAAAATTTTCGCCACCAAAGGGCAAGGAGGAGATACACCTGTCGCAGCTGCTGGTGGAAGATGGTAGAACTTGTATGACACTCCCATACTAAAAAAAACTACAAAGGTTCAAACAAGTATAGGTAATGATCATAGTAAAGCTGCTGTCTGGCAAAACATTTCACACTCCACAAGATAGCATCCCCCAGAAATCCACTAGTAGAGAGGCCAAAGAAGAGATGAATATCAAGTATATCAGCAAAGGGAAGATAATCAGATAAACATATCTGCTAGACATTTTTCATGACTATGTGCATGCTCCTATCTGTTTAAGCATCCTGGTATCTAAGTGTGAGTGCATGGAGAAATGAAATCATACTCAAATTTGACCTACTGTATTTTAATACTCATGTATGTCATTTAATCACACTAGCCTTGCCTGCCGGGGAACCCAAGCAGTAGGTCAGACTAACCAATAGCAAGGGTTCACTAGTTTTAGTTTCTAGTTGTGACCACCAATTCAAGGGAGTTTGAATGACTGTCAGTAAAAAATAACAGATCTCCATTGGATCTATTCAGTCCCACAGCTGATCCTCTTCGGAACTGAAATGAGACAAACAGGTCAGCTGGAGACTCCAGTAGCAAAAAGAAGAGTAGCACCTCCTCTTCTTGCTCTGGCCACTTTATTCCAAAATTTTTCTTAAACTGGCTGCAGAACTTGTCAGACTTGTGAGCTCTGAAATTACTCCAGTAAGTAGGATACGTGAAAACCCTCAATTTTTTTGTTGCAGAATTATTTTTCCACTAGATTAGCAAATGTAAACAGCTCACAAAGCAGCCAGGTGCATGATGAGACAAGCACCGAAAGTGTCAAGACCTCCATCTCTGGGCAACAATGAGCTATTAGATCACCTCTCTTTGTCCATGGACCCCTTAGCTTGCCATACTGGTCCCAAAGATAAAAGCTTCCTAGGCATCACAACAAATACAGAATTTCATCTCAAAAGGAAAGGGAATATGCAGATACATGCAGCTATAGGTGTGGGATCTGCCCTCAGTCAGGATGGTACTAGTGCTGAAGAGTTGTAAAAAGTGCTAAATTTGAGAAATTACAAGGGACCATTTGTCCAAGCTAACTTTTTGCAAGGTCACATCATTTATGAAAGAAACATAGACTATTTAGCAGACTGCATATTAGCAAGATTATGTAATATCAACACTAATTATGCTATCATATCATTAAAATATATACTCAACCATGTACATTTAAAAAAATTAATTCCTACCATATTTAGACATCCCTGTAAGTGCACATAATGGTTTGTAACCAGAGGCCTATATTGTTTGGCTTTACTCCACAAGCCTCCTAACTATTTACTGTACTATGGGGTCTTGTTGTCATTGTTACTTTTTTTTTAAAACTATCTTTAAAGCATGTGTCTTCGTTTCTTCATTAAACATTGCAGAAAATATTCCAGGTATGTAACAGAAATCCAGCTGCATCATCTTGCGGTTTACAAATATTCCAGAAATGTCTGTGCAGTCCTCATTTGCTATAATATAACTTGTTGGATAAGCAAGTTTAACTCTTTGGTCTAGTCAGAGTTGCACCAGCTGTTAAAAAGAATTGCTACAGCTGCTCTGCAGGAATTTATTTGCTGACAACTTATTTATGCTGCTGTTGCACCTTTAAATAAAGCTGAGACAAGAATTAAGAACTACAACAACAGGTAGAGAAGTCATGCAATATTTAACACTGGATTAAAATGCAAGTCAAATTCTCAGCTGAGGATAAGCTGGGGGAAGGGAAAGCAAGTGTTTTTATTAGTAAGGAGGCTGCTTTTATGAAAAAGGAAGATAGGAAACTGAAAAGTTAGTTTTCCATACAGTAATTCAGCTTTTCTTATCACTGTATCACTCTTGCATGTAAAATGCAAGACTTTCAATGAGAAATTCTCTATTTAGATACATACACACACAAAATATACATGAGGCAGTACCAAAATATTTAAAACATGATTATCAGTTTCTGAATACTGTCCAAAAAGCATTGCCAAAAATTAGTTTTGGACTTAGAATTTTCTTCCTTTCTACATATTAAATGTGAAAAGGAACAATTCCCAAAAGATCAGAAAGGTGTTAAAAATATTTCTGCCACCTAATACAGCTAAAAAAATTACTTCTGTAGTGAAAAATTCTGTCAAGATACCATGTATTCAGCATGAAAAAAAATTTCCTCTTGTATAAAGCCTGACAACACAGTAACACTTCATATTGGCTACATTATCTACTGCCGGAATAAAAGGTTGAACAATGCAAGTATTACATTTTGTATGTTTGAAACTATAGATATATCAAGGTCTATTTTGATTCAAGATTGTGTTTTTACTAGAACTGTAAAATACACGTAGATCTAACAAATGCAACAACTGATTGTTACACTGGCATTCATTTGATAGCACCAAATTAAGCTATATAATCCTTTTCAGCTGGTTAACAGCATACTGCAAGGGGGCATGAATCTATTTATAAAGCTCGAGCTATGCAAAGTAAAGAATGCCTAGCCTACAGAAAAAAGCAGGTAGTCTGTGGAAGGGCTGGCACTCTTGGTTGGTGTGGTTGCCACCTTGATCTTTTATTTGCCTTCTTTCCTTTCCAACCCCCATTTTTAGAGGAAGGGGAAACCTTGCCTCTATTTTTATTAACACTGGCTTTGTCTGATTTTTTCTAATATAATTTATTTTAAAAGCTTGTATTATGTAGAAACTGACTTTCTGTATATGGACAACCAAATCCATCTTTGAGTTTCAAAACTGGCCAGCAAAGAAATGCAGTGCAGTAGTACCAAATTCTGACTGAGTGTAAGAAGTTTCAACAGTGTGTCCTCCAAAACTGATACACATGCATACATGTAAACAAGGTGTTTAGTGTACTTGCTGTAGGACATGTAATACTACTACAATAGTGGTTTACACCAAAGCCAAAAACTGTGCAGATAGGTGAATGTCTCAGGATACCATTTGAAAGTGTCCTTGCTTTGGATGAAGTCCAGCTTAAAGAGAAGGAACAACATTATTACATTTGGCAAGAACAAGGGATCCATAACAAATGATTTTAAGTCTGATTTCTTCCATTTAGCTGTGTCATTTCCATTTTCTTAATTCCATCTTCACTTACTCATTTTAATTAAGTGAATTATTTTCTGTGTGGTTTAGAAAATCTGACCAAGAGATCAGAACTGAAGAAAGTATGACATTGGTAAAAAGTGTGTTCATTATTTGTTGTATTTCAATTTTTTTTAGTACTCAGTATATTTGGGTCAATAATGATCATGGTAGCTGCCATCCTTAAGGGACACTCCATAATTTAAGTGACAAGAACAAAGGGTCTCCTGCTCACTTTCAAACATAGATAACCAGTGGCTGGATGACATAAGAATAAGAATGTGATTTGCACTTACAGGAAACGTTGCTCATACTTTACTTAGAAGTAGTAATGACTTCTGATAATGAATAAGGTGGAATTTATCCCTGCTGGCAATCTGTGGTGGTGGTAGGTACATTTTTCCACTTCAGCAGAGGCACCAGGGATTGAACAAATGCGTTAAAATTTAATAAGTATTAACAGAGCGATATTTCATGACACAGCTGAAAAGCATAGCCACTGTCTCCCAAAACTGAATTACGCTGC
The DNA here is from genome assembly GCF_003259725.1 of Athene cunicularia. NCBI lineage: Eukaryota > Metazoa > Chordata > Aves > Strigiformes > Strigidae > Athene > Athene cunicularia. Next base: position 24,777,063 of record NW_020799099.1, read on the forward strand.
ACATTACTAAAATTTGCTCCTTTCATATTATGCAATATATGGTCATGTAGTAAAGTCAGTAGTAAACATTAACTTTTCATAAGAACAAACATAAAAGGAAGTAAGGTTCTACAAAGAAACAGTAGGCTTGGACCACATTGACCTGTGATAGAAATCTCTGCACTTCCTTAGTAATTGTGTCCTTCTCAGATCCTCTACTTTTTCCAATTCTTGTTGCTACACTTTTAAAATCTCAATACCAATTAACTGTATGTAACATTACATCATAAGCTGTACTATACAGAGTCTGCACACAAAGTTTTATAAGGTTTATTTAATCATAAAGTATGTTTTACAGAAATTTGGTGAAGTCTTGAATTACTTTGGCCAGGAGAGAATGGGCAGAACTCCAGCAAAATTTGCATGAAGTTGAAGTTTAGACTGTTTTCATTAACCACACTATGGACAAGAAGGGAAAAGATGCTTGTGACAAAAAGAACAGTTTATAGAAACACTGGTTCTGTTTTACAGGAATTTTTCTAATAGAAATTTCACCAACAAACAATAAAACATTCACATGCAACTGAAACATAACAGCAGATTAATAAATCTACACAAAATGCATGTTATATCAATTATATCACATAAGCATATCTTCATGCAAGATCAGACACCATATACTACCAAAGAAAAACAGTGTCAAAAATCACCCTTTGTCAATAGACATTAGATGCTGTCTATTTAAATATTCTGCTGAGACAGCTTGGAAATTTGGGGTTTAAGCATTCTGCTTGTTCAGAAATGATTAAACTAGCATAGAAATTGACATTGTCTAGTTTTCCTCCTTATACTCAAGAATTTGTAAAGATATGTAAATTACTTTACTATGCACAGTTTGCTGAATAGCAACATGTTCTGCAGATAATGGAAGTCTCCTACAAAAATAAAGGACATACTGCTATTTTCCAGATTACAATGAGTGAGAAATACATCAGGAAAAAAATGTTAGTCCCGCACCTGCTGTCAAACATAATTCTGGTCCTAAGATCACCTTCTGCTCCTCCAGCCCTCTAAGCTAATTTCAGATCTCATAATTTTATAAGTATAAAATATCAGTGAGTACAAGAAATGTCCTGATTATAATCTGTATTTTTAAACATACACTTCATAGCCAAAATAGTATTTAACACCATCCATTTGGGAAGCAGGGTGTCAACAAAACCAAAAACAAACTCACCAGCGAAAGTTTTACTTGCTTCAGACTTCGATTCACCATTTGCATCAAGTTTCATAACCAGTAATATCAATTTCAGTTAAGCCCCAAAAGATGAAGCAGCTTAAAATTGACATTCAGTGCAAAAGCATCCACTGATAAAATGCTCAGTAAATACAGCTGTATCACTACAGACTGAGATATTTGGGCTAATGATCACATCAGGCAACAGCACCTGCCACATAGTAAAGAACAACATAAGGAACAAATGGCATATTTAAGTGGGGCAGAGCTCCCAAATGTGTGTTAGACAAGCCATGTATCCCAACAGAGTAAGCATACTGAAAGTATTCTCAAGCACATTTTCATTATTTCGATTTCATAATGCTGTTGCCATATAATTGCTGAGTTGAAATCATATTACTGCTATTCTGCTTTTCTCTTAAAAAAAAAACCAACAACAAACACAACACCTTATTTTCATTTTGAGAACAAAAATGCAAAGCAAAAACCATGTAGGTGCCTAACTGACACTACTTTCAAAGCCTATGAAAAAGCGTGCACCTACAAGAAACTGCTTCAAGTAGTTATCCTGAAGGTATTAATTTCATTTATTCTACACAAAGTAAACTGATATGAAAGTTTGAGTAACACAGGCAAGTTCCTTTACAGTGTTTACCTGTAAGGAGTTCTTCACCAGGCCAAGCAACTAAAATTCAGGTCAATACAACCTTATGGCAATGCATCAATTCTGAGCAAGTCTAAACCAAAAGGCTGTTTCCCCTTCCTATCCCACCCCACTCTCCCACCCTTGAAAGGTGGCCAGCATATTTTCTGCTTTAGGGAACCGCTGGAAATATGCCTGTGAACAACAAACCAACATGGCTGCAAAAGAATTACACATATGATCAGGAGAAACTACTGGATGTGTCTGGTAAGAACTACCAGGTATACACTCTGAGATGCAAGCTTCACTGCAAAGAAGGTGCAATTGTACATTAAATCAGATACCTGTACAGATAAATCTGGCAGAGTCAAAAGCTCTCTAGGTTTATTTTCCAGTGTGGCTAGTTGAGGTAAATCTCTTGAATGGAGTTGAAAGACTGGCCTCTGTTATTGGCACAGAAGTACAAAATTGCTTGTGCCCTACTCAGCTAGGTCTAGTCTAATAAGCAATCTCTGTAATGGGAAACTAAATGAGAAACTAAATCAGCACTACCTCTTTCCACATCAAAAAACAAACAAACTTCTGTAAGGGGGGGG
>NW_020799099.1:24779567-24801531 GCF_003259725.1 Athene cunicularia
GGGGGGGGGGGGGGGGGAAATCAGTGAAAATCTACTTATTAAATACAATCTTGTAGTCAAAACTATGACCAAAACTGTCAGCATTAATTTTTTTCTGTTAAACTACTTTTCTTCCAAGCACTGAGATTCTTGACTTTCCTTTCTATACACAATTACTTACTTCACAAATTGTACATTAGCACTGTCATTTAATTCTGTAGTTATATTTGTAAAAATGCTAGTGAAAAGAGGCAAGACACCCTTCATTAAGGGAAATAAAAACCAGAATTTATTATAGCAGAAATTCCTGTCCTTTGACTGCAAGTAACATTTTAACATAACAGTTGCATTTAATTACTAGGTATTTCAAGCACTTTGCATGAGAAAGCTGATAGAGATAGCCAAGTTCTTAGATAAGCCACAAACTACATCAGGGATAACCACATTACTACAAGCAGAGCCCTCATATCTATTAGCAAGCTTCACGATCCACTTCGAGAGTTAGGAAAATTAGCAGAGCAGCCATTACTTAACACCAGTTTTACCTGCAAGTGAAGATGTAGGAGCAATTCTACTCACAAAAGCCAAAAGTACAACTAAACCTCTGCAAGCCTTGGGCAGCAGATGAAGCCATTACTTAACTCAGTCAAGTAAAAGCAGAGCAAGTGGGAAGTACTTTTCAAAAGAAAGGTTGATATTTGTAGTAAAGAAGCATGCTGCAGGTGAGTACAGAAGGGGAAGAACCTTGCTCTCTACAGAGAAACTGACAATCTGCATCCCTTCCATGGATGCTTTAGTATTTAACAAACTACATCTTACTGATAGTTGCACAACCTTTCCAAATGATCCAGCATGCCTGGAATCATTAGCAACTAAACTGTGTAGTATATAAACGAGAAACAAGTCAAAGGTTAAGTGTTGATTGATATTAATCTCTGAGAATGAATATTTCTAATGTGATTTCAGTCCAATATAAAAAAATAAAGCTCGGCATCAGAAAAAATATTTTTTTTAAACAGCAAAACTTGCTCCAAAACAACTAAACTACAGTAATACACAAGTAATTCTGAGTGGCAGTTATAAAGATCATTTATTGTTTATCCTAAATAATTTACTTACCTTATTTCATTGTACTTTAGTGTTGTAGTTCCGAATAACCAAGAGAGGAGAAAATTTGCCAGTTCCTAAGCTTTTAAAGAGACTGATGTGAAAGAAGCTTTCATTAAAAAGGAGAATCCCAGGCAGAAGCAAGAGGAAAAAATTATATTGCCAATGTATTTTTGCTTTACAATCAGAGCAATCCTTAACGTGTATCCTCTTTGACACAGATTTAGCCAAATTATTACTTAGTTTAAAAACACTTTAAAGCATTAACTGCTAAGACAACTCAGGAGCTTAAAGGCATGAAGAATCTACATGCCCAGTGTGTGATCCCTGCAAAAAATAAAGATAAAAAAAGAATCTTTTCTGTAGTATAAAGTTTTTCTCTTTCACCTGTGGATTCAGAACAGAGAAATATACATTGTATTCTTATCACACAAGCCATTGGAAAATGTTTAATACTTATTTTTTAAAGGAAATATTCCCACATCGATTCATATACTGGAAAAAATTTCCTCACAAAAAAAATATTACATCCTTTTGTTCCAGTTGTATTTATTCCCTAGACTTAAAAAACATGCTTCAAGTTTCCAACTGCAAGAGCAGGAAAAACCTTTGCAAAGGAACACTGCACAAGTCTCTGCAGGGCTGCAGCAAAGCAACAGCAGCCCCCTCTGCTGCTCAGAAAAGGAGTAAAATATTAACGTACACTCAGAAAACCACCACCCCACCTACTCAAAATATTCCAACCTTCTCTCAATTGCATGTACTGCCTGTAACATTCTGACAGTAACTACAGACTTCAATAGAGGAGTCCCTTTTCACTGCACATAACGCAAATTGCCCAGTGTTATCTTAGTTTTCTTTAGGTTTAAAAATTAATGCTACCGGTCCATACAAAGCCAAAAATCACTGAAAAATAAATCCTTTATAACCTTATGACTCTATGTACTAGCTTGGACCAAGCACCTCAGAGTAAAAAATTTCTGTCCCAGTCTGTGCTATTTGAGCGCTCAAAGCTACATATGTGAGCATGGCTTTAGATTTGTCTCAGAACTTCAGAGTTGGATAGTCAAGCTCCAAGATACAGGTCATCCTGTGGTACATCCTGTCCTAGCTCCACTAAAGTCAACCCAGCTTATCTGTTCAGTCTCTCCTCCGTCCACTCTCCAGGGTTAACAACCAATCAAAATAAGGCACTCTCAGAACAGCACCATTAATTACACACCCTTGCCCCGTGACTTACAGCCAAAGACAGTATGGTACCTAGAATCAGAGGATGCTGCAGTCAGAGTACATATTTTTACAAGGGAACTGAGCTGCTTCTCAGCCTTTACCATTGTTATATATAAAGCCCTTGACACCACTTCCCACAGCATTCTCCTGGAGAAAATGGCTGCTTATGGCTTGGATGGGCATACTCTTTGCTGGGTAGAAAACTGGCTGGATGGCTGAGCCCAAAGAGTGGTGGTGAGTGGAGTTAAATCCAGTTGGCGGCTGGTCCCAAATGATGTTTCCCAGTGCCCAGCACTGGGGCCAGTTCTATTTAATACCTTTATCAATGATCTGGACGAAGGAATCGAGTGCTCTTTCAGTAAGTTTACAGAAAACACCAAGTTGGGTGGGAATGTTGATCTGCTTGAGGGTAGAAAGGTTCTACAGAGTGATGGAGGCAGGCTGGATCAATGGATCGATTCAACAAGGTTAAATGCTGGGTCCTGCACTTGGGTCACAACATCCCCATGCAACACCACAGGCTTGAGGAAGAGTGGCTGGAAAGCTGCCTGGTGGAAAAGGCCTTGGGGGTGTTGGTCGACATCCAGCTGAATATGAGGCAGCAGTGTGCCCAGGTGTCCAAGAAGGCCAAGAGCATCCTGGCTCGTATCAGAAATACTGTGGCCAGCAGGATTATGGAAGTGACTGTCCCCACATACTTGGCACTGTTGAGGCCGCTCCTCGAAAACTGCGTTCAGTTTTGGGCCACTCACTACAAGACAGACACTGAAGTGCTGCAGCATGTCCAAAGAAGAGCAGCAAAGTTGGTGAAGGGTATAGAGTGCAAGTCCTGTGGGGAGCAGCTGAGGGAACTGGGGTTGTTTAGTCTGGAGAAAAGGAAGCTCAGGGAAGACCTTATCACTCTCTACAACTACCTGAAAGGAGGTTGTAGCAAGGTGGGTGTTGGTTTCTTCTCCCAAGTAACAAGCAGTAGGACAAGAGGAAACAGCTTCAGGTTGCACCAGGGGAGGTTTAGATTGGATATTAGAAAAAATTTCTTCAGCAAAAGGGTCGTCAAGCACTGGAACAGGCTGCCCAGTCACCATCCCTGGAGGTATTTAAAAGATGTGTAGATGTGGCACTTAGGGACATGGTTTAGTGCTGGACTTGGCAGTATTAGATTAATAGTTGGACATGATCTTACAGGTCTTTTCCAACCTAAACAATTCTGTGATTCCATATGTTATATATGAAAGTCATCTATTAAAAAAATAATCTTATTACCTTTAGTAATGAAGCAAAATGAAGAAAAAAAGCTCAAACATGACAACTGCTGAAAGGGTATCAAAGTATTTTTTGTTGCTGTAGATCCAACTATACAAGAATTTTTCACCTTCTTTTTAGTTAATCTGTTTTCTGGCTCTTAGGAAGTTCTGCTTGACCAACAAAACAATCACCATGACAGCCCACAATCCTGCAACAAGCAAACCTGCATTTGAAGAAGACACTAACTCGGAAAGTTAGTGGAGGGTTCTGCATTCAGAAAGTCTGACCCCTTACAAGGATTCACCATCACAATCTAAATAGCACAGAAATAATATTTTCCATTCATATATCCTAATTAGCTAAGTTTCATGACAGCCTCAATAGAAAAAAGGAAATAAATGTTTAAGTAAGAGGGGGTTTGTTGCAAAGACTCTCATTGAACAATGCCTGTTGTCCAAAAGGATTGAATAACTCCCATAGATAGGCTCAAATGCTCCTTTAGACATCCCTCCAGACAAGCACAGCCGACAAATATGTTTCCTGAAACCCAGAACAAGAAAAATGGCCACATACCAGCTAACAATCCTCCTCTCTGCCTGCTTACTTGGATTTTAAAATTCAAGTTGGATTTTTAAAATTAAAGTTGCTGATGAATGCAACAAAGACTCTCCTGAACCATGGGCCTTCTCATTTCAAGTGCAACATGCCCTTTAGTCATTGCATTTTCACAACATCATGGCAACAGTTATCTGACTTATTTGCATGGAGCAGTAGTATGAGGCAAGTATTTAAATATAATTTTATGTATATTATATAAGCTTAAACTTATAAATATATTTATTTGATATATACATATATTTATGTTTAATTTTATATATCGTATATAAATATTATGTAAACTGTTAATATATATAAAATGTATTTATAAATATACAAAAAATATATAAAAATATATAATGGGGTTTATGCTTCTGGTGAAGTTTATCAGGAAGAACACAGTGAGCTTGCTGCTGTCAAGTGGAAGTCCAGACAAATGCAAGCAGGATACATATGCATTGTGGTGTTAACATGGGAACCTTGCTATTTCTTTCCTTAACCACACAGGATCCCACAGACCAACAAGCAAAACAAAAGCCAGACGAGAAAGAGACTTTATTCAGTAGCTTATGAGGAAAAGTGTAAAAAGTAAAAGCACAAAGGACAGAGATAGCAAAAAGTTGAGATGATCTGCACAACACCACCTACAGCAGTAGCAGTTGCTATTTTATTCAGTCTCACTATTATCTCTTGGTATGTGGTAGTGATGAAAACTGCGTGTTGCCTATATTGCTATGTACAACCAGACCAAACTAGCAACTGTGTTGGATCAGGAATGCACATTTCCGAGAAGCCAGGTTTACAGCTGACACACCAACAGTAAGTCGCATATTCAGCCATCACAGTCAATACTAGCAGTGCAAAGCAAGTTTCATAGGAGTACAGCACACAGTGAGGGAGCAGGTAATTTAGCCAGAGTTGTGAGAACCATACTAGCCTACAAACGCTGAAAAACCTATCTGAAAAGCTAAAAATAAGTCTAGCAGGTTCAAGCCTCCCAGGATGACTTTATTTTCAACAGGTAGAACCAGAAACCACTTGTAAATACAGCTGATGAGTCTACAAACACTCCTTCTCAAAAGCATTGTATTAATTAGTCATCTTATTTTTACTCTGGCAATTTGTTCATGCTTCAGCACAGCTCTATTTCTACACTGCTTCTTAACACTGAATGTGTACCTATGGTTAAATGTTGGTTTATCAATGAATTGGCAACATTAACGTTGCATTGTGTCAGTCTTACGGTGCAACCATGACCTAGAGCAGTGCCAGCTTGAGCAGCTTTCTAACCTGTGATGATCTTTCAGGTACATAGTTAATGTTACCTAAAATAGAGTTGCACCATGAATCAAGAACAATTCCCAAATACAGTGCACACTACCCAGCTCCCCAACAGTTCTTGCAGGAGCACAGCCTGGGGACAGAGCAGAGAAAAATGGCCAGTACTGCACGGAAACAATATGCAAAGCAACTATCAGACTACACAGAAATTGTGCATCTATACAAGAATCCTTCAGACAACCTCCTTCAGGCTAAACCAGCTTGTTTCAGTTTATGTCAAATATGCCTTAATAAAAGAAAGAAAAAACCTGCATTCATTATTGGAGATGATAAAAAAGCTTCAGAACTGACCACCACTGAAAACTATGCTGTGTGCTTGTTTGTATATAACTTCAGTATGGTTATTTACAAAGCACTTCAATAAGTTTCCAATTAAGAGACTTAAAAATGTATTTTTGAGTGTAAACTTTTCCTACATTAAATATCAAGTCCATACTGGATGCAAGTTGCTATACAATACCCAGTAAGTCGTACTAAATCTGGGAAAACCAAAGCATTGGAATAAAAAGAAGAATTTAGGTTGTAAAAAGCCAACTGAGTGGCATGAAATATGACAGAATTTCATTCCAATTTAGAAAGCATATACGTCAGTACCTTGAACAGTAGCATCATCAATAGCAAATTAAAACTCATATGAAAGCATTATGACTTTTCAAAAATCAAAGATGTTAGTTGAGATAATTTAAACACACAAGTGAATTATACACTAATCACTATTACCAAAAAACATATTGCTGCAGCTTCCAGATGCAAACGTTCATCCTATTTACATGTTCTGGTGCATCTTCAAGACTGAATATCCATCTGTATACATTTATGTTCATACTCAAACACATAGGGAACCCTGTTAACTTATGTTAACTGATTTTTTGTGCTTTTGTTTTGGCTTATATCAATTTATTTTTTTTTAAAGTACATTGTAAAAATTTGAGGGGATTTTGTTGTTTTGTTTTTTGAAAGGTGAGGCTAGGTGTTCTATTACCAATTAATGAGAAAGAAAAATATATTGGTACATAGGCTTAGGAACAACATTCTTCCACAAAAACACTTGCCTGCTCCTCTTTTTCATTAGTCAGTATCATCGCTTTAGTTATTCTTTCAGTTTTTGCTGCTGCTAAGAGTTAACAGAATTCCTCTTCCCTGAAAAATCTGGAAGACATGGTGACCTACTAAAGTACACTGGAGCTAATACTCTAAAAACATTTGTTTTAAATCTGAAATTAGGTGATGTATGTAACAATACAAATACCAATATTTATTTCTAAATTCTTATTGCAAATCAGAAGTTCTTAACAACCATTGCACACATTTACAAGGTCCTCATAAGCAGGATACTATATGACATTATGTAATGACTTTGTACCCGAATGACTGGCTAACACACTTTTTTTAACCTGTATTTTGTCCATGAACTCATTATAACCTGGCCAGAAGGAAGAACTTGATCTTTCTGCAAAACCCCACCCTATTTTTTCATTACAAGGTTTTCATCTAAATGAACCACATATTCTCAGAGAACACCACATGTGCACAACTGTTTATCTTCCTTCTTGCCTGCTTTGAGAAGGAAAATATCATAAGTAATGACAGGACGGTCTTAAGTGTATGAGTTAGCATGTAAAAATATTTATAACGAAACACCTTGACCTTCTGAACATAGTCATCAGAGTTCTATTCCTTAAAATGTATAGGAGTATTTGCTCATGTTAAATGCCTGCAAATAATTTGATTATTAACAGTTAAAATAGTATAGTTTTTGTGGAATGCATAAATTCTTCATGAGCTCTTTAAGAAGTAAACTTCATCATAATGCTTCATCATAAAAACTTAAGTTAAATATGCAAATTATTTTCCAAAATCCAGAGTTAATGGGGATTAAGAACACAAACATAAGTAGTTTCTCACCTTTGTCTTTATGTAGAATGGTGATGACTGGTGAATGGGCAAGTCCATGAGGCTATTGGAATTTGTGACACTGTTACTGTTAGCATGTTCATCTTCTCTACTGCTGTCATCAGACTGATCGAAATCATCACTCTCCTGGTCCATTTCCTCCTCCTCTTCCACCTCCTCCTCTTGATCACCAGTATGTTCATCATCTTCTTCCTCTTGGTTACAAGTGGATTCTTCCTCCACTGGAATAAGTCTATTGTTATTTTCTTCTAACTGTTCCTGCTGAGACTCATGCCTGTCATCAAATCCAGGTTCTTCTCCTCCTATTTCCCCGTTCCTCCCAATGTGCTGCTCCTCTTGTTGTCGTCTTTGCTGCTGCTCCTCCTCTTCTACGACCCGATTCATCTGCTCCTCATCTACTTGGCTTGAGGAAGCATTACCTCGAAGAGATCCACCAGTTCGTCGCCTCTTGCTGCCCACAGAGAGCAGTTCCTGATTCATTTCCAAAAGCCAGCTTGCTACTTCTTGGACCTTGGCTAGGCTATCTGAAGATGCAAATGCTTTCACATTCTAAGGAGACAAAAAAAGAACAGATGGGAAATTATAAAAGTTGTATTTTTTTATTAGATAAAGCATTAACAACTTGTTTCATTTTATTACTCCTGACAACTTCAAGTTAATGGAAAAATTGTTACTTAACACACAACTGGAAAAACCCAAACAGACCGCAGACAACTTTGTGGCAAGAGAATTATTTCTTCTGTCAAACAGTCTGATCATGATCTCTGTAAGCATCAGATTCTGCAAAATTCAGAAGAACTGCTTGCCCTCCTAGAGAACTCACAAGAACCATTACAGTTAGCAGAAGATCCAAGTATGTGATATTACTTGCTAAAAACTGGACAAAGATAATTTTCAAATGGCATTATATTTTTCTTCTCATTTGATTACAGACTTTATATTACTCACAAATGATGAGCTGGTTTTGGTCTCATGCCTTAAGAGCAAGCATATTTTCAGGTATAAGTGAAAGTTTAATTTCTTGTTACTATGATTTTCTTCTAGATAAATGGAAAAGAGAATATCCACTAAGGAGTATAGCTGTATCACTTCCAAGTCTTAAACTGGCCACAGAGACACCCAGTGGTCAAAAGCATACATCAGCATGGGCAGCCCAGCAACAGCACACACCTTGCCTTGCAAAAAAACAGTTAGCTGTAAAGTTCTCCAAACTTTAAGAAACTCCAAAAACTATTAAATAAGACTCTGAAAAGTTTTTTTAAAAATTGCCAAATTTAGGTGTATATTAATAGAGACTGAAAAATACTACGGCAACTTCCAAATTATCCACACATTTGGCTACACATGTGCGTGCAAGCAGTATACAGGCACAGAAGGGTCTAGCTAGATCTTAAATTTGGTATTAGATTTCCAGCTGTCCAACCTTTGAGAATGGCACATCGTGACTTCAGTTCCCCTAGATTCAAGTGATGTGTTGAGTAGGTGAAGTCAGACACGAACTCAACAAGTAGTCAGATTCACAGATTGCAAATGACAATGTGTGTAAAGAGAAAATAACTAGCTTTTTTATCTGTATAAAACCACTGTCCTCAGGTGTACATAGACCACAGTACACACTCAGCAGGCTACGCTGTGAGAAAGAGATTCAGAAAGCACAATAATACAATACTGGAAAGGAGGATGACTGCTGAGCCTCCTGCGAGTAGTGAAAGGATGCAGGTTTCAAGGATACAGTGAAGGATACAAGTTCAAGGAATAAGTCAGTATAGGAAGATATTGTCCTAACCTCTCCCACCCTCCTTTTTTAAGGAAGCCCTCTATCTCTTACAGTTAAAAAAAAACAAAAACCAAAAACAAAAACCCTAGAGCCTTAGATGATGGAGGTGTGGAACAGATAAACCCCAACTTTGCTCCATGATGTTTGTAAAAATATTCAACTTATTGGTGAGGAGGGAAGAAAGTACCAGAAACTACAGCTTTAAGGTAATGTTCATTGTATTGTACCATAAAAGCCACAGAAACACATTTACAGATGTTTTTCCAGCCTTGCACTGAGAAAGATTCATAGATGGGATTCTGCACACTTGTCCCCTCTACCTCAGGGAAATATTACTTACATCCCTAAGATGTGGTTCTCAAATTTCCACATATGTACCCAGATGACAACTGCCCCAAAATAAAACCTTATGAGCTTAACAGCTGAAACATGTGTTCCAAAAAAATGTCCACTAGCAATTAACACCAATCAGTGAATGAGAAGCTAATATTAAAACACAATTAAGCTCCACACATCAAGGCAAGGGCACGATGGAAGCAAGCAGAGGCTGTGCTGACTCCTGATTTTACCAGTGGAAAAAAGCAATAAGGCACTAGGGTGCACATGACCCAGACCAGAACCTAGTGACTCCAAACTTGAGTGCAAGGGGCACCAAAAGGAAATGTGTTTATTTTTTTATATATAATAAGTAGCACTGAGAAAAAGCGCACTCTTCATGGCACCTAAGAGAAATATTTTCACTTAACATTTTTCCTCAAAGCCCAGAAATCTTAGCATATTGGAGTGATGTTTAATAACTCCATTTCATCAAATGTAAAATTTGGTTGAGTATATAATCTGAGGTTAGTACAACTTATTTATTAGGCTTGCTACATAGTTTTGGCATTATGAACATGACAACATCACATATCATTTTCTCATGAAAAGAGAAAAGATTTGGATTTTTTTTAAGCATTAAATGATGTAAAAATCAGTAATTAAAAGAAAAAAAAAAAAGGATCAAACAAGAGATTTACATCATCACAGTCTAGCAATTTTAGCTTCCACCACAAATGATTCTCTAAATAACCATGAACAAATCTTAAAAGTTTTAATCACATTTTTTCAGTATCAACAGCATTATTTCAAATATATGCATCAGTTATTGGCTAAGGACTTACTTGATAAAACTGGAAATGCTTAATTTGTTTCCATAATTAAATAAATACTTTCAATTTATATCTATAAGCAAGCAAGATGGAAGGTCAGCACTGAAATACTTAAGTAATAAAATGAATCATTCTGCTAAATGCTTAAGTGACAAAAATAACACTATTGTTACTGTTAATCTACGCAAATGAAATTCCAGACAATTAAAAAAATGAACATACACTAGTACTAGCACATATTTTAAATTATTCCTACTTTTTTTGTAGTGACCATCAATTCACAAAATTAGCTTCTCTCGTAGTGATTTCAGTTAGACTCTGTATTTCAATGAATAAACTCAACTTGTTTTTTCCAGAAGCCTGTAAAACACATTATTTCATTACAAGCAGTGCTACATCAGAAATCATCAATATGCAAAGAGGTGCATTTGCTAAAGAACAGATGGATGTACATTATCCGAGAGATTTGAAACATTAAAGCTGCCTTCTGTCATGTAAATGCTTTCAGAATTAACTACTGTCAGCTAATACACGATACAATCATTTTCATATATAAGGCAGATAAGGAATAAGACGGGATTATTATTTTGCAGGAAGAAGTGTATTTACAAATCAACTACTGGAGAACTAAAATGTTGTGTTTTCAGCTGCTACAGTGCCTCCTTCATTTATATTCTTAAAGAGTACAAAATGATTCAAATCAGCTAAACCCCAGAAGATCCACAGGGGAAAGCTGCTGCTTTCCTACCCACCTCAGATTGCAAAGGGTTTTTAGACAGACAACAAAACATTGCAGTGCAATGGCATAAACATGCAAAACTTATTAAACTTGGTCAACAAGTCTATCTTGGCAACTCCCAGGTAAGTTTTATAACACTTGCAGCTGGTTGTATGTAAAAGCAAAACACAAGGAATCCCTAAGGAAAATGGAAGTCCTGAGACTGATCCAACTGTAAATTCAGAGTTGATGAATCCATCTCATCTATACTGAAGATTAAATGCTGCTTAAGCAGAATTCTTCAGCTTTATCCATTAAATTTGCATAGAAAATAGATTATAAAAATAACCCAGAACAACAGTTGCTCTAAACCACCTGTAAGAAATACCAAGCAACACTGGGGAACTACAGAGAAAACTCCTTAGGTTTATCTGCCACAACAGGTTGCAATTCTGTACTGAGATCAACCACTTTGCTTCCTGAGAGGTCGACCACTCTTGAAATATCTCTGTCCCTCTAGTAGATGCAAAAGTTGTTAAACATTTTTAACCTATAAAAACATATAACTATGGGGTAAAAATGGGAAATCTCCATCAGTACTGCTATTTTTTATTATCCCTTTTTTATCACTTGAAACTGTAAAGGAAAAAAAAAGAGAAGTGATGTACGTGTAGAGAGGTGGGGGTGAGGGGTAGAGGGCTTTGGTTTTTTTAACAAAGTATAGCAGAACTTGAAAAGTACTTTAGAAAAAAATTGAAAGAATTAACTTTGAAATTAGAGAGTTAGACTGACCTCGATACTAACCTAAATCATGCTAATACTGATCAGGACAGCAATTAGTGAAAAGACGGAATAGTTACAGTCACAACATGGTTTATGGGCAGCAGATGCTCCTAGACAAATCTTTCTGAGATTACAGATTTGGTGGACAAAGACAACTGGACTAACACAAAAGCTTCTGTAGATATTTGATTAAAACCTCTCTAACATATTAATATGAATAACGCAGTAGAAAGCTGAGATATAATTCAGTATTACTCAGTTTAATATAACTGAGGTAAACAGAAAGTAAAAAAGGAACATCCCACCCAAACTGAAGTTCTCCTGTGATTTCATTTCAACGTCCCAATCTACCTTCTGAAAGAAAAATAAATTCCCTATAAGCACACATTGCCCAAGATTGACACTGGCATGTTGGTAACTTAAAGCTAGATCTACATTAGCAGGCCAGAGCATAGGGGCAGACGTGCAAAGCTGAGACTCAGCACCCACAGGATACAGGCTCTGGGGAGGGGAAAGGGCTGTTATTTCCAGACCAGCTCTGACGGCCAGGGCCTAAGCTCACCTTCACAGCTGGTGCACATCTTCTGGTTTAGTTTCACCCAGAAGGTGCTCTGGGACAGCTGTGCTTTAACTCATCCTGTTGAGGAGCTGGTATGGACAATCAGACATTACACTTAAAAGTGTACTCTTGATCCAAATCCAGACTGACACACAAAGTACAATACACCTAATGATGGGTATGCACCAGCACTGCCAGGTACCTAAGACCTGTTAAACCCACCTAAAAAATATGCATACAAAGTGAATGAAGTGCACTATCAAGCAGGTAGAAATAAACAACATAATTAATACTGGTAAGGTTGTGGACCATATTCTAAAAAAAAAAAAAACAAAATTTGAATATGGCCATGATATCTAACAATGCAAAACACTACAAGCAAGCAACTTACATGCTGTATTAAAGAAAATGTTTAATAATATTGATCTGATTACTGGCTACACAGTTTGTATACGGGAAAGATTTTGAACAATAGCCAAGTAACAAACCAATCAACATGCAATAAGTGAAAACTGAAACTACACAAAGACAAATGAAGAATTCACCATCTTCTTTTATAAGTTATGGTAGTGGACAATTTTCCTCATGCAAGGACTTAAAGACAAGTTACTTCAGATAAAGCCACAACTTAAACTGAAGTTATGAGCTTTAAAGAAAAGTTACAGGAGAATAATTTTGCTGCATTACACAGGATGGCAAACCTAATCATAGTAATGGGCTCCTCAAGTCATAAAATTCTGAGTACACATTGTACAGAAGAGGAAAATGAAACCCGCGTATTTTATCAGCACAAAATGTTGATTAGATTAACATATAGCTTTTAAAACTTTCTATAAGTTTTCATCCAAAATAAAATACATCATTAACTATGTATCTCATTCTAAAAGCATGGCTGCTTTTTCTAAGAATGATAAACTACTTCTTCCAAACACATACATACCTCAAATCTCCCAGTTAACTCCATTATTGATGGCTCCAAGCTTCAGAACAAATTAGCAACTAAAAAGATTCTCTGCTCCTTCTCTACTATCACCCTAGCTAGGAAAGCTCTGCCAACACTTCGTGGAGCAGCACACATAACTCTTCTGTTGGATTAGAAATTAAACTGCTCTCTTTTTGATTCTCTCTAGATACTTTAACAATAAATTCATGTTGTTTATTCAGTGCAAAGTGGTCAAAGTAACCAACACTAAATGGAAGTGCTCCTCTAATTACTTATGTCAAACATAAATCTGACAGCACACAAAAAAATAGATTTAGTATTCATTAAATTTTTAAAAAGACCACAATTAAAGTTTCCTGTGCAAATTTAATTAAGCCCAGCTGTCTATAATCTTCTTGTGTGGCCAGGTCTAATTATTCTCCTCCCTACTGTAATCTGGCCCCAACCTTGTACCTACCTTTCGAGGCTTTTCATCAAGTCCTTGTGCCCTGACCTCCCCTCCTAAATGTTTCTGAACAAAGACAATTCCAGTTTTCCCACCACATGTGGTCTACTGTAAAATGTGTCTCTCCTGTTCACCTGCTTCTATTAACCCCACAATCCTATTTCAACGGACTTCATCCCTTCTCTCTTTATTTCATCATCCAAACTTCCTTTTTCTCCCAGGTCTGCCTCTTAATCCTGTTTCCTCTCCAATCTCATGCTTTGGTCTTCCAATTCCTTTCAGCCCACAATGCTACTTTACAGTCCCAGACACTTTGCTCCATTCTGATCCATTCCCCACAGAAAGTGAAGGGATTTAGATGAGAGACAATAGCTGACAATATGTGAGTAGTAAGAGCATGACAGAGCAATGTCCCTTGCTACCAGTTATGGGGACAAACACACAGAAGCCATTAAAAAGAAAACTTTGTTTTAACTCTAGGCTAGAAAGACAAAGGCATACAGAAGACCTATCACATAATCTTCCTTCTTTTGGTAGACACAGGTAAAGTATTTAATATAGGATAAAACAAAACCCACTAGAGAATGAGAATACAAAAAGTAGTTTAGGAAATGAGTAATTGCTACAAGAATTTATACATAGCAGTACTTTAGCTGAGTAGCATGATAAGGAAATAGCAGAGGTAGAAGAGAGATGAATAGATCTTTCACAAGCAAAAGCTTAGAAGAAATAGTTTGAGCTACAAGAAGTCAACATATTTATTCCTTAGACTATGATAAAATATGCATTATCATGTCTAATTACTTTATACAGATTATATCACTAAGAAACCAAGATTCCACCACTCAGATTGCATTCTTCTGACCTTCAGCTACATTCACACATAGATTTCCATTTGCAGATGTCCAAACCTTCCTGAAAACTCAACTGCTGAATCAATGACAAAATTTTCTGTTCAACAGGTCTTTGTCCTGTTAGTGTGGAAGAATAAATTCTTCCATTTTATGGGTCTACCACTTCTCTTTACATTTATTTTTTCCACAGGGTTTCCATATGATCTCCATCTGTGCACATTTAGCATCATCACAGACCATTAATTTTTAATGTCAATTCCTTATTCAGAAACAAATAACAGTGTATTGCATGAGTAAGTGGATGAACAAAACTTTTCGGCCACCACTGTAAAAGCCCAGTCTCTTTGATACAGGTTCACTTAACTCTCACAGATAGCAACTGCAGATAGACAGTGAGAAAAGCTGCGAAAGGTGCAACACGCTTCCTTGCTGTGTACAGGTAGGACACACACGGATCATTCATGTAGGTGACTGACCACCTGCGGTGTTCATGCACACACAAACACAGAATCTGGATTAATTTTACAGCTAAAATGGATTTCACTGATTCTGTCTGCAACAGCAAGAGGAGTGTCAAGTCTTAATACTTTAAGCCAAAAGCCCTTTTCTTCCCTCCTTGTGTGTTCTCCTCAAAAACAGGACTGCTCGGACTGCTCTGGCTAAAATTTTGCCAAGAATAGATTAACTCAGAAAGACTTCTTGCAGAGGAGAAGAAAAAATAAATCAGAGTTGAACTTGTAGCAGTCTCTAATGCTCTAGCACAGAGAATCATGCTATAAAAATGTATTAATAGAGACCTGATGACAAAATTAAAGCCATCATCACATAACAGGAAGAGAGGAAACCATTGATTTTTTTGTGTGTGTGTAAACACTTCTCCATATGTAATTCATTACCTCAATTCTTGTATTTGAAGTGCTAAAACAATGCCTGAATTTTCCTTGTTTCAAAAAGGAGAAGTATATCATAGCAAATAATTAGTGAATAGTGTGTTATACAAGTTATGTTTTTACCTTAAAATCTGACACTTAAGAAAATGAGAATTACTGTGAGATACTGTGCTAAGGATGAGGGAAATGCAAAAGTGACCCATGAGGGAAATTGCTGAAAGCTTCCATCACACAGCAATAAAAAAATGTATTTAAATAAAAACTAAAATTCAAAGTTCTTTTCCTCAAAGACATATCCCTAATGACA
The DNA here is from genome assembly GCF_003259725.1 of Athene cunicularia. Taxonomy (NCBI): domain Eukaryota; kingdom Metazoa; phylum Chordata; class Aves; order Strigiformes; family Strigidae; genus Athene; species Athene cunicularia. The sequence continues at coordinate 24,795,405 of NW_020799099.1, forward strand.
ATTTACAGTGCTATCGAAGAAGTGAGGAGCTCACGTCTGTTTATCAAGAATCCTGTTCATATCTTTTAGCTTCCTGAAAGCCAAAAGCAACAGTAAAAGCATGAAAGTTACTCCTTATTTCTAATTCTGCATTGTTATGTTTTCATGAAGAAGACTGAATGGATATAATTTAGAATAATATCATCTAAATTCCTTGAAAGATATCAAGGGAGGCAACAATCCACAGTAGGAGGAGATCAGTTATGACTGATCTTACTGTGTTCATATAAATAACTGTGTTATTTTTAGTAGTTATATTAATAATGACTGTTATAAAGAAGATGGCTGGTTTGCCTTTTCACTAACAACTCTTTAAAGAAAAAGGATTAAGTTGTAAAATGTGACAAGTTAACTATCATGTGCAACTAATGAAAGGCTTCTCTCCCCTTTTCCTCAGAAAAGGGAAAGCAGAAAAAAAGCTTTGAGTTATTTAAAGCGTGCCAAGTTTTCCAACCACTATTGAAAACAAAACAGGCAAGTCCTCCATATAATCCTTCATGCCTACACTTAATCTGTAATATTCAGCAGTGTCCATTTTCTGCCTGAAAGGACCTCTGTACTGAAAAAGTAGACAATTTTCAGTTACATTGTCTTATCCTTTCTGCTTTGACAATTGTAACAGTACTTGGGTTCCTATATTAAAATTTTTACCTCTCTAAATAAAAAATTCTTACCTTGCATAATTAATGAATACCTGTTTTTTTCCCAAATTAGATTACTAAAAGAGCCCTATAGTAATATTGTTAGCAATATAGCACAAGCACACTTGTTTGATCAATTTAGAACAGCAAGTTTCGATGTGTTAATATTTCAATCTCATGTAAACTATGCCTTCTGTGCATACTAACAAGGAAGAGTTTCTTGCCAAAAGCAAACATTAGATCATACTTATAGCAACATAAACAGAGTATCTTTAGTTACAGTAGTTGAGAAGCATGTGGGCTGAAAAATTCTCAGATTAGAAAAAATCGGCAGGCAGCTTGTTACACTCTCTTCAATTTTAAAGCTGTTGTTGCATGCCTACTCAGCAAAGGCTAGAAATGTACAAACAGAACCATCCCAACTCTTACTTTACTTCACGATAGATACACATGTAATACAGAATTTCCCTACCAATCCTCTTACAATGTAACCGGAAACTAGGCAGACCTTAAAACTTAAGAGGTTTGGATAATTTTGGAGTTGAATCCACCCCTGTAAATTAACAAGGTTTGTGGGTCTGATGTAGTTGTGATAGCTTTCCAAGCTGGCCCAAAATCTTCACAGCACTAAGCACTTTCTACACATGCTTTTCTGCCTCCAAACCAGCACACCTCTATTCCCTATAACAAAAGTCCTCGTGGTCAGTTTTACAGCATCATCAACAGCACTGCATGTGAGGACCTCCCCAGCTGCCCAGAACAACAACTGCCTAGGATAGGTTTATGCAGCTCATGGCTTTTTATCCACAAGAAGGGAGTCGGAGGAGCAGTAAGGATGACACCGATAGTTTTGCTTTCTAGTAGTAAAGTTTGGTTAAGCTATGCTGGAGTGCTACTGTGTCATGGAAAACTCTACTGAGTTTACACACGTTAAGCTACAGGTATCAACAGAAGAAACTGATCTCAACTATGAATTCCAGAATAACCGTTCAGTAATACTTAAACAGGCAACATGATTACTATGCAGAAACAACCTTCTTCCTAACTACCTAGACGAACAGAGATTTTTATCTAATAGACAAGAAGCAAGATCCAATCACTGGATGCTGAAATGAGAAAAATCCTAATGGAATTAACTATGAGGATAATTACTCACTGTAATAGCTTACTAGAAAGATAGTAAGTTCATCACCACTTTAAGTCTTAAATTAGAAATATACTCCATCTTAGTTTAACACACACATTCCACAACTGCAGAACATGCAGCACATGCGCAGTTACCAAGACACACTTAGCTGACCACGTCTCCCTAGGAGTACACACAAACAAGAGCTGCTGTTGTGACCTCCCCTCTCTGCTCCCGCAGTGACACACAGGTAAAATGTGTTACTACTGCTGACTACAACCTGCCTAGTTCCAGTGCAGACATTTCACAACCACCAGGCTTAAGACACAGACTTAACACGGCATGACCAAAACAGCCATAATACACATTTTTATTCAGCATCTACAACACTGCTGTATGTGGCCCTGGAGCTGAGATGCATCTCTAATGGGAAAACCTACAGACCTTAGCACTACAATACACTAAACTGCTTTACGAATCCGTTCACACAATCTGTTACCTAGTGTGCTGCTGCTTTGCAAAGCTGTATCATAAGAGCAATACATAAATAACTTCCAAGCAGAGTTGCTCATTATTAATGCAAACTATTCTGAAGGCAAAATCAAAACAGCATTTGGCAGCAAGAACACTGCCATTAAGACGTTTGGTCGGAAAACCTCAAAGTGATTTATAGAGTACCCAACTGACTTCTCTGTCTCAGTTTCTTTCCTGTCCACTAATCATAAAAGTCATTTTGGGTACATTTCCCCAAATTATGGGTTTTACTGATACTGAATCATAATTTTACCAGATGGCTGGTGTCAGCTTCTGGCAAAACAGTAGCATGATTTCTTGGACTGGATCTCCAATTCAAATGCTGCAGAAGTGCAGCACAAACAGGCAGACACGCAGAACAGCAGACAGAGCCAAAAATAAGGTCAGCTTAGAACACAGAGCAGAAAAGATAAACCAAAAAAAGGTCATCTTTGACTGAACTGGGGTAATAGATCTTGAGGACAAATAGCAACTAAATTTAGTTGAATTTAAACTTAATTTAGTTAAATTTAAATGGAAGGAAGGGGAGAAAACATCAAGTACTAAACAATCCCCTACCTCAGAGCGGTTTGAGATAGACTCCTCTAATGTGGAACGGCAATACACAAACAGATGGAAACACATATACCCTTTACACTGAAAAGCATTCTAGTGGTTAAAAAGACAGCAGGATTGAAGCTGAGGAAAGTAAGAATCAAGAGTATTGATTACTATTGAAGAACATTTGTATTTGAACAATTAAAAAAGGTTAAAATAAATACTCCCTTTTCAAGCAGCTCTTATACTACCTCTAATCACGAAGAATAATCAACTCCCTTTACTCCCAAGAAGCTTCAGGGCACAGAACAGTATTTTCAAGCCTCTTAACAAAGACTAATGAAGTGAAGGAGAAGCAATGCAGGTTATGCTATGAAAAGTGCAGTATCTTTACTCTGTTCTAATGCAGGCTTCTGCATCAGACTAACCTTCTAAAAAAGATCATCAGGTTATTGTAAAAATAAAGAATACTCTACCAGAGATTAAAGAGCCATCTATTAACTCAAACATTACACTTTTTTTCTTTTTTTCTTTTTTCTTTTTTTTTAATTCCCAGTCCTTCTATATTATTTCAAGCATATAAGGAGATGAAAAAGAACAAAACCCCTGTATTGCCAAGCTATCATCAACAACATTTTCTACCTCAAGATCCATAGTGGACAATGCTTATTCCAGGCTACTGCCAAAAAATTCTATTTTAATTTCCTTTTTTCAGTTGCCTATTCTTTAAAAAAAGTCTGAAGGACTATTTATCTATAATATTCAGCTGTCATGTAGTCTTAATTGCGAGGAAAAAAAGTTAAGTAATTCTATCAGTACTGTTAAAGCAGCTGGGAGTAAAAGGCTGTAATATATTATGGACAAAGATAATTTTTTACTTGTGTTTAGTTCAGAATAGTTATAAATTGAATTTCTGAGAGAAGAAAAGATAGCTGCTGATCAGGTTGAGGTAGAAAACATACTTCATGCAAGCAACACAAGATATTAACACTGGTGTATTTTACCACTTTGGTAGGAAAAAGTACAGTTCAGCCTTATTCCTGTGAGGTTGCTCTAAAAGAACAAGGAGTAATATATATTTTATGAATAATGCCTATCTGTCCACAGTCCCTATTCATATCTTATGAAATGTTCAGTTGTGTACATTCAACCAGGTTTTGTGCAGTATCCACTGGACAATATTGTCTCCATTCTGAACACTATTTTCAAAGATGAACTCCAAATCATTTACTTTCTTCCACAGTTAGTCAATGAACTCATTAAATGCCTTTGCATCAACATCTGACACGAAGCCTTTGACCCGCACTCTTTTCCTTTTAATAAAAGCAAGAAATACAAAGAAAAACAGAATGGCAGCATTTACCAGACTTGCTGAAATCTGTTAATACATTGGTTTGTCTGCATTTTCAGCATCTTCAGCAGTAGAAATGCCTAAGTAAAATAAGGTTACATACTACCAGGACACAGCAGAACACATTCCCCTTCCTGGTGTCTCACTTAAAAGCAATAAAACCAATTACAGTCTCCACATGGTATTAAAAAAAAAAGCAAGCAAATGCCGTCTCATTAACCTCACATCTCCAGAACACTGCCTACCAGACACTGGTTCCTAAGTGTTATGTTGTCTGTGTCACGGGGAAGCTTTCCGGCAATAGATCTACAATCTGACCTTGCAGAACAACAAGGCACTTGCTAACAAACAGCATGCGAAATTGCCAGGTCTGAAGGAAGATGATATCCCAACCTGTCTAAAAGAATCTGGCCCGGACCCAAACAGACTCTTAGCAGGCTCCACTGGACAAATGGAAATGGTTGCAATTATTGATTTAATGCCCTTAAAATGGCTCTCTGAGAATCTTATTTCAGTAACTGATTAAGCAGCATGGTTCAGCAGCAGGGCATTTGCCTAACAACCTACAGAAACCTAAATTTGCTTGGCCAAACTATTTCTGAGACCCGGAAAGTAATTTTTTGTATCTGCACAACCAGAGGTGAAAGTAGGTGACTAGGGAAGAATGTAAAGTGGCCTACAATGTTAAAGTCAGGCAGGCATTCAAGCTTTCTTTCAAATCCTATGAAACCATCAACTCTAAATAGCCTATGTTTCTGCTTTACAGCACTTTCCGACTACAGAAAGGTGGTGTGACTACAAGAAGTAAAGACCTGAGAGTCCAACACAGGAAAGCAGTGACCACAGATTCAGTGAACAAATAAATTATTTACCTGAACTACCAACTAAAAGAGATACTGATACAGCCTGTACAAATATAAACAATCTTAAAATTTGAAATTGAGATCAGAATTTGAATGGATAAAAACGGGTTATAGAGAAAGACTTCCTGGAGACTAATGTAATTTAAGATGCTGTTACTGCTGTGTCACAGCATATTTTCAGTGAGGCTTCACAGAAGTCAACTGAGAGCCTCCTAACCCATTCCAGACAAAATCAGGCAAATCAGGTTAAACTCACGAGTTTTCTCTAGTTTATATGATGTTGCTGGCACTGGATTAAAAATGACGGATATGAATTGTTGTAAGGACTGCAGACCTTACAACCTTCCAGCAGACAGCAGGTAACAGCTAGGGACCAATTAACATATTACACCACTGTAAAACAAACACCTACCCATAAATTTAAAGCTACAGTCTTCAATAAAAGCAAGCCATGCTCCATCACCAGTATTAGGGATTTAAACTTGATTGTTGTCAGAAGTCTCATCAAACCACCAGTTTGCCAGAGTTGGCATGCACGAGCCACCATTTCTCACACCTACATGGAAAGACATGCAGGGATAGGACAGTTTCTTTGCAACAGTGAGCCCATCACTGGGTTCACACAGTGGCAGCTGCAAAGAGGAAGAGGCTCCGATATCATTGTCGCAATCCACCTTTACTGCAGGCCAATCTACGCTCCTGGCTTCTTGAGGGCATTGTTGGTGCAGATTCATGTAGGTGAAGAGTAATCACTGTCCTTCCCAGATAGCAGTGCTACACACCATCAGCTGTGTTGATCAAACATTAACATTAGTAGGTAGAATAAGCCTGAATTTAAGATTTACTGAAAATGGTAATGTGTTCCATCCTTACAGGAATTGACAACGAGGCACTGGAATGTGTTAAGCAACCACTCGGGTAGCTGTTTTTGGATATGTGGGATTGCCAGGTTGCCTTTTCTTTGTCATAAGCAGGAAGAAGGATGAGAAGTGCATGGTGCAGAGGTGTCTTTGCGGGTTTGTTTTAGTGTGTGTGT
>NW_020799099.1:24801581-24806682 GCF_003259725.1 Athene cunicularia
CCCCCCCCCCCCCAACCTGGTGTCTGCCCTTCTGCTCCATCAGGTGTGCAGTGTTTCGCAAACGTCAGCTGCTACCGCGGCACAGCTGCATTGCAGACCTAGGAGCCCAGCACATTTCCGAAGCAAACAGATGAAGTTGCTTAGGCCCTAGTGAAGTACTGTGTTGATATTCAGAGGGAAAGACTTTCTAGATCACTGGTAACAGGTGGAAATCCAAAGCAGAGATGGTACAATCTGTCAGACAAGATAGTTTAAGTCTCCTATGTGCCACAGGGACCCACAACACTATAGGGAAGGAAGCCTGAAGAGTCAAACCTTGTTGACACAAGACAACAGAGCTTGGATGCGTGGAACAGGTGTCCCGGTTTAAGTGAGTGGCAGGGTTTTTGGTAGCAGGGGAGGGGGTTACAGCGGTGGCCCCCTGTGAGAAGCTTCTCGAAGCTCCCCTGGCTCCAAGTCAGGCCTCTGGCCAAGGCCGAGCCAATTAGCTGTGCCTCTGGGATAATGTATTTAGAAAGGGGAACCTGGGAGAAGTTGGAGGAGTTGCAAGGACAACATCTGTGCAAACACCAAGGTCAGTGGAAGAAAGGAGAAGGGCAGGAGGTATGCTGAAGCAGAGACTCCCCAGTACCATGTGGTGAGATGGCAGGGCTGCCCCCATACCACCCATGGAGGTCAGTGGTGGAGCAGATACCGATTTGTGGCCTGTGAGGAATCCCATACCAGCCCAGGTGCCTGTTCCCACGGAAGGTCGGGACCCCATGGGAAGAAGGTCCCGCTGTTGTAGTCTGGTGCTGGGAGGACTGCAGCACATGGGGGTGAACCACACACCTGTGGGAGTGACTCGTGTCAGAGTTGGTTTGCGAAGGACTGTCTCCTGTGAGAGGGGGACCATGCTGGAGCAGGGGAGGAATGCCAGGAGGTCCTCCACCTTGCTCCCTGATGTGAAAGAAGCAGCAGGACTGCCCACACCCTCATTCCCTGCCCCCTGCGCCACTTGGGAAAAGGAGGTAGAGATATCGGGAGCAAAGCTGAGGCCAGAAAGAAGGGAGGGATAGGGGGTGCTTTCAAGAATTGGTAAGGCTTTTCACAATCTTACTCTGTCTGTTAAGTGTTGTTGTTGTTAGTGTCTGTATAAAATTTATGTTCTCTTTTTCTTCCCCTGATGAGCCTGGTTTTTGCCTGTGCCTTAAAGGATGACGTCATCCCTCTTTGTCCTTATCTCAAGTTTCAGGGTCTTTTGCTTTCCTCCTTCCCAGAGCTGGGGGGAAGGGGGGAGTGAGCAGCATCTTTACTTATTTCCCCCTTCTCAGTGCTGGGGGGGAAGGAGGGAGTGAGCAGCTGCGTGGTGCTCAGTTGCCCTCTGAGCTAAAACCACGACAACAGGCACATTTCTGGGTTGGTTGGTTATTTTCTAACGGAGAAAAGTTGGTCAAGAAAAAGACTTGTAAGTAACTGACTGATTTAAACCAAATTTTGAGGCTATTATCCAACTAATTCAGAATGTGGTTTTATCACTACCACGTAAGAGTGATGTGTGGAACAGTCCAGCTTCTAACAACTGTATTCACAACTGTTTCTACTGATGGAACACCAAATTGGATGACTTTCTGAATAATACATTGGTTGTCGGTAGCAACAGCACCATCTATATTTGTCTTTACTGGAAAAGCCAGCTGTTAGATTATGTCCTATGACAGACATAGCCTGAAGACTGCAAAATGGATTTTACAGTAAAGATTCTCACTGCAGCAGCCCAAAAAGACTTTTAGTAGCTGTAAGGCTCTCTCACTAAATAGCTCAACTTTTCAAAAGGTCCAGTCCTTCACTGAGGAAAACAGAATATAGTACAAACCATGGTGGCAATGCAAAGTACATCGCCTTGAAGGCTGCGTCTATCTTAATTTTTCTTACAATCTATGTGTGAGCTTCCATGTTCTCAGAGGCAAGGTTGATTAACAAATGGTACCATTCTGTTCAAAGTTCAGAAATCTCTTTTTGGTCACCAAGACATAGGAGTCAGCTATTTGCTCAATAGAAGCAATGATTAGGTATAAATTGTAAAACGGTACAAAACATACAGTTGAACTTTCTAAGGTATTAACTTTTCCATTCCTATCATCTTGACAACCAGGAGAAATGGCTAGCACATGAATTTCCTTTCTCCAATAAGAATCCTGGAAAGAAACTAGGCTCTAAGAAATACTTTCATTTCCTCATGACATTACTCACAGATTTTTATCAAAGCCTGGCAAGAACATATTTTCTATTTGTAATAGTGCAGGGCTGATGTACTGAAATCCATTCCCACAGAATTCATAGCGATTCTCAAAGGTATAACAGTTAACATAGGGGAATGGCACCAGGGCGGTTCACAGATCTGCACTTACTCCTCAGACAGTAGTGAGACCAAACATACGTTTCCAAGATATCTCATCTTCATGGGTGGGCATTGACCTGAAACCCTCAAACTCTTTTAGGTGTTTCTGGTATCTTGTTTCAGTATGTGAAATAACTACTTTGACACGGAGAACACCAACTGGTTCAGGACCACAGCTGTTCTCAGCAGCAGCTCCTGCACTCAATGTTGACTTCTCCATTGAGGAACTGACTGGTTTAAAAGTACTGGTCGGTGTAAATTTAGGCAGTTGTGGTTCTTTTTGGAACTTCTGGCCCAAAGCCACTTTTTACAGAATGCGCAAATAAAGTCTTGCATTCCTTTATTTTTGAGTCTGTGTGTGGGGAAAAAAAAGCCTGCTGCATATCTGGCTTGGGAGGTGGAACTGTCCCAGAGAGCAACATCTGCCACACTTAATGCTAGGGCTCCCCAGAAAGAAATTGTAACTCAACAGATTTGGAGCTGTCTTTAAAGACTTGTTACGAATGGACAGGAGGGGGCAACTTAAAAGTCTGATCCCAAGTCTGTTCAATCCCAGATCATAAATTTACAAGACAGAATACATTTAGGAAACTTTTTCTAAAGAGTCATAACATCTGGAAGAGGCTCAACTCAGTAGCAGGGCTGGGTCTTTCTGCCACTGGTGAAGGAACAGAGATTGGATGATGAGTGCTCCATCATTTATACCCCCAAATGGAAGTACTACGCAGTTCAGACGCAGGCATCATTCATCAACAAGAAATGGTTGACTTCGTAGAAATCACATTGCCAACCTCAAGAAGGCATGAGATTTTTATGAGCTTGCACAGAAATTTTCCTAGTTATGCAATAAAATTTAGTGGCATCTCCTTGAAAAATGAAAGAAATATCTCTTGGAAGAACTCTTCCAAAATATAACAAATCAACTTCAAAAGTCTGACAGCAGTTTTTTTAACAGATATTTTTGAAAGATAATTTAGTTGGTCTTTTTCCTTTTTAGTTGTGTGCATACAATTCCAGTGGAAACTGAAATAATACTTGAACTTTTTATCACCAGAGATATACTAGGACTAAAACCAGCATCATAGGGAAATCTTAGCTCACTGAATTAAGAGACAAAATGCAACAGGGCACTCATATATTTTAAAAAAAAAAAAGTTTAGAACAGCTAAGGACTAGAAGCTAATAGAAAGTGCTCAGCAAGCTTCCCAGCATGCTTATTCTGCACAAGATTTATTTTGCTTTCAAAGTAGACTTCCTGACACATTAAAATAAGCTATTCAGAGAAACTTTCAGAAAGGAGTGCAGACAGACATGCATGCACTCTTCCTGAGGTGCAGCTCAGCCCCCCACACACACCCAACCTGCTTATCACTGCATCCAACCAGATCTCCTGGCGTACCTGCGCACATAAGCATCACTAATCCGCTTCGGTCAGAATGAGCCAGGTTAGCTTACAAGTTTAAATTCTCAGCTAAGCAGATTCATTTTGCCTGAAATAGATTAGGAAGCACTCGCACGAGCAGTTCCACAAACAGATTAGAGACGCAAACAATCTCCTTCAGCAGGGGGACAGGACAGGCAGCACGCAGCTGTAACCTGCGATCCACCCAGCTGAACCTGAACTGAATGCCCACTGCAGTCCAGAAACATCCACCTGGGAAATTAGGAAGACCTCACTTCAGATTCACAGCCTGTTCTGTTTCATAGCTTCCCCATGTTGATAAAACCCATCTGTAGTGAACCAAGAATATCAACCCTAGGCTTACAAAGTAGCTGGCATCTACAGCCTAGGAAGTTTAACATAACACACATCTCAGAAATCATAAGAACCATACAGGTGATAGCTATAGACAAACTGGTACCACTTATCTTATTTAAGCAGAGAAAAAGCTGTAAATGTAATTAAAATGTTGCATATTTTCCAAAGGACAAAATTAGTTTATTGCTATTTTCATTTAATAAATAAACGAGGGAAAGAATACTGCTCAAGTGGAAATGCCAGAAAGATCCTATCTCACTACCCTAATTCAGGGGCTTCCTGCTTCTTTTGCAGTCACTTTCATAAGTGAGCATCCTCAGAAAGCTCATGAGGACAGATAATTTCAAGGGAGGTGTGGAAAAAGTCCATGTATATATCCAGATGGCAACTCACCACAGAATTTACTACTTGGCCAAGAGTACTTTACTCCCAGATTTACTCCCAAGTTTTAAAAGATTTTTTTTTTTAATTTCCTTAAGTTGTTAAAATAACCTCAGAAGTTTAACAAAATACAAGCCAAGTTTGAAAGCATAAGCAAAGATATCACCAATCCCTTCATCAGTGGATTCAAGGAGACATGCCACGCAAGAGAACATGCATTCCATAGCTGGAACTATGAAAAAGGGTCTTTCTGAAGGTAAATGACTTAGTGGTTTTGCTACCATTATGTTACATTCATATGTATCTGCTTCTGATGTACTTCTTTATGATATAAATCTTTATTGATGATCTAGACGAGGGGATCAAGTGCACCCTCAGTCAGTTTGCAGATGACCCCAAGCTGGGTGGGAGTGTTGATCTGCTCGAGGGTAGGGAGGCTCTGCAGAGAGACCTGGACAGGCTGGAGCCATGGGCTGAGGCCAACTGGAGGAGTTTCCATAAGGCCAAATGCCGGGGCTGCCCTTGGGCCACAACAACACCCAGCAGCGCTACAGGCTTGGGGAGCTGTCTCTTATACACAT
>NW_020799099.1:24806732-24828055 GCF_003259725.1 Athene cunicularia
CTCGGGGGGTGTTGTTGATTGACAGCCCGATGAACAGGAGCAGTGTGCCCAGGGGGCCAAGAAGGCCAGAGGCATCCTGGCTTGTGTCAGCAATAGCGTGGCCAGCAGGGACAGGGAAGGGATCTGACCCCTGTACTCAGCACTGGGGAGGCCGCCCCTCGATTCCTGTGTTCAGTTTTGGGCCCCTCACTACAAAAAGGACATTGAATGACTCGAGCGTGTCCAGAGAAGGGCAACGGAGCTGGTGCAGGGTCTGGAGCACAGGTCGTACGGGGAGCGGCTGAGGGAACTGGGGGTGTTTAGTCTGGAGAAGAGGAGGCTGAGGGGAGACCTCATCGCCCTCTACAGCTCCCTGAAAGGAGGGTGCAGAGAGCTGGGGATGAGTCTCTTCAGGGAAGTAACAATATTAATAACCATATTAACAGGTTCTGCTGAACCATCTAGTCAACACCTGAGTGGGAGAGGTGGGTGCTTTTGTACTTAGAACATTCCTCAAGGAACCAAATATCATAGAGGAGTTTCCCTACCCTTTTTTTTTTGGTTTGTGATATTTTTTTTTTTAAATGAAGCAGGGATGTGTGGGAGAGATTAGAAGGTAAGATACTTCATGAAAATGCAATACATTTAACATGATTGAATTAGAAATTTCTAGCTACAAAATACAGAAGTACATGCTGCTTTTACCAAATCCTCATCAATAAGCAGTGAACACAGAAACAGCTACAGACTTCTGGTATTCACAGATGCTATCATAAAGTAGAAGAAATAAAATACAGGCTAATCTACATCAACTAAATCTCTTCTGTTTTGGAAGCAGCAGTGCCATACACTATTTTCAAAGTGATCTGGAATCAGCCAGCCATTAACACAAAGCCCTCAAAAATCAACATTTGTAGATCATTAATCCATTTGTATTTTATAAAGGACTTGTTACTGTAAGTTTACAAGGTGCAATAGGTCCAAAATAACTTAAGAGAAGATTCTTTGTTTATTCAGAAAAGTATCTGCAGTTGGTTTTGAGCATTCATTTATTTGCTTACTTAACGACCACACACTTAGAAGCTGTATGCTTTAGTAGTAATGAAAGACAGTAGGAGCGGTGAAAGATGGCAATGAACTGTAAAAGCTCCAGCCTATTTTTTGGAAGAAAATCTGAAGGGGAAGAAAGATTGATGTGTCTTTCCAAGTGTTAACATAGCCTACAAAAAGTCTCTAGTAAATGGACCTATCCCTGCTTGTTGACATATTACATTTACTATTTCCACTATACAGTATCCCCCTGGCTGAAATGCTCAGTACTGCTCTGCAGCCTCAGTGAATTTCTGAAAAGTCTGTTCAAGTCCTTAGGATCTGCAGGACTAGAACAACCCCAGAGCTTGCTTCTTAATGTGCATGTATTACCTCCAAATTAGTTACCAGTAAGCATCACAGCTAGTACGTAAACATGAAATTCAAATGCAGGTGCTTCCATTTGCCCTTCAGAGGGCAAACCCTTTCTGCAAGTACAGGTTTGACAAATACCAACTAGGATCTCTCACTGTCAACACAGATACACCTTTCCAGAGAGAATGAGCCACATGGCTCTTGTACATTGGAGTCCATCATTTATACTGTCTTAAGGACAGTATTTGCTCAACAGAATTAGCAAATGTCAGACCAAGAAGAGAATACATAAAATCAAGATACACAATTAGTTGCTTGCAATGGGATAGATATGCTGCCTGTAAATTCCTTCACTACTGTTTAAGGAAATTAGAAGTAGTAACGCAGAAAAGTAGGACTTGATGAGATCACAGAAAAACTATGGTTTTGAAATGAAATTGGAAGGTGAACTTAGAAGTTGTATGTCACAACAAAGCATATTCCAGGCTGACATGCCAGCATGAAACTAGAACTGAAGTAAGCTATAAGGGGATAGCAAGGAAAAAAAACCACGGAGTACAATAAATTATACAATATAAGATCTCAGACAAACTATAGATAATTCATTACTAGATATAGAGTAAACAGGATCAGATCTGTTCAGCGCCTGTAGCCAAAAAAGTGCATTATTGATCTACTGTATTATGCAGGGTTTGGAAAAAGACAAGGACTCAGGACTAAGTGTTCCAGCATATCAATTTTTATATTTAGTAACAGCTGAAACAAGCAGAAATGGACACTTCATAACATTAGTACTTGCTTGTTTATTTTATGCTTCAAGATAAATTGGCTTTGTGCACCCAGAAGAGTAACATTGTCATAAAGGCCAAGAACTCAATTCCTTAATTTAATAATATTTAAAGCTTCTCTAACAATGGAGTTGAAGGTACTCCCAGCAGCATTGTCCTTGCAGCATATTACTGACACTGTTAGGACAAGACATCCATTATGGAAACTAACAACTAAGATGTTAAACCGGTCAGTCAGTGAAGTTCACCAGCTAGATTGATTAATGTCTAAAGTAGCTGCAATGTTCAGAAGCAACTGTTTTCAGAAGTCTTCATCTCTCTGAACTCCTTTTATTTGACATACCCAACATATGCTTGTGTAAATCTGTGTACGATCCTGAAATGTAAAGGCTGCTAAAGCACAACCCAAGTTTCACACTGTGTGAAAGCAGCAAAAGTCTATTCACCTTTGCATGGGACTCTTAGCAAGAGCCAAGTTATTCAGAGCTGGTATGAAAGGTCTACAAACAGGATCTAATGAGAGTTATTGACCAAGTAAATAAGCAAAACCAAATTGAAGATGAGAAGATTACAAATAATAGGCCCTCTCATTGTGATGAGTAGAAATGAAGATTTGACCTTGGGACAACAACCAATTTTATGTTCTGTTTGTGATAGATTTCACCTGATAGCAGAAGTGTTTGCCAGCCATCAGTATAATCACTAATATAAAACAACTAAAGACAAAAATCTTCATGTATTAGCACTACTTGCCTATATTTACAGTCGTAGTTAAGTTTTACTGTGGAAAATAGTGAACTCATGGCTCTAGGAATATCAATCCTGCTACTGTGACAGATGGCCTGTCAAGATACAATAACCACTGTATACCTAAACATAAAAAAAAAGCCTAAATTTATACAGCAGTAGTACCTGCCCTCCTCAGGATCAAGGATATCTTAACTGGCCATTTGAGAACTTGCTTTTTAAAACCGAAAGTATAGCTGCATTCATACAGCATGAGTAAATGCACAAAATCTGTTATCTGTGAACAGAAGTGGCTAAATACAGTGCAAAAATACCAGTGTGTCCTTATTGTTCTCTCCTCAAAAAACTATACCAACTACAACTGCAAATGAAGTTTGATGCCACCTGTCACCTAATTACACCTTATATAATGCATGTCATCAGGACTTTTACCATAGACACTCTGCAAGTGATGGCATAAGATTTAAGTATTCAACTATCTACATTTTCCTGCTCATGGAACCAGGCACAAACATCTGTAAAACTGCATGTGCTAATACAAAACCTTTCCAGATGCAATGGTGAAAATAAATTGGTTACAGCTAGACAGTCAATGAACTGCCACCACCTTTTTATTTCTCAGCTATTCCCACAGGCAGGTACTTGTTGTATGCATTGTTTTCTATAGTTCTTACACTTAGAATTTTAATTCTGAGAGTCAAATATCAACTACACACATTGGAATAGCATCTACTTCATTCAGTATGTGGAGATCTAGTACACGTAGGAAATTTTAAACATTCTCTTACATCAGCAGACAAGAGAGGACATTAAGAGTGTTCCTTAAATTACAAGAATCTGATGCCATTGGCTTTTAGCACTTCTGCAACCCACTATTCCACAAACAGCCACTCTGTGCACTAACACAGAGTGAGACAGCCTCATCTACAGACTTGTAGAGAAATAAATCCTGTGCCCACTTGCTGCTACTGGCACATTCAGTACACCAAATGACAGCTAAAGTGCTTGATACTTACAAAGACTTTGTTGTGAGAACTTCAGTGTTTTATCCTGAACTTGGCTGGATCTATATAACAAAGTTTACACTGACTTAAAAGTAGACAAAGTCCCTGAAAATGTCCTGATTAATTTCTTTCCAGAAGCTCTACATTCCCTTAGTATTACTCTTCACCTGTTCTACAGTCTGCTTTCATGTATAATTTCCCCTGTATTTGTAGAGACTGAAAAAAATACCAGATTCTTCTCTGTTCAAGAAGAGATAAAACTTAGCCACCCATAACAAAGCTGAGGTTAAATAATAGCTGTTAGAAAATGCCAGACTACCCTGCTGAGTATTGGCTGACCAGGGCCTTTGCATAAAAGCACTCCACTCTCTAATGGAAATACAATGCCTGCTCTAAGCTATAGATTCCTCTTACTGCTAACGTGCCATCTCCTCCCTTAACTCAGATGTGATGCAACAGCTAAGGTACAAGAGTTGGCATGGTGTGTTTAGAGAAAGCACAGTCACTGCCATAAAATGAGCTAATGTCTCTAATATACCAAGACACATTTTGTATCTTTGTTCTCATGGAACAGGGTTCATGGCTAGTTTTTGTTTGGTGGTAGTGGGGACATTGTTCTGTTTGGGGAGGTTTTTTTAGATGCCATGGGATCATAAAGGATCTGAACCACTCCAAAACCCATGTCATTTTTGCTACCTTTGCTGGCCACTGAGTCAATGTAACAGCTCAGAACCATTAAATGTAGTTTCCAACAAAAACCACTAAGCTTCTTTGCCTACCTTTTTCCACATATAGAAGGCTGCTATTTTACTTCACTTTATTTACAAAAGTAAAGGTCCGCAAAGAAGTTGGAAGTGGAGTACCACTGGGCGAAGAAATAAAATATTTTCATGTAAACAACTAGCACTATAGAATAGCAAAAGGATTAATGTTATATGTTGTATAAAACGGGTTTGAAGAAGCCTTTAATTTGAGACTGAAACATAGAAATCCATTATGTTTTTCATAAAGAAAGATGCCTCTTCTGTAAGTTTGTCCACAATGAAAGCTGTGGTCACCAAATGGACAGGGACTTCTCAGTCTGGGAAAGATTACTCCACATTTCTAATAAGAATCAAATTGGGAAGTGGCAATTTTTTGTCTCTTCCGGATGACAGTTATCTTTACATGCAGTATTATTTTTTTCCCCTGGAATTCTGTGGGTTTAGAAGCTTTTACAGCAAAAACATGTTAACTACTCTTTCTGGTGAAGGAAAAAAGCGCCAGATTCACAAAATGTTAAGCAAGATACACAAAGTACTTAAAAATTAACCTACATATAGTCATCACTGCTCCCACCTGATCATAAGAAATTTTTAAAGGAGACGCTACTAATACGTATGTACACATATGCAACATAAAAAATCTTGGTTACCAAAACTGAACAAAAAAACAGTTTAGACCAACAATACTTGCAAAACTTAATCAGTTTGTAAGTGCCAGTTGTTGCTACTTGAGCTCCAAACCAAAAATTGATATCAACTAGAAGTATATATATTTTTTTAAAAAAGTAAATAAATATATATTTATATATATATTTATATATATATATATATATATATTTAAAAAATTGATCCTCAAATGGACATGAGGAGCATGTAGAATCTATCCACATTACTCACCTGAATTAGGTTAAGTGGCCTGCCAATTCATGTTTTATTTCAAATTCAGCTGGCACACCACACTCATTCTGATGCCCTGCACTGACTTAGAAACATGATTTGACATCTTGAATTGCTTGTTATGCAAGGTATCTTTCTAAGTAGAAAAAAGTATTAGTGACCAATCTTTCATCAGTAAATTACCACTCAAAATTAGAAGCTGTTACAGCTTTAAGAGAAAAAAATTACACAACTGCTTTCACAGCTCCTGTACTATCCCTCAGTCCATGTTGTCTAGCTGTTTCTTTTCTTCCTCAACTTATGCCACCTAACCAAAACCTGTTCAAGAAAAATATTTTGTTGTCACTCCAGATATTGTGAGAAATAGCTGTGACTGTGGGTGGAAAGCAGATGGAAAATGCTTTGGTATACATTAAGTTATAACATGTTCAGGAAGCCTCTTCAGCTCTCCATCCTGAATTAGGAGTATGGGCATAGGCATTTGGAGGAAGGAAAGGTGTAATCTGCATCCTTTGGGGAGACTACAGGCAGTGGGGAGTGTACAAACTGACTATTACTGACAACTATGCATCTGGGAGGCAGCACAGTGGGAAGTGGAAAGCAAACAATGGAAGTGACCAGGCAAGCAGATGGAGCCAAAAAGCTTGAGGAAAAAAATAATCAAGCGACAGCTGCATTAGTTGGCACACGGTCCCCAACAGTTGGCAAAAACGCTACACGTACTTGTGAAGAAGTGGCACAAAAGAAACTGAAGCAATAAGGTCCATCTAATAAGAAGAGGCTACAGAGATCCTTTCCTTAAAAAGCATTAAAAAGATAGGAATCAGATATTATTTTTATTCCAACTCCAGATGGGAGTATTTACATGAGTCACTATCTTCCTTGTGCCTTTATTTTTCAATCTATATGAAGTGGGAATCACCTTTTTAAGATATTTGGAAAACCCATACAAATATTTTGTCACCTTTCAGTCACTTGAGACTTAACTTTTCTTTGTGCTTTTCCCACAAAAGAAATACTATGTGGAGAAAATGTGATCTAATGGGAAGACAGCTGAATAAAGTCTGAGAAGACTTGGTTTCCATGCTCAGATTTACCAGGGGCCCAAAGAGGGACTTTTAGCCTCTTCAGTTTCAGAGTCTGTTTGCCCACTTATAAAGTGAGGCTTATTACATATACTTCCCTGCAAAAGGGCTTTGAAAAAGTGAAAGGTAAATCAAGAACACCATTGCCTTGTCAGTCCAACTTCTACCTCGCATGCATTACAACAGTCTCATGCATCAATTTTTGCCCTCAGGGCCTACTGACATGCCCACAGAATGCAAACAAGGTGTATTTAGAGAGGTGGATTTCCACCCTCATTATTTAGTGGAATTTTCCAGGGTATATTTTATTGTACATATTTTCTAGGTTACTCTGTGCTATGGTATGTATGTACATTTCACAGTCAACTGCTTTATCTTAGCAACAAAGATAAGGTGAAAGAGTGATTTTGTCTCCCTTCTGCAGACAGCCCTGCACAGACTTCAGCAAGGTTAGCTACACTGAACTTAACTGTGATACCAAGTTCCTGTGAAATCCAGACCTGTATCTCCTCCTGAAAAATATGCTAGGGCACATGGAAAATAAGAAGGTGATTGGTGACAGCCAACATGGCTTCACTAAGGGCAAATTGTGCTTGATGAATTTGGTGGCCTTCTACAATGGGGTTACAGTGCCAGTGGATAAGGGAAGAGCAACTGATGTCATCTGCTTGGACTTGTGTAAAGCATTTGACACTGTCCCACACAAAATCCTTATCTCTAAATTGGAAAGACACGGATTTGATAGGTGGACCACTCAGTGGGTAAGGAATTGGCTGGATGGTTGCACACAAAGAGTTGTGGTCGATGGTTCAATGTCCAAGTGTAGAGCAGTGACAAGTGGCGTTCCTCAGGAGTCGGTGTTGAGACCAGTGCTGTTTAACATCTTTGTTGGCCCCACGGACAGTGGAATTGAGTGCACCCTCTGCAAGTTTGCCAATGGCACCAAGCTGTGTGGTGCGGTCAACATGCTGGAGGGAAGGGATGTGCCATCCAGAGGGATCCTGACAGGCTTGAGATGTGGGGCCATGCAAACCTCATGAAGTTCATTAAGATCCAGTGCAAGATCCTGCATGTGGGTTGGGACAATTCCAAGCACAAATACAGGCTGGATAAAAAGTAGATTGAGAGCAGCCCTGCAGAAAAAGACTTGTGGGTATTCGTGAACGGAAAACTGACTATGAGCCAGCAATGTGCACTCACAGCCCAGAAAGCCAACCGCACCCTGGGCTGCATCAAGAGAAGCATGAGCAGCAGGTCAAGGGAGTCAATTCTCCCCCTCTACTCTGCTCTCATGCAGTGCTGTGACCAGCTCTGGGGCCCCAACATAAGAAGGATATGGACCTGCTGGAGCAGGTCCAGAGGAGGCCACAAAGATCAGGGGACTGGAGCACCTCCCATATGAAGACAGGCTGAGAGAGTCGGGGTTGTTCAGCCTCGGAATGGCTCTGGGGAGACCTTATAGCGGCCTTCCACTACTTAGAGGGGACCTACAGAGAATATGTGCAGTGATTCTTTATCAGGGAGTGCAGTGATAGGGTGAGGGGTAACTGAAAGAGGGTAGATTTAGATTGCAAGGAAGACATTCTTCACTGTGAGGGTGGTGAGGCACTGGCACAGGTTGCCCAGAGGAGCTGTGGCTGCCCCCTCCCTGGCAGTGTTCAAGGCCAGGCTGGACAGGGCTTTGAGCAACCTGGGCTAGTGGAAGGTGTCCCTGCCCATGGCAGGGGGGTGGAACTAGATGATCTTTAAGGTCCCTTCTAACCCAAACCATTCTATGATTCTATGACCTATAGCAATGTCAGAGTTCAAAGCACAGCTACTCTACAACTCTGACCCAACTATTTGAGCACTACACCTCTTCCCTCTTCTTTTCACTGGCTGCACCCATTGCCTGTGCTGATTATGTTTCTTTTTTCTCTAGCATTTTCACATCCCAGCAGGGCCCAATGACCAGGCTAACACCTGGCCCTAAAGCAAAAGCAAAACAAAAAAGTCAAAAGATTGTAAGGTCTATATGTCAGGCTCAGATGAGAAATGAGAAACACACATATGTGCATTATCAGAGCAAAATCTGATAAGGAAGATTTTAACCAGCATTTCTTTCTCCTCAGTACAGCATTCTAACAAGACAGCACAGAACAGAAGGGATGAGGACTCTAAACCAGTTGTTAGCATATCAGCTAGGAGGGAAAGCTGCATTTTAGTCCTGCTCTTTCTGTGTAGTTGTCAGATTTTTGATGGAGACCTGGAAATAAGCAGGAAGCAGATTCTGGTACTCTGGCATCTCTTTCCCAAAATCAGGTCAAAGTACACTAAGTCTGCAAAACCATATTACTTCTTGCTTCCTTTTCCCCTCATTCTTGATCACACAGTGGCATACACTGACAGAGCTGGAAGATGGCCCCACCCAAACAATTTTTCTGCACACTTCTAGAAAAGGGAGGGATGTGCATTTACACCCTTGCAGGATGAGGAAGAAACTGACCTAGCCTTGAGTGGTCTAGCCATTACCCTTTTGTGAAAAGGGTAGGCACTATCACTAACACCATTGTGGAAAAAAACAAGTCCTGTTCATTTAGGCTCCCATCATCAGGGAATTGCTCTGTGCTCTGGATCATGAGCCAGAATAGATACCTAATGCACAGCTATTTCCAACTGCCTCAGTCTGCAATATTAGAAACATTCTTTTACAGTAGTAACTTTACATTTCCAAAATAAGGAGAAAATACCCCTCTGCACACATTACTTCCTTACATGGGATCAAACATTTGATAAGTATACATATAACAAGCACAACACAACTGCAGCAGCCATCCTTCATTCTCATCAGGTCCTCATCAGAGCAACTTCAGGTTTGGGGGGAAGGGGAAGGGGAAGGGGAAGGGGAAGGGCGGAAACCAAGGGGCAGGTATGTTCAGGAGCTACTGTAGATCCCTTAAGAGATGCCCAGAGAGATGGAGCAATCAATTCTGCTGCTTTTTAGATGCCGAATGAGAGTACCTCAAGTAAGAAAAAAGCCTTTAAAAAAATAAATTAAAACAGTAGTTGCAAGCACACATAAAGAGCATGTGTGTAAAAGAGAAGGTTATAACCTTTCATTAACTCAGATTCATCTGAATAGTTTTTAATACAGTAAACTCTTACTGACACACTCTGAAGGCTAAGATCTTGCTGTGATTTACCTCAAAGCAATTTTTTATTGTCAGTATTAAGTTGCTGATAAAAATAAGGGATTGAAAATGTAAAGTGCTGACACAACCTGAACTACAGAGTTCTGCACAGTATAGTGGCATAGCTATAATTAAAAAGACAGCCTACATCAAGTAAAAAGCTTCACTGCAAACCTTTTTAGTGGATCAATACAATATCATCAGTGATATCTCAATAGGGAGGATAAAGGAAAAAAAAGAGGCTTCTTATGGAATTAAGAAAAATTATATGCATTAATAAAAAAATATATATCTTTTGAAGTCCATGGAGAGCAAGTTGTTAAATTTATAGTCCGATTCTAATAAGCAAAGCATAACATACCAATATCCTAGATGTTTGTTTCTCTATTTTTCTTGTACTACACTATAACTGCTAAGAGAGTTAAGGCAACAGATAAAACGCTACTAAAATTGGAATAAAATCAGTGCTGGGGAAATGACTTTCAAAGTTTCAGAACAGAAGCTTTAAAAAAATGTACAAGAAAAAAAGGCTTTGCAATCACTTTACCAAAACAGTGAGGAGAGTATAGCATTCAACTTATGAGGACATAAAGTATTTTTAAGCAACAAGAAATGTTCCAAGGATGACCAGAATGGTTCATACTGGATCAGCCTTATTCTTGATGTGTCCCTGAATACCATCTATTAAGGCCTGTAAGTCAACAAGCTCTAATTCACAGCATAAAGTCGCAAAGAGTGAAGTCTGGTACTCAGCGAAATGAAAATTTATTCAAAGGAACAGCAGGAACATTAAGCTACCAGTAGGTAGGAAGTTTCTTGGAGGGCCTTTCAAACCAGCCAAACCAAGCACGTGTGTTTCCTTTTTGTTCCAGTGATATTACTGCTTAAAAATCTGAAGATCTCTATTGCTGTGATAACATTCCACTCTCCACGGCTCATTGCTATCTTCTGTAATTTACTGAGTAAAGAGCAACCAGGGGAGTTGGGCTGGAGTGAGGGGGTGGAATTGGGGGCAGAGTTAAGATTGTATAAGAGAAGTTGGCTTGATTAAAACTGACAATATTGAATTTGAACCCCAGAATCCCATAATACTTAATCCTATTAACAGAACTGTCTGTATTGTAATACCATTTGTAAAAGAATGATTATACTCAAATCAACTTGCGATGTCAGTCTGTTGGGATGAAGAAAAACTCTACCACTCCGTTAAACTGTCCCAATTAGGACTTCTGAGAAATCTCATTTATTTCTGAAATTGATCTTTTTTTCTAAGTTCAGCTTTGACCAAGAAGACATTGCAATGGTTTTACTATATCTTGCATTGCTGCTGTTCTGATAATGACAATATCGATGGCAGTAATAGCATTTTACCACAAAACGTTACTGTTTACTGGGTTGTCATCATTTTTCCTGTTTTCTCAGCAGCAGGAAAGAAATTATGTGCTGCTGTTTAAAAAAAAAAAAAAAAAAGAGAAACCACTTTAGTCTGGTAAAGACCAAGGAAAATTGAAATACTAATATAGAAAGGAATCTTTAAAGAGTTAATAGATGACAACGCAACGAATACTGGATTAGGGCTTTGTGGTACAGAACAGCCTGCATGAAGGGAACGAGCAGTATGATTTAGCTCAGAATACTGTTACAGTTGAACCTCAAACTCAGGGTTACAGCACGGGTGCAATCCTGTGCTGTGCTGTGCAGATGGTTTGACTAGATAATCATAATGGTTCCTCTGACCTTAAAAATCTACTTGTCCTTTCTCCCTCTGCTCAGTTCCTTGGTCTAGTATCTTGTCTCC
This sequence comes from Athene cunicularia, assembly GCF_003259725.1. Lineage (NCBI taxonomy): Eukaryota > Metazoa > Chordata > Aves > Strigiformes > Strigidae > Athene > Athene cunicularia. The sequence continues at coordinate 24,818,369 of NW_020799099.1, forward strand.
CACACACAGAAGGCTTCCTCCCTCTTGGTTCTGTACCCTTGACACCATCTCCTCATTCGAACACCACCAAGGAAGGTTCTCTGCCTCATGATTATTCAGGAGAAAAGGTCTGTTGGTATTTAAACTTATTCCTTGGGGTATTCACAGACCATTTTACCCTCTCTGCCCTTCTGATTACAGCAAGGTATCTTTTCTGAATGCCATTTGTACCATCACACCCCTCCAGCCTCTCCCCTGTAAGTCTGCAAGACATTTCCACTGTTAAACTGCTGGCAGACAGAACAGCCCACCTATGCTGAGAAGGACCAGTTTAAAACAAAAAATACCCCCACCACATAAATCAAAAATCAAAGGCCACCATACTTTAGAATTCAGCAAAGTCTTCTCCTGTTATAATTACACTAACTTCTTAACCCAGAACGTGGATGTAAGATGGCACAACTGAAGAAGCTCCAAAAACCACCTATGTGCTCACTCAGATTAAATACTTCACACCATTGTTACATGACAGGTTACTTGGTTTTCTTGTGCCATAGGCAAAAAGAGGTTCCATTTAGACACATTAGGACTGCTATCTAAAATGCAGAATTATGATCACAAATTTTATTTCTGAGAGAATGAAGCCCAACATTCAGATCCCATGATATGTTTCTAATGACATAAATTTGGAGAGCAGCAGGAAACAAACAAGAAAACACAAATCCAAACTGTCTGCAAAAACAAAACCAAAACGGTGATTCAGTAGCTGTGCAAGATTAACACACACATAGATAATAGGAACAGTGCCTTACAGCAAGGTTTTCCACCCTCCAATAAAATCCCTATTTCTAGTTCCTAGTTCCTTATAATTTACTGCTTCTCGCCTTAGTGACCCATCCTTAGCTTCCTCAAATCTTCCTCCAACTTCATGCAAGACTCCTATCTTTAGGGTTGGTTTTTTTTTAATATTTCTTCTTCTCCACTACTGGTACCTTTCCAGTTTGAGATGAGAACTAAACATAGAAGAATACAGTCATCTACATTCTTATAAAACCACAGAATCACAGAATATTTTGGGTTGGAGGGGGCCTTAAAGATCATCTAGTTCCACCCCCCCTGCCATGGGCAGGGACACCTTCCACTAGCCCAGGTTGCTCAAAGCCCCGTCCAACCTGGCCTTGAACCCTGCCAGGGAGGGGGCAGCCACAGCTTCTCTGGGAAACCTGTGCCAGTGTCTCACCATCTTCACAGTGGAGAAGCATGTCTCACTGTTCCTACTGAAATCACCAGGAAGTGGATGGAAGCTGTTAATCAATCTGGTCAATTACTCATTAAGTAATGTGGTACAGAAGCCCTCAACTAATCTGAAAGGTCAGGAAGAGTGAGAAAACCAGTTTAGAAGATCATTATCTTTTGTCTTTAGCTACACAGGCACTCAAAAATAGCAAAGCACTCACTGCAGACCAGGGGAGAGTTCCACTTCACAGTTCTGCATTAGAAACAGCCGTTGCTTGTTGCCAATAACCCAACCCTATGATATAAGATCACTAGAAATAACTTAACTTAGTTACGTTGCTCCCAGTCATGCAAAATTTCACTCATTTTCTAGCCTTTCTCACCAATTTAAACACACCCAAGTATGGAGCAAGCTCCACATGACCCCCAGAACTGCTCCCCTGCTCAGCCAATCTTCCTCTGAAACCATCTGCTCCTCAGAGCAAGCACTGCCCAAATGAAAGCCAAAACCCCGCTTGCTCTGCCACAGACCAGCTGGGGAGGTTGAGCTGCTTCTACTTTCAGTGGAGACTGATGATACCATTATAACGTATGTTTTCTACTGATTATGCCATTATAACATAAGTTTTCCATGTCCAACTCTTCATCGAGTGCTACCCATATCACCGTAACACAAAATCAGAATGGAACAAAGGTCTACACTCCGTTTCCATAATAGAGAAAATATTCAAGCTTCTCAAAGGACCAAAATATTTTGAAAGTGTTACACAGTGATTTTCTTCATTTAATTTTTACAAAGAGATCAATAAACAGAACTGTGGGGTTTCTCCTATTAGTAACAAGCATTCATAATATGGTAACACTTTCAGTTCCCCTAGAAGCTAGTATGGTTATGTAACGCATCACATGCACACAAAAACCTAGTACTATCACATTTCAGCAAAATCAATTTAAACTAGATTGGTTAAAAAATCCAAGTCCTTCCAGGAAACATAATTTTGTCAGTATTTCTCTGGGAAACACCTCTAAGAGTTCTGTTAAAGCAGACAGAAAGTATATTAGCAGCATTGATTTTTATAAAAGTCAATATCATTCTCTCATATGCTTTTTTTAAATAAATTTTTAAAATAATTTAATTTGGTGGAAGATTCCTTTCGCTGACACTTTGGGAGACACTTTAAACATGCAACACATTCAGTCTACAGAATCATCCCACTAAATGGCATGCACAATTAAATCAATTTTGCAAATGTTGAGACCTAATTACCGAGGTTAATTTCCAACAGTGAACATACCATTTAAGATAAAGCCAGTTTCTTTGCAACTTTAATATAGGTTTTTATTATAATGTTTAGACTAATGTTTCACACACTCAAATTCTCATGACAATTCCTTTAGACAACAAGTCCTTTTGAGGGCTATTGTAGCAGATACCACTACAAATATCTTCTGGCTGAATAAGACAATGGAAACTCTCATTTTAAATCTGGCAAAGTGCTGGCATTTGTTAACTGGAGCACCACTGACATGCCAAGACCCTGAGTAAGGACTAGCTCCCCCATTCATGCTGACTGTGACTGTGAGGCAGGAGTTGGGAGCCAGCACCAGGGCGTGGCAGGGAGCCGTGGGCAGGGCACTGGGGCAGAAGCACCTTGGACTGTGGTACCCAAGAGCTGCCAACACGTGCTGGAGGGACTTCAACAAGTCTCCAGCTGAACTTTCAGACTGTTAAATTTCAGTTTCAATGATTCAATACTACTATTCAATTAGTCCTTACTCCTTTTCCTCCGATAATGCAACAGTACTCCCGCAGCACGTATTATCAGTATTTACTACCATTTCAGTAACATCACCCTCAACAGAAAGGCCCTTTTTTCTTCCTTGCCCTAGATATGGTTTCACAGAGTTGTATGTTTTGCAGTGCAGTTTTGCACACAAAACACTACTATTTTACAAAAAGAGCATATTTTCCATTTTCTCTGAAAAATGCAATTCTTTCCAATTATTTTCATCAGTGATTTACAAAGATTTTCCTCTCGCACTTCAGAACTTAATTCTTTAGCTCTTTATCATTGTGTTTAGAATCACAAAACAGATCACATGAACTTTCTCTTTTATAATATACAAAATTATGGTGGCAAAATTTCCATGTAGTATAAACTAACCTTGAGAAAGATGTATAAAAATAAAAACAAAGTAAAAGCAAACTATTAACCTTATTTTTCTCATCAAGTTAACTCCTTTAAATGGAAGTGATTTTTAATTATTCTCTATCTTAAGCTAATAGTTGTGTTTCCTACTGCCAAGGCAATTTGAAGTAAATAGTTTAAACACTGCAAGATTGTTGCCTCCCCACTGAATTACTAAACTCAATAATCACTAAGTAAATCCTGCAACCTGGGCTCACTGAAGTGTTACCCCCTACCACCATCACCACCTTTGAACACTACTCCTTTTCAGGTTCATAAAACATGCTTGGGCTCATTCTGCTACTCCAACACAATGACCAGTTCCTTCAGACTGAAAAAATGTACTGTATGCTGAAGAAATGGGAATTTGGGTTTCTTTTCACATGTATAAAATTGGTGAGATAGAAACCTATTTCTGCAAAGGGACTCATGTTCATTTCAAGGTGTAAAAAGCTGAAGCAAACAAACACACACCAACAAACCTAAACCAAACAGGTGAGAAGAATTTGAATGTCAAGCAATACACTACATGGACAAACACGGAAACAGTAGTATATTCTCCTCATTAGGAAAAAGGTGTAACAAATTATATGAGCAAGAATCAGTTTTCTTGTGGTTACCTTCTCTGAGATATAAATGGAAAACAAAATTTAAATCTACTGGGTTATAGCAAATGTTTCTTGCTCACTGCTTTTTATCGAGTGAGAACTGGCTGAAAGATCTTAACTTTTTAGTTTAATCATTATTAGGTTCAACAATTTCAAATCCAGCCACCTTGATTTACTTCAGGCCACTTAAATCACTATATATATGATCACTTGAGAAATTGTTACATATTTGATCGCCTACTGATGCACAGCATATTGATGTCCTCAGGCATCATCCTCCTAACTTCAGCATACTGAAGTTATCTTTGAACTGTTTCTTACTCTGAGGTCCATGAGAAACTCTTCTACTTCCTGATGCAACTTTTTTCCTCATCAGTTTTCACTCCAAAATAAGCACAACAACAATTAAAAGCCATTTTTAATAACGGAATTGGTTTTTTTGGTTTTATGCTTCCATTCTTATATGATACAGCACGTAACAGCGACAAGCACTCAAAAGGGCATGTTTATTCTTGCACTATTCCAGTAATGGATTAAGAACTTAGACATTTTTTAAACTTAACAGAATTAGGTATATATTAATAATCACTGTAACATACTCTGTGCTCATACTACTGTCCAATTAACCTGGACGTGAATGATGCACTACACATCTTAAAAGCTCTAAGAGTTTAACAACACATTTCAATTTTATCTGCCTAAAACAGCTTGGTCCAAAAGGCAGACCCAATTAAGCTCCCCAATTTCATTCACTGGATCACAGCTCCTAATGACTTTTTCTACAGTAAAATCCATATTCTGATACTGAATGTTTTTTGTTTATTTTGGTCTGGTTTGTCTTCTAATTAGAGCCAGATTTCTGCTTCCAAAGCATAATATATTAACAGAAAAATATGACATTTCATAGCAATCCTCAAAGAACTGTTGTATACTCTCCTCCAGAAACATACTTTGAATACGTTTAGCATGGACCAAATTCTCAGGAAATGCATAAAGCACATGTATTAATGTGTTTTAAGTGGCTATCAGGAAAGTGGATAAGCTGACATGCATAAAGTTGACTAAGACAATTTCCAATTCTACACAGAAGGATTTTACAAAGAATCCAGAATCTGAAGAGTCCATATTTTAAAAATTCAGTTAATTTCCAAAGTTACTGGAGAATACAGCTAGAGAAATTTTCATTCTGACAAATGAGATGTTACATCTTTGAACATCTAGCAGTTTCAGAGCAACTCGAGGCTGCAATCAAAACATCCATTAGAGTGCTCCACGTTTCAGAACAAGCAAGCAAGTGGTTGTCAGTGCAGCCAGTAAATCACCTGATCCTATTACAAAATCAATTACTGCAGCACATTTCTATTGCTACACAACCTGATAATGGCAAAATGATATTGGATAGCTACTGCAAGGTCAAGAAAACTGCTAAGAACATCTGAAATTTGTCTTTTTATCATGTAAGTCCAAATTATACAGCATCCTTTTAATGGCATAGTTAAAATTTAAAATATAGTTACCTTCTTCGGCTGATTGAGACATTCAATGGATAGTCTCTGCAACTGCTCTGATGTATGACTGCAAGATAGAAGATTGGAGCAGCAGGTCGAACAGCCCAGCCTCTTCATTAAAGAAGAAATAATGCTACAGCCACAGCCACACATTGATTTGCTCATCAGAGTTTATTCTCAAAGAAATTAGGACCGGTACTGTCCCATAAACACTCGAAATTGGCCAGTTGCCTCATTCTGCAGCTCCCTGGCTGAAGTTAAAGACTGCTAAACAGAACGGAAGAAAAAAAAAAAAAAAAGTGTTTCTCAAAAAAATGTCAGCCAGTCTCATCAGCAAGTAATACCTCACATTTAAAAACGTGTATGCTTTTCCCTCTACTCCTCTTTGCACAATGATCTGCTTTGAAAAGACAGACAGCTGTTTAACAGAAGAGTAAATTCAGGGATGGCAATCTCTCCAAACTGCTCGCTGACTATTCCTTCTGTGGCTCCTTGTCACTTCAAGTCTGTTTTACCCTCCCAGCAGCGCAGCCTATCCAGCCTGGGCCCCGGCCAGAGGTGGCTACGCCAGCAGCCAACAGCCAAGAGCCCCACCCCACGCAGAACCACGCGCTCACCCACAGCATCCTCTGCTTGCCCACAGCATCCTGCCGGCAAGGGCCTCCACTCCTCACCAGCCACAGCACAGAGCAGGTTATTACACACGTTCAGAGCTGTCAACCTTTTGTAACACCTCTGCTTGAAAAGGACCTTCCAATTACACAGGAGAACAAGAAGACTTGTCTGACTGGTACATTCCGAGACTGACTACCTCAGCGTCTGGGAGAAAAAAAAAAAAAAAAAAAAAAAAAAAAACAAACCAACCCACACCACAACACAAAAAGTCTTCTTGAAAAGTCAGAATGCATGAGAAAAATGCTACCCAGGTCTACGAAATCCTGAAATAAGAATGGCTGTTACAAAGCTATGTGAGAACAACACTAGGAAAAGCCAACAGAAATTTAAACCCTGGAAGAAACAAGCATGAGAAAATTTACAGTAGAATGTCCAAAGGTACCACAACCAACTCTCAAAGCAAGTTAGAGGCAGATCATATACGCAGATTTAATAAAGTCTTCGAGGAGCCCTTCACTCTGAGAAAAACAAAAAAGGCAAAACTAATTCAAATGAGCAGACATAAACAGGTCTTCTAACCTTTAAAAAGAAGTATGCTCTGCTCAAAATATAATACTGAATACCTCTCTAATTTAAGACATGCAAGTAACTTACTGCTGGAAATTTTCTCATTTGCAAGAGATACTAATGTAATCACTATATATTCCTCTTTCCTTTCCATATGAAAAAAAAAATGCAAGTAATACTGTAAAAAGCTCACTTTAATCAATTTAAGATGGTATACAATACTATTTCTGAAAGTAGAAGGTCTCACATTAACACAACTGCTTAACCTGATTATGGGATAATCTGACTTGAAATAATTGTCACTTAGATTTATAGAGCTATCAGTGCTTGTTCAATAGTATCCTTTTTAGCAAAAGGTTAAGAAAATACAAGTGATGTGAAAGCAGCTGAAATGAATACTGTTGCAAAAAAACTTCTCATTTTCACACTGCATTGAAAGCTTAATTTCTCTCCTGCTCTCTCCTCTTCCCTCCCCTTTACTCTTTCTCTCTCTTTCCCCCTCCCTTTCCTTGGTTTAAAGCTGAACTGAGCCTCTCCCTTCACCTTGCTCTGCCCTTTTGATAATCATGTTTCTATTAAATCAGTTTCCAGTAGGATCTGTATACAAGCATGCACAACAAATTGAATGCTAAAAAAAAAAAACCTTCGGTAGATAAAGACTATAGATGCAAACAAGCAAAATAATGCAGTAACCTTTTACTCGCCTGCTGGAGGTACTGTCTGCTGCATAGAATTTTAAATCCTCATCTGCAGATGCAATTGAGCTGGTATTGCCAAGGACTTTGCTCTTCCTGTGCTGATTCTACACGGCTATTCATTGAAAGAGCACATTATATAGAAAATTTAAAGTAATATCAAGTGAAATTACTTAAATGGCTTGAAAGGAACCAACTTCCAAAAAAAAGCAGCTATAGCTGTGACCAGCCACATTTCAGAGATGTCAGACACATTAGTGAAGAAAGTCTTATTGCTGATGCATGCTTGCCAGCAATGTGCAGGATGTGGAAGCAGAGAGCTAATGAAAAAAATTAATACACAGATTTAAAGTGCAAGGATCACGTTCTAATGCTCAACATTTCACATGTCCTGCATTCCACAAAAATCTCTTTTCACAAGCATCTATTGTTTATAAAAGCTAAGAAAACGCTGTTAAAAGCAACCCCCACATCCCCCTACTTCAAATCCCGGTCTCTCAGTGAACTGTGGATCAGCTCTAATACAAATACTCTTACTGTACCTGTATTTCTGATAAATAGAAACACTAGCTTTTTTTCCTTTGGCAGCAATCCTTAGTTAAAGATTACACAGATATATTTCTTAACATAAAACAGACTAAAGCAAAGCATCAATATTGTGGATAATGGTTTTGAATCTAATAGGGTTAGGAAGCACAAGGGTACTTCACTAGAATTTGTATTATTCTTGGTAGAAATGAAGCGCCAGCAGTGAAGCTTGCTGTTCATTATTTATTAATTTTTCCCCTCCTCACATCAGCTTCCTTAATGTACTATTGATCCCAGGGCCCATGAAGACAGAGCCAGTGACCGACAGCCACAGTTTCATAGAATAAGTATCGGGGTTTTTTTTTTTTTTTTTTTTTTTTTTTTTTTTTTTTTGCTTATCTATGGACAGAATTGGAGTGCCACTCATAGTGACAGAGTTGATAGAGATGAACAAACTTTCCCCTGCCATCAAAAGCATCCTATAGTGTCATTTAAAACACAAAGACAGACTTGCTTAAATTTTACATTGGTGTTACCACTGTATTTTGTTTCTTCTACTTTTCTAGTGTTTTATCAGCAAAACTTTCAATACATCTTTACTCCCTACAATATGTTTCACCTGAAATTAAAATTGCTTGCTGTGAATCTTTTTTGTTACTTCCCTGCTTATAACTAAAGCATTAAATACATAAAGTCCTCCTTCATAACATTCAGTGACAGGACAGAGTCATGCAGACAGCGTCCTCAGAACTGTGGTTACCTTTCAGAATACCTGCTATTTTGATCATTATATTAGCTCTCGTGACTTCCACGAACTTAGTGAAATCCAAACTTATAAACAGCAGGTTTGTTTATAGTTTTAAAGAAACATCATACTAACAAAGCTTTCTTGCAGTATTCTCCATTTTTTTTTTTTTTTTTTTTTAAAAAAAAAAAAAAAAAAAAGCAAAGGAGAGATGATTTCATGCTAAGCTAAGGCCATACTCTCCTGTACACAAAATCTCAATGGGCAAACAGCCAGACACGCTCTTAGTTAAAGAGCCTGGATGAAATATCACTTGGACATAAAGAGTGAAAAAGACTGTAGACTATGTAGACTAAAAAATACAATGTGCAGAATATATACTTCACTTAACTGTTCACAAGATATACATCTAGAAACAATATATAAATTATGAAACAGTTACTTAACAAATAATCAAATAAATACAGCTTCGAATTGGGGGAAAAAAATCTTCCTACAAAAAGAGATTCTTGCTAAATCAGTATAGCACATGATTAATAATAAACAATTAGGGCAACACCACTCTACAATTCATTGTAAAGTATAGCTAATATCTAGATGTACAACATGCCTGATAAACAGTAAGATACTCAAAATGAAAAGAGCCAACAGGTTTATTCGTTACATATTTAGAAAACATCAAGAGGATGCAAGATAAGCTACAAATTTAAAGGGTTTGAGAAGCACAGAATATACTTTCACAACAGAAGAACAAGTTTTAAGGCAACTCTCCAAAGACAGTCAGAAACATAGTCGGCCCCTGGGGCTTATCACATGGCCAGGCCAGCTCCCCTGTTCTGTCTGCAGTCACTTCCGCTGTCTCAGAAAATAAATCCAACATGCAGAGCAACCACCTAATTATATATTTCAATAGCTGGTCAATAAAAGGGCTGGGTGGTATATTTCCTTGCAAATGAATTGATCTTCTCAAAGTTAATGCTCAAATTGTTGCTTTAAAAAAAAAAAAAAAAAGAAAAG
>NW_020799099.1:24828105-24843510 GCF_003259725.1 Athene cunicularia
GTGGGGGGGGTGTAAGTAAGTAAAAAAAAAAAAAGGAGAAAAATAAAAAAATCGCTAGCATTTCTTTGACTGGGACTGAGAGAGTCCTCCAGCCACTGGTCTTGCCTCCCTAGCTAATTTTCCTACACTCCCTAGAGTCATCATATGTACGTCATTCTTTGGGCTGGCTACCTAAGTAAGAATCACACAACTCCCAGCACCTGCTAAAACAGAAGAAAAGCCTTTCTTCCAGCTATATGAAATGAAAAAAGGTTTAGCCCACACAATGAGTATAGTCTCATGAGGGTCACCAGTGTGGGGCTTATGAGGATGTCTCCTGAGATGATCCAAGTGGCAGATTTCTGGATGCTTTTCCTAGTGGGCTTAAAGACAACAGATTTCATAATTTGGCTTGGGAGCTAATCACTTAGCTTAAGTAGTGCTGTTGATAGACATGTGGTTCCTGGCATTAGGTAGGAAGCCTTCATCTGAGTCATGAACACAGGCAGAAGCAACCACTCGCACCAAATTAGGTATGGAGCTATTACAGCTAAATACAAGGACATCTACACAGCAGTTATTCCTCTTCTCCAGTCCCCCCACTTATGGCTTTACTGAAAAGTACCTACTTCTCCTCTCACCTCTTCCTTAAAAAACCATCTGTACAAGACAGTTTTCTACACAGCACAGGAAAACAGCTGGAGATTATAAACCAACTGAATACAAGTCAGTAATCCTTCAAGTAAAGAATATATTCACGCTACCATATATTACCTACTCATTTTCAGTATGATAAAATATTGCCTCATAACTATAAAAAGTTGTTAAAGATATCCACATGTGTCTTTTTAACAGCTGGTGATTTTTCTCCTTTAGAGTTCAGAGTAGCAGTTTGAGATAAACACTTAGCTGACTGCCAAATTACAACACAGTATTGAAATAGTTAATATTTTCCTCAGAGGTAACCCTCAGTGCAAACAGTGAATGCTTCTCTCTTTCAGAACTCTTGTTTCAGGCTATCTGCTGATTTAAGAAGGAAACACTATCAATTTATGCTTGGTACTTCTTTTTAAAGGTGACTTAATTATGAGTGCTACACCTTTTTAAACAAAAGCAATGAAAAAAAATCCCAAAGCAGTGTAAAAGAAAACTGACATCTTATGGAAATAGGGATGCAGCTGTTACACCTTAGCCTGTAATAAATATCACAGAGAAAGTCATTTGACTGCAAATTTTCAGAGCCACCCTCTTCCCTTACTACTGATGGAGCCAAGGATGAGGACAACTGACTTCTCGGAACAGCCGCACTGTCACCACTGACAGGATGGTAATTTTTCCACAAGAAGCACAGGATAATAACCAGGCAATTCCAGCTACACCCTTGGAATAGAATGCCACTGACCTGGGAAGGCTGAAACATGAGTCTTAAATGGTGGTTTTCAACCCCTTTATGTAGGATTGCCACAAGTAACTTAGCCCAGACTTTGCACCTGACCCCTGGTCCTCTTGTCTCACTTGGGCAAATGGGGAGGGATGAGAAGTAACAGGAACATAATCTTACATTTATGTGTCATGAAAGCCTGATGCTTGCACAAAATGTCAGCCTGGTGTATATGGGCAGACTGACTCCACTGCCTATTCATAGGTGGGTTCTACCAAGTGGGAGAGACCACACTCCCTTCCCTGGTACTGCAAGATGTACCACATCATCCAGCAAGGTGCATTTCTGGGAAGAACAGGCAAAAGAGGAGAAAGGCTCTCTGTCAAAACACACCATGAAGCAAGACCTGTAATTCTTTTTGTTCACTGTAATTTCAAGCAATATTCAGAATTACTAAATTCTTTTAAAAATGTAATTTACTCTCATCCATAATCTAGGTCTTCATAGAACTGTAGATAGAACTTTATAAAATTCGTTTTTTCAGCAATATTTTTTATATTTTTTGAAAATGCCAAAACAAACAAACAAAAAATAACACACCAAACCAAAACCAAGAAATACAAGATTTGTCCATGCCTAAGTATTGAGGAATATTTCAAGTAAGAAACCTTACAAGCCAATTAGGACAAGAGATAATGGCCTCAGGTTGCGCCAGGGAAGGTTTAGACTAGATATTAGGAAGCATTTCTTTACAGAACGAGTTAGGTATTGTAATGAGCTGCCATGGAAGTGGTGGAGTCCCCATCCCTGAAGTTATTTAAGAGTAGAGTCAACATAGCACTTAAGGATATGGTGTAGTTGGGAAATGTCAATGTTAGGTCAATGGTTGGTCTTTTCCAACCTAGATGATTCTGTGATTCTGTAATTTCAACGTTCAAGAGAGGATGACCAGAGCCTTATAAAGATCAATGTTCCCACTATATTTTATGTTAAATCAAGAACAACAACAATGAAGCTATTCTAATCTTCTATGCTCTTCAGACTGCAAGAAGCAAGTAAATTGGCATTTATTATGTTTAAGATGCAGAAAACTCAAAGATGACTGGCTACTTCAAATGAAAGCTTACAACATTAACAAATTATCAAATAACAGACATTTTTTGCCCCATTTCTCCACTCAAGCCTCATCCTCCACCTACAAGCTTACAGTAAGGTAAAATATTTAGTATAAATACTACTTTCTGCAATTCTCCATCTGAAGTTGTTATTCTCTGCCAAATGCGTTTTCATTACCCCTTTGGAAGTCATAGTCCAGATCTTTCTGTACAGCCTTACCCACAGCTACAGTTAATACAATCTGTATGAGTGAGTCATGTGGAAGAATGCTAGCTTAACACCAGAAGGTTATGAAAGTTTAAAAAGCTATTTTTAATTTAGATAGAAGTTCATCACAACAACACAATTATGTTCTATGCCCCTGTTAACTTTCTAGTGAAAAGCTGCAGTTTCTTCATAGGAGAAGCTGGCTACACTGAAAACATTAACAGATGTTGATGTAACAGGATGAAAAAAGTGTCTTGCCTGTTCACTTTAAAAAAAAAAAAAAAAAAAAAAAAAAAAAAAAAGGTAATCCAAAGCTATCAGTCTGAGAAAGTGAGCATTTTGCAAACTGTACTTCCTAGAGGATACTTCATATTTCCTTAACAAAGACTAACTGAACTTCAACTCTAAAAGTGAAACAGATAAAATACAAAGTCCAATCTAACCCAACGTTCAGAAATTACATTCTTTCATCAACCTCCTCCTAACAACAAGGTATTGGCAAAGAAATCCACATACATATAGATGCAGTGCAAAATTTGTTCACAAAAATATAAAGTATGTCAGTTCTTGAACTGGGTTTAGTAAGGAACAACCTACAAGGACGTTCCATACTTATGACTGCTATATACTGAATTTCTTAATACATTTTATAATACTGATACAAAAAGAACTGAAGAAACATTGACATCGTTTCTAAACTATCAAATATATTTGTATGTATCAGTATTATAGGACAGAAAACAAAAGACAATTAACTTCTCCTTACCTCTTTATGCCATATCATCTATTTTCTACACAGAAAAATTGAGGTATTATCACAGATGAGCTTAACCTAGACAACACAAGTAACAATAGTAATATAGATGCTTCAGTAGAAGCTTTAAGTGTGTGCCAGAATGCAAAACTGAAGCACTCTCCATCATTAAAGACACTGCTAAACACACTAGCACAGGTGTATTAACTCCCGCTATAGTCACATCTTGAATTTTGCTGAGCTAGAGTAACCCAGTGTCAGCACTCTCCACAGGGAACTTCACCTGAGACTGCTGCAGCCTTACAAGCACTGACAGCAGAACCACTTAAGCTAGCTTCGAAAATATACTTCGTTCCCCTCTCAGGTGTTTCCATCCCCATGTCATCCCTGGCCTTGTGTTGGCACAAGAATCTGCGCAGACTGCACAGACATTTCAGATGTTCTCTCTCAGATAATTAGTTTTAACCTGCCATAGTTCTGAATTCTAGTTCACTGTACAAATGCTTCAAAACTTCTAGAAGTTGAGTCAGAACCTGATCAGAAGAATTTATTTCAGTAGCACTGCCTGTTCTAAAGTACTCAAAAACTACAGCCTAACACTAGTTTCAATCTTAGCAGCAGTGTTGCTTATGCCAGGTTACACAGCCTTTGATCCCTTGTTTCAAACCCCTCTCCCTCCCATACAGAGAGGAATAGAGGTGTGATTGTTCATTTAGTTTGCATGAAAAACAACCCAGGAAAAAAAGGAGGCCACACCTCGTAAAATGGCCAATCTAGATTACTGATGACTTTAAACATAATACAGAGGTGAATGGTGAGGTAGAAGACAGAGGAGAACTGGAGAGATGAAGGGGGCTGGGGAGGCCAGGGATATTGCTGGTTGAACCAGCAAGGGTGATCACAGGAATTCAAGTACAACCAAATCTGTGGATGTTGTACATCATACTGATGAAATCCTTTGTTGTTCTGTTCCTCAATTCCTTGTCTATAGAATAGGACTAATGCTTAGTACGCTTAGGGCACTCCAGTAAGGTAAAGAAGTTAAAAATTAAGTTACTCAGTATATTAGTCATGAGAGGATAGAAAAAGAGGGATACAATTCTTCTTGAAGACACGTCAACAAAAAACAGAAAGAAATAAGTAGTTTTCTTTCCTTTTCCTGTAACGAAAGTACAGGAGAAATAAATGCTAAGGGTTTTGACATGATGGAGCCAGCTTGCCAGAGAGAAAAAAGCTCTTAGAACTGAGAGCAAGCATCACAGCAATAGACGTTCTGAACCCTGCTCAGAGGGAGCTCGAGCTGGATGTGCTCTCATGTGCTGCTCAAAGCATTCCAGACCTTTAATTGTCCATGGTTGCCTTTGCATCTGAGCAGCAAGCAGACCCACAGCATTACAAGGGAAGAGAAGAACTGACATCGAATAGCACCCAGCTACAGGATAATTAGCCATCAATGTAACATCCTAACCAGACTTTCATTATGTATTACCAAAACAAGATTTTACTTCTAAATTATGACTCGTTCTTGTATTTTAAGGCTCATTATTTTCTTGGATGTTAACAAGCTTTAATTAATATCAAGATGTGAAAGACCAATTAAGTAGTGAGGTCACAGTGAGGTCACCTGTGCACATACTGGGAGCCAAATTTTACATACTGACATCTCTCTGCAACCACTTAGCAGTAAGCAGCTAGTACAGATGAAGCAAGCTATACAAAGTCATGTAAGGTTTAATAAGTTAAAATGATTAGCTGGAAGCAGAAATATGTATAAAAGGATCTTGCTGAATTCACATCTGATTATGCCTTTTAGCAGTTTTTATTTTTACAATTAAGAGAAAGTAAACAATTTCTCTACAGTTCTAAACATCTTTGGTCCCAGAATAACAAATCAACAAGCTATCTTTAGAATATACTTAGTGGTTTTCAAACTTCAGGAAGTATTTTCTCCCTAAAGCAACACCAAGATGAACTGATTAGTATACAAGTATATGCAAGAACCCTAAACGACAACCAATTCACATTATAGGCTGACAAGCAGAAAAACTAGCAGAAGATACCTGAACAACTGAAATCCTAAAAACCAAGCAGTTTATCATTCCTGTTAAGATCATGATATTCTTTGCTCCAGACTTCAGAAAAGCATTTCTTCCTTGACCTAGGACATACAGAAAAGTTAATATGCTCTGCAAAGCTTTGACAATTGTATTTGAGCTAATTAACAGGACATCTGCAGGCACCATTAAAAAAAAAACCCTAAAGACAGAAAACAATACTGTGACATTACTACTATCATAATTTATTAGCTAAAGAATAGTACAAGTGGAGCTTCTACCAACATAGTTTAAGGTGTTTACCTGTTGTGGTTTCAGCTCTTTGGATGTGATTACAAATTAAAGTTTGTTCAAGCTTATTATCTGTATGAAGCTGCTCTGTAACATTTTAATTGGCAGAGCAAGCAGGGCGTACTGATAGAGGGATTATTACAGAGGCATGGTTATGACCCTTTTCCTTTTGGGAATGGAGTGGGCAAAGGAGAAGTAGTGTGAGCCTGAAGCAACTGTGAGGAAGGTGGAGAAATGCGGTGGAGACATGCGAGATGGCATAAGGAAAGGAACTATTTGAGCCCTCCTGGGTGCCTGCCTGATACAAGCACAGGACCAGTCTAAGTATTACCAGCAGTTGGAAAGGGATAGTTCTGAGAGGCAGTTGAAAAAAGATTGTGTGGAAGCAGACCTACAGTGAGAGAGAGAGTGGATGCGTTTCTTGGAACAGAGGACTGTGCTCACGTTAAGCCAAGTGAAAAAGCCCCTCAGTGTTGTCCAAATTTAAAAATTGATTTCAGGTATGGATCCTGAGGGCTGGGATGGGGACATCTGGGGAGATTCTGAGACCAACATTATTGAAGTGGAAGCATGAGAACAGAAAGATGTGAGACCTCTTATTAAACCAGAGAGGCAAGAGGGTCCACAGGGCAGAAACCCTCAAATTACACGTGTTCATGCCACTCCATGAATGGGACCCAAACTTAGTGACTTATAAGCTAAGTTCTCACAGGTAAACCAAGTGAGACAGAGACAGAATACTTCATGTTTCACTAACTGGAGGTGATCAGATATTGTTGAGTCATGATGAGGCTCGAGTGTTTTGGGGACCTGGTGTGGTTTTGAGTGATGGACTGGCAGGTGATCAGTCTATAACATCCTGGGTGGCATACTGGGATAGGGATGTGGACCCCAGAGAACGAGGAGAGCCTCTTACCATTCAGATCAGCAGACTGGCAGAGGGGATGCAGAAGGCTACTTGTGTACAGACAGACAATGCATGAGAGACAGCACCAGGGGATACCCATGGCTGCACCAGGTAATCCAACCCACCTTAGGCCTCTCATTAGGGGGCTACCAGACACCTTAAAAATACATGTCCAGTCCCTCAGAGAGAAGATCCAAAGAGCCACAGAATGTAACCAACAAAACCCTCAAAATCCACTCGCGCATGTGCTAACTTGGGCTGAATCACTGCATGACTTAGTCACCCACATGCACAAAATGGGGTGGATGGATCTGGGTGGTGGTGCAGACAGGAGCAGGAGGGTCTGACAAGCTAGCTGTGAGCCTTGCGCTGGATGCCCCCCAGGATCCTGAACCCTTCTGCAGCAAGTTGGATCAAATTGGCAGTCAGGAGTGGAATAACCTGCAGTGAAAGGCATTGGTGTTGGGGGTACTCTGAGCTGTTACATGGGCAGGCCACTGAGTACATATGAAGGCTAGTGGAACTGCTGCAGGGAAAAACTGGCACCAGCATCTGCCCTCCCACAAAACAGGAAGTAAAGCCCTAATGCTCTAATGTCCTTGTGAGGGAAATTAATTCCCCCGCTACCAAAAATGCTGCCACACAAACGCAGCACACACTGGATGAAAACAGAAACCCCCACCATATTAGCATCTGGTGGATAGTTCCAGACTGTTAAACCAAAATCCCAGTCATGAGAAACTGAAGCCCCTCTTTTTACTCTCTTACAGAACAATGGGGAGGTGGACAATCCTGCGGTTCTTACTGGTGGCAACAGCGGTCAGCGCAGATGACTCAGACCTGGATGACAATGTCATGGCAAAGATGATGGTGGGATTCATGCAAATAATGGCCCTAACATCAATAACTGTTTGATTAGCCACCCCACGATCAGTTGAGGATCCCTTGCCGATTTTTGTACAGGATGTCAACATCGCTAGCTCTTGAATTAACATGGGCTCAGCGTGACAATTATAGCTAGAGATTTCAGAGACAAAGTGGATATAGGCTACACCTATATTGCTTACAGATGGTCGCTGGGCATAATAAATCTTAGTTCAGTATGGGATGCTGAGTTTAATTATATTCTCCAGCCAACCCACAAGGCGACTGGGTGAAATCCCAATGGCTCTACATTCTGCCCTGAAGTCCCATGTGGAACCACTGAGCATGGCTCCCCACAGAACATTGACAATTGCTCCCTATTATACACCAAACCACAAAATGCCTCCTGGTGTATCAGACATCCTGACAGAGATAATAACAAGTGCCCCAGAGCATGTAATAACTCATTCAGCTATCAACTAAATTGTACATGGGCCAGGTACACCTATGGACCTGGCTGGAAAGAGGAGAAAGATAAGACACACCCAGCAGGAGAATCCCCAACTCTGGGACTGCCAAACAGAAATTGAATGCAAGGATATAGACAAGATGCCCCTGTTGGGGCTACACCCACTGGCCCAAGAGGCCTTAAATACAAGGCTGCCTATGCAGCAACACATTAATGATCCTCCATCTTAAATTGCCACAATCAAGGCTATTGCTGTCCTCTCACCACTATCCCAGGCTCATGCTGAACATCTCTCTTCCCTGAACCCCCTAATCACAGAATCATCTAGGTTGGAAAAGACCTTCAGCATCATCCAGTCTAATCATTTACCTAACATTGACAGTTCCTAACTACACCATATCCCTCAGTGCTATGTCGACCTGACTCTTAAACACCTCCAGGGATGGGGGACCCCACCACCTCCCTGGGCAGCCCATTCCAACACCTAACAACCCATTCTGTGAAGAAATACTTCCTGACATTTAGTCTAAACCTTTCCTGGTGCAACTTGAGGCCATTACCCCTTGTCCTATCCCTTATTACTTGGTTCAGGAGACTCATCCCCAGCTCTCTGCAACCTCCTTTCAGGGAGCTGTAGAGGGCAATGAGGTCTCCCCTCTTCTCCAGACTAAACACCCCCAGTTCCCTCAGCCGCTCCTCGCATGACCTGTGCTCCAGACCCTGCACCAGCTTCGTTGCCCTTCTCTGGACACGCTCGAGTCATTCAATGTCCCTTTTGTAGTGAGGGGCCCAAAACTGAACACAGGAATCGAGGGGCGGCCTCACCAGTGCCGAGTACAGGGGTCAGATCCCTTCCCTGTCCCTGCTGGCCACGCTATTGCTGACATAAGCCAGGATGCCATTGGCCTTTTTGGCCACCTGGGCACACTGCTGGCTCCTGTTCATCAGGCTGTCAATCAACCCCCCCAGGTCCCTCTCTGACTGGCAGCTCTCCAGCCATTCCTCCCCCAAGCTTGTAGCGCTGCTGGGGGTTATTGTGGCCCAAGGGCAGCCCCTGGCATTTGGCCTTATGGAAACTCCTCCAGTTGGCCTCAGCCCATGGCTCCAGCCTGTCCAGGTCTCTCTGCAGAGCCTCCCTACCCTCGAGCAGATCAACACTCCCACCCAACTGGGTGTCATCTGCAAACTCGCTGAGGGTGCACTTGATCCCCTCATCTAGATCATCAATGAAGATGGATCACAAAGAAGGAGCGGCCCCGAAACCAAGCCCTGGGGGACACCACTCATGACCAGCCACCAACTGGTTTTAACTCCATTCACCACAACTCTTTGGACCCAGCCATACAGCCAGTTTTTTACCCAGTGAAGCGTGTGCCCATTCAAGCCACAAGCAGTCAGTTTCACCAGGAGAATGTTGCGGGAAACAGTGTCAAAGGCCTTGCTAAATCAAGGTAGACAACATCCACAGCCTTTCTCTCATGCAGTAAGTAATCCAGTATGGGTGTGCTCTAATGGTCACCTATGCACTCCTGGCTATACCCAGCTATCCCAAAACTGGCTTGCACATTAGCTGTGCTTTCCCTGTTTGTCCTGTCTACCAGGAAGGGCCTATACCACATCAGTGGTGGGTTTGCATACCAAGGAAGGTATGGACAGGGTGGCAAAAGGCATCAAACAGGATTGGGTGATTACTGGAGTCAATCTTTGGAACGGGGATTGCACTAGTGTGAAACCAACAGGCTAATCAGGAGGTTAGCTTCCAGCTGGAAGCACTAATAAACTCCACACATGACAGCACAGGCTTTCTGAACCAAGATGACTATCCAAAACCAAGCCGTATTGGACTTAATCCTATCAAAGGAAAAAGGCACATGCAAAAAGATGAATTTATCAGCATGTCATGTCCACATTCCAAATGTTTCAGTGCCTCTACAAGAACAAATTAACAAAATGAAGATGGCTAGAGATACCAGAGAGATTGCTAATGCACTAAGGACTAATTGGCTATAGAAGGTTTGCAACACGCTTGGGTTTTCTTTGTTGGGATGACTAACTAGCCTCCTTCAGTGTTTGATAATGCTTATAATCATAATTGCTGTAATTTGTATTATTATAAACTGCATTAAGAGCATCATAACAAAATCCATGTCCACTGTAAAGTATGTTTCCTTAAATGCTGTCCCTGAAGCTAATGTTCTCCTGAATCCCACCTGTAACACTGATGTGCCCCTAAAATGGACCCATGCAATTGACATTCCCCTGCCCCCTGCACTTGGGCTGCATATCCCAATACAGCCCTAGGGTGGTACCCACCTGTTTGTCCATTGCTATTGTAAACTGTTACTAGAATGTTGGTTATCATTACATTTGATGGTTTCTATCAATGATTGACTGTTAAACATTGATTGCTAATGGTATCGTTTAAGAGCCATAAGACATTTGATGAATGATGATCCAAAGTGGCATTGCAACTCACCAACATCATACCCCCTTCTAACTTCAGAGGCAGCTGCACCACCACTCCAAAGAAACCAGTCAGAGCATGACTAGTCACAGGGTGGAGTGTGGCAGGAACACACTCACCCTCCCCCTAACCCCCCCAGGGCCTAGGTCTTTTAACGAGGTGGCTCTTTCACACCCTTATTTAAATGCCTCTGGTGGCACACTGCACACTCAGCCCTTCTGTGGTGAGAAAAGTGAGGCAGAACCCCTGGTCAACAGAAAAGGCCAACAAAATTCCTCAGTCAAGAGAAGTTTCTAGAATGCTGACCATATATGATCACAGTTGAGATCTGACCAGGCTATAAAATGGGGTCCCTGCCAGACCCCCCCCTCTGAATAGTTCTCCTCAGAGCAGCTGGTCTGTGATCAGAAGCCCTCCCCTTGGGACAGGGATGACACCCAAGGAAATTTCTTAGGATTAAGTGCCCTCACCCCCCCCTTGGTGAGTGAATACTTCTGGATATCCTTGAGCAAGCCCTCGCCCCCTCTGGGTGAGCAATTACATATTCTGGGTACCCTTAAGTGAGAGGCTTTCCCTTCAGTGAGTGAGTGTGTGCACAGGTTGGAGTCATCCTCCTTACATGTCATCATTCTTTTGAGTTGGCGTGTATTAATAACTTCTCCAACTGGTACACCAAATCTATAGCTTGTTAAGTGTTTTCTGAGCATTGATTTGGTTACCCCTGCTGTCTCTTTGGTTTTGGGCTGTTTGGATTTGGTTACAAATTAAAGTTTGTTCAAGTTTATTATCTGTGAAGCTGCTTTGGTATACCTCCCTCACACCTGCAACACACAAAACCTTGTTCTTAAAGATTCTTCACCTAATGGGATCTTTATAACATCTGCTGAGCAACACATGCGTGATACAATATACATAGTACTATGCATCCTGAGGAACTCACTCGCAGTTCAGTTTCCTAAGGGTCAGACTGAAGAATGTAAAGCCTACAAAATAGCACAGGATCCTGTTAGACTAGGTGGTTTGTTTTCTTGTTTCATTTATTTTTCATCATTTGGGGGTTGCTTTTTTCTTCCTCTTATTTAGTTGGGAGTGGGTAAGAGGGAGACAATGATGCCAAAACTTTTTAGGACATAAAAAGAGTCTGCTGTCATTCATTTTGTGTAGTCACAGTTCAAACACAAACCTGATTTTATTTCCTTTGTTGTAGCACTCTATTTAGAGTGCTTAAGAACACAGTCAAGGGGAAATAGCAGTTTCCTCATGTTTTTTTTGTGTCCCATAACATAACTAAATCAACTTCAATTAAATTAAAATGTTTTAGTTAAATAATCAGTGTAATTTTTCACTTCCCATTTACACTTAAGAATTCATACACTAGAAAAATTCCCCCCCCCCCCTTTTTGTTAGCTGGTATAGTAAGGGATATTACCCTTCTTTCCTCTCCTGGCCCCCACTGCACAACAAGTCTGATCTTACTCTCAGTTCTTCTACCCCATCACAGATGCAATGCTGTTATTATTTGCTCTATCCACTCCTCAGGTTGCCTTGTACATCCTTTCATCTCACACATTTCATGACACAAAAATTTTAAGTCATTCTAACACTCTTGAGCACTAAGCTTTCAAACCAGCATAAAAGAAAATATATACAATCTGGGCACAAACACTGCATTTCTCAGTGACTAAGATTTAAATCAGCAAGACATGAGGAAGAGTTCTCCCATATTGTTTCTTGGAGCTTTTTAATTGATGTATCTTCAGTGTTTCAGTTTTACATAAACATTATTCTTCTAGACTTCACCAGCTAGGAGTGATTTTTTTAGAACACAATTATTTATTCACAGTTCTATGTTCTATTTACTCAATGACCTTTCCCATGAAGGAATGTCACTGTCCCTCCCAGCATTGTATTTTAACACCTGGATATATCACCTGCATCCTTGGCCCTGCTTCACTGAGTCCAGTTCCCAGACTCTTACCAACCTGACTTAAGAGTATTCCCACTTTCAATGGTCAGCCTGTCTTTTACCAAAATGCTGTTCAGTGCTGACATACTGCTTGACACATCTGAATACACCAGGACCTTTCGGATCAGATATCTCCAAGCATTTTACACACTCACCTCAGGACAGTCTCTGATTATTAATCCCCCTAAATAAGTAGCAGTATCTAATGCTATTTAGCAGATAAGCCAAAGTTCTTTAAGAACTTTTCATGTCAGCTTTAGAATATCAGAATCATATTTTCTCAGCTTTCTGCAAATAGTTCCTATTCCTATCCACTAGTTTTTCTACTCAGTATTTTAATGCAATGTATGCAATGTAAATAAGTCTTCATGGAACATGTCAACCAGTCACATACTGAACCCATTAGCCAAAATACTGTGTCAGGGAGGAGCAGAAAACATTGTATAATTACTTGTAGATATGAACAATGCCCGTAACTATTTCAAACTCTCCCCCTCACAGTTGTCAATTACAAGATTTTATTTTTAGTCTGTCATTTCCATAAGTTTAAAAAGTTCACCCAAAATTTAAGAAAGCATTTCCCTTAGTTTTTTTCCCCAAACAATAATTTTCTACTAAGGTTTATATTCAGCTAAATATTTCATCATCCTCCAGTAGCTGGCAAATCACCATATACTTCAGAACTTCAGTTAAAGAGACAACTGCAAGTATGTTATTAAATATTAATATATTTTGTGCAACTGAAACAATTACAGAAGTGGCTTTCTGACCCAAACTAAATTGGTGCTCATTTACCTTAAAAGTGCCCGACTATAAATTGCAGTAGTTGAGGAACTGCTTCATAAGCAGCTCAGTCCACAATGCAGAGATGTTCTGTAATATCATTAGCTGTCTCAGTTAAGACCATCCCTGCAGGCAACCTCAGGACAAGCTTAATCCATGAACTATCCTGCAAGCGGTCCTCTTCTGCCATCCCTGCAGCAGACAGCAGTGGCCACTGTCAAGACAGCTAGGTTGTTTTGTGTGAGGGCAACCTCACTGGAGGCAAGTCATCCTCCTAAAGGCTGTTCAAGGAAAAGATGAAAAACACCAGCACTCTTTGCATGAAGGAATGAAGGGCTAGCTATCATATTAAATCACCAGCTGCAATGTTCTCTTACAAAAAGAGGCTCCGACAGCTAAAAAGTATTTTGCATGATGTTCTGTTCTGGAACAAAGTGGAGTAATATGCATGAAGAATCCCTCTAGAAAGGTACTTGTGGTTTCCCAAGGAAAAAAGTAGATGAAGTTACTAATTTGTGTTTGAAGTGTTAAGGAACAGAACTCTAAATTCAATTTGCAATTAGTATCTAACTGATTTTCTAGAAAACACACAAGATTTTTCAGTGGATAACAGCCTAGTAAAAATAGTTTCATTATTAAAAATGTATCTAGCTCAAGATTTGAGAAATAGGAAACATTACATAAAAAGATAAAAAGATTTTGTCTAAATGAAATTCCAAAGAGGGGGAAAGATATAAAAAAACAACCGCAAGACTGATTAATCAAGAGTTACTACAACTTCGTAAAGTGATCATCAACAAAAAAGTGTTATATTTTGAATGACTGTCCCAGGACATCGAGGAGGGTATGTGGAGGGGTGTGTGTGCAGCATTAGATTCTTAAAAGAAAACTACTTTTTAACTTAAACCAGAGACAACTAGTACCTTGCAGGACAACTTCATCATTGCACCTTTTAATTAAACATACCAAATCATCCAAAATTGATTTTTATGCAATATCTTTTGGAAATAATTAGTGCATTATTCTAAGATACCTTAATTTTACTGAAAGTATTATTGCTGGCAAAGTTTACAATGCACACAATTCACATACCAAATAACACAAGCACATAAAAGGTCTAAACAAGGATCAAAGTTGATGGACAGATGAAAGCACAGAGGCTGCAAGAAGGGGATGGTATTCCTAAAGTGACTGTGACCCTTGGCCAAGCCCATGAAGAGCAGCTCCCTTTAAAAAGCTTATTAACTACCAAGGGCTAATGATTCAGATGTCTTCTAGGAAGGCATCTAGAGTTTTGCAAGCCTACTAACTGCTGGCTGGCACGTGAAGGAAAGGATGGGAGGTGTCTGTGCTCCCTTCCACAACTTAGATCTCTTGTGGGACCAAAATTCCAAAGTTTTTTAATTCAGCCTGCCTTGTATTGGGTAGCACAGACCAAGTAAGAACCTTGCATAGATTTTTAAATCATGAAAGACTAGTTTTAACAGCAGACAAAACAATAAACAAAGAATATTTCACTGTAATTTTTACTACACCCTTGGCTTTAATGAAGACAAACTTTGCTCCATCTATCAAAAATCCCAAATATGCTTACCTTTGAAAGCTACAACTCCTGTGAAGACAAATATCTTCCTACACTAATTCATGCCAGACAGAGCAGCTTATGCTGTACCAGTGCTCAAATTCATACACTCACTACAGAAGGTCCAATGTATTAATTTTCATGTCTTGAAAAGAACAGACTAGAAATATTTTCAGGTCACTTCTTATTATAGGCCTTTTACTGTCACAGAAAAGTAACAGTGTAAAGTAAAAGTAACAGAGAAGTAACTATCCTGCAGCGGGTGTCTCTGGCAGACTCTCTTTCAAGGCACATAGTGATAGGACAAAGGCTACGGACACAAGGTGCAACAACAGAAATTCTGACTATATGTTCTGAAAAAGATTTTCACATGACAGGCAGTCAAATATTGAAGCAGGCTGTCTAGAGAAGCTGTGGAATATCTGTCCTTGGAGATATTAAAAACTCATCCTGAATATCAACCCTGAGCATTCATCTAAGCTGGTCCTGCTTTGAGTGGGGGTCTGGTCTAGATGACCTCCAAAGTCCCTCCTAATCTAAATCACCTTATGACTCCATGAAACTCCAAGGAGGATCAGAAGGGGGGGG
>NW_020799099.1:24843560-24849624 GCF_003259725.1 Athene cunicularia
GGGGACGGGGGACGGGGGACCCAACTGTACCACATTGTAAAACAATACCTTAACACACATACACCAGTATACAGAATGATGTTTGATTTCTGCTTATAAAAATGAGGAAAGGGTTGTAGAAACTGTTTTCCAATTTATTTTTTTTTTTAGATAGTCTACTCTGTTGAGCCAGTGGTTCTGTTCCATCTCCCTATAACCAAAATTGAGGCTTTTTTTTAAATGCCAATAATCAATAACATCTAATTAACAAAAATACCAATCTCAAATTTCTTATGAAAAAAAGTCATCACTTGCCTTTACAACAGAAGACAGACCTTTTTAAAAATCAAATTAACTGTACTGGTCTTAATATTTGAATGATTTACAGCTGGCAGCCAAAATAGGTAGGAGTCATATAAGTTCTTAAAAAAAGTATAAACAGTACTTGTTTGATGTAATGGAGGTGAAGGAAGGCAACCATAAGAGAGATGACGCCAGTACGATCTAATGGGTAAGAACAGACATTATCAAGGTGTGAAGCACACACCAGTACTGATGCTCAAGCCACCTCAAGTTCTACATCTCCACAGAGTACATGCATATTCAGAGCCAGAAGGCTTCTTGTGTGGCTGTGCACTGAAACACATCCTACTACTCCACCCAATGCAAAGAGACAGGAAAGTGCAGGGTATTTCTGGTATATTTATTTGGCACTCCAGTACACTGATAAGAGTCAGTAGAAACTGAGCCCCTGACTGTCCACTGAATTAGTCCTCTAGCACTTGAAGCTTTGGACCCTACTACAGACTACAAAAACAGATTTTCATTCTGCCCACAAAAGAAAATTATCAGACCAGTTTAGATTTACAGGATCTCAGGAGGTCTCTAATCCAACCTTCTGTTGAAATGATGGTTCAATACTGAATTCAGACCAAGTTGCTTACGGTTTTGTCCAGTCAGGTCTTGAAAACCTCCAAGAATGTGGTGGAGGGTTTGTACTCTGCAGTGCAAGTTTGTCGATGTATATAGATACTTACTAATTAAGAAAGTAAGAAAAAAGGAATACTGTAAGCAGAACTGAAATGGAATTCAATAAATGCAACTGCCAGTGCAATTAGAAATGCAAAAGAAAGTCTAATGACTAAATGATTTTCAAGAATCCTGTGCAATTTTTAACAATATAAAGTATTATATATTCACACTGTATACATACATACACACACACACACACACAGGCTTTATATATACACAAAAAACAGCACAGAAAATATATCAACATTACATGGCTTGGCACAGAGCCAAGAATAGTTGGTGCCAACAGTCATGGTATATCCTCTACTGCCTGTCTGGAAGCATTGCCCAAACAATTTTGAAATGGCTTGTTGTACAAGAATAAAATTCAGCATGCAGCAATAGTCTTGAGTTGATACAGCAAGAGCAAGACTGCAATTTGTAAAGGCCTGATAAAAGGATGCTGCAACAATCATGATGCCAGATGATGAGAGCTGGGATGAGAGGTTTAACTATGTGGATAGAATACAAATCTCACACATTTTCTGCAGGAAGAAACAGGGTGATTGCGTGTGTAAAACAACAGCAGCAGTTTCTCTGTGGAGATGTGCCGTTTCTCAAACCTGTACTGAGACAACACAAAGTGATGTGGAAAAAGGGAGCACACCTTTGTTTCTGGCAGTCTTTCTGTCCAGTGGGCTTCTACAGATACACAGTCAGTTCCTTAATTACTGATCCTACCAGTCAGGCATAAAATGACCTCTCCCTACCTCTGTAAAAAGGCAGCCGGGTGGTGTTTCTCAGAATGCTGCTTGGTCTGGCATTGCTGTACCAGCAAACAGAAACACCTGCCACTGGGAGGAGCTGTAGTCATAGTCAATTTTAAATCCTTGACCTCCACTCTGGAGACTGCAAACCTGAGGAGAGTTACCATTCCTGTACACCAGGTTCTGCCAACCGGAGAGAAGCTGCCTGCTTCAGCAGACAGAACAGTGACTGAACAACCACAGAGAACTAATTCTATGTTTTATAAAACTGGAGTCAGACTTTTGGACGTTGAAATAGCCTGTCATTTTTGTTCTTCCCTAGGTCAGTCCAAAGTTTCGCGTGAAGCTATGCTGTCTGAAGCAAGTGTAGAGTAACCCAGGTATGAAAAAGGAACCAGTTTCCCTGAATCCCCAAGTGCGAAAAATCACTTTCTCTGTATCTACTACAAAAGATGAAGTACTGCAAATACACACACACCACACACACACACACTCCTATTGATGTTTATTCCTTTGACCACACCTTCACAAATGGGACAAAATAAACACTTCAGTCTTCACCATGTTATCTAACAGAGGAAACAACAACGATCAAAAGCCTGGAATGGCAACAACAGACTGAAGCAGTGCTTCACTTTTTTTTTTTTTTGTCACTGAGCCTAGAACAGCATAGCAAAACTAATGAGGTTCAGCAGGACTCACACCCCCAGGCCACAGTCCTCCTTCCCTCTACTGCTGCCACCTCCAGCCCAGGACTTTTCCCAACCCCTACAGCATCTGTAACAGGCTCTCCTGTGGTCACAGTCCCTCCTTGGCAAGATATAAGTTATAAAGCATAAACTCCTAAGCCCTGGCAATGCACCACAACCAACACACAAGCCACCTCTGAGAATTATGTGGCCCAGCAGAGCCAGAAACTGCCACTGGTAACAATTTTAGATGCATGTATCTCAACTCTGGATGCCTGCACCCACCACCACTGACTACAGTGCCACACAGATTTGTTAACCTCTGGCTTAGACTAATAACAAAAGTAAGGAAAGGAAAGCAGGACTCTTTAAAAGTAAAAAGCATGTGTGTATGGAGGAAACTAAATTCTATTTATCCTACCTACAAGCAAATAGAAAGGAAAAAATGGAACTGAGCTGCAGGAAAGGTGACACGGTGAAGGGGGCAAGGCAGTAGGGTGAGTCTACAGATCACAAAGTGGCAAAAGAATATGGCTAGGTTTTCACATAGACTTTCCTTCACTAAAGACTTGAAAAGAGATCAAAACACTCCTGACAGACACTGGTCCAGATACAGTACATTTGTCTTGAGGGTCTTAGTGATCTCCCAGAGCCCCTTCTGGCCCTAGTTTCTCCTAATTAACACATGTGGCAAGATAACAGGAGGTTAATACAATTTCTAAATGACATTTTACACAGAACTAACTGTCACATCACAACCAGTATTTTGGTAAATACATGAGGCCTTAGCAGCACAGCTGGTAGTGCTCTCTAGTGGAGATAAAGGAGGAAACGCTTCAGACTTCAATGCCATGGTGGCTTCCCCAAACAAAAAATAAACTCATTTTGCTGTATTTCAAAGATGTCATTTAAATAATCACAATTCACTGTAAACATCAATACTGCTATTCACAGCTGAAGAGGCAAAAGCAGAGTGAACACCTACAGACCACAGATTTTCTAGATATCTACAGAAGATAAAGCTTTTTTTCTTTTCCCTCCATAAGCTCAGTACATTTCTTCTTATCAACTTACCTCACTACAGGCATATGACAGAACAAGGAAGAGGCTGGAGAACATTATTATACAATATTTAAAGTGTGCTTTACTATCCATATCCAAAAGCAAGAGATACAAGTAACTACTCCAAAGCTTTAAAATAAATGGATGATAAACTAGAACACCAGTGAAGTGGAGCCCCTCTATTGTACTCCTCCATTATTAACATCACAGTTGATGTTGCTTCAGAAAGATGACATACAAACACAGCACAGTACTTCACTCTAAATAGAGCAAAAATCAGTTCTAACCACAGGCAATTTTATTTATTGGAAAATTTTGTATCAGGAGTCAAAGAAGCTAAAAAGCTTGTTAAGAACTCTGTCAAACATGCATTTTTGAATGCAACACTTTGGTGACAACAACAAAAAAAAACAACAACAACAAGACTATCCTTATCACACTACCATAGGCATAAGACCTCAGTTGCATACTTTTGGGATCTTCTGACCCCCAGTCCCTACACATTGAATAATCTTAATGGTATGCCAAAACTATTTTCTCAGTGGTACACTTATACATCAAAGGTAACAGGAAGGGAACAAACTGTTTCAGGTTATCTGTCAAGATGAATTAGAATTCAGCTGGAGATTCAGAGCTAAACCTTTGTGGAAACCTTTGTGTTACTGGTGTTGCTCCTCCTTTTTATTTTGGAAGAGGAAATGAGACTTGTGAATAATTCCTGTGGGCTGACTGGAATTTGTGATTAGAGCTGGTAGAGAATAGAATGGGAATGTTGAGATTAGATGTTGGATTTCATATACATCAGTAAAACTTCTAAATCCCAGTTAGGTCCTCATTTATATCTGTGCAGCCTTAAAACCTCCAAATCAAAAGTTAAAGGGCATTTTCAATGCAATTTGAACTCATTCTTCATGATTACACAGGTTTAGTTCTACTAAACAGAACTGAACAAAAGTCTGCAACTGCCAAACAAGGGAGAAATTTTTCAGCAATTTAGCAGTAACATGAAAAAAACAGATGCATACACAGGAAGCTATAGTGAGAATAATTTCAAGATAAATTTACAAAGACACCAAAACTTAAGCTATGGTCACAAAGATTAACAGTTATTTGTGCATTTTGATCACCAACTGTCTAAATAGACAATCATTAAGAAGTGAGGCACTGCATTAAGCTTGTCCTGTTCAAAAGGTGAAGACGATTTAACAGATCTCTGAATGCCAGTGCATGCTTACAGATGTTGATGTGATTAGGAGGACTTTGGTGGAAACATTAAGCAACAAAACAACTTACACATTAATCTGTGTATTTTTATCAGTTTTCTATAAGAAAGTTTCAACAGCCTCCCTGAGGTCCCTGCTTAATCAGTTAACTGAGGGAGAAGGAAGAAGCAGTTGTATGCAACCTCACACAAAGAAATACAAAACATTAATCAGCCATTAACAGAGCATTTAATGTTGATCTTTTAGTCCCATCAAGGGCTTACTGCCTTAGGATCTGAAACTACCACCAATGATACTTCGGCTGGAGAGGATTTTTTTCTTTTAATTTATAAGCATTGGAATAACCCAACTTTTCATGATGCAATAGTTCCCATGAGTAATCCACGATAACCTCAAACAGTTTCAACACAGTGAATCAAGCTACTCATTCAACAATTCTGTTTTGCAATTGGAAGACAGTAAACAGAAATGGCAAGGCATTTTTTCAATGACGCTTTCAGAGACCAAGGCTCACCTCTGCTGGTAGGGGTAATGAATGTAATGTAACATTATCTTCTCTCAGACTAAATTAAGACTACAGTGTAGGCAAAAACTTATTACTGGCCTTGTACACCAGTCTTTTAATGGCTTACATGCCATTGAATTAGGTACATAAAGTTAGACAAGCTTATTCTCTTACTGTTCTAAGTACGCTCTGTACCTATTTTCAGACCATGATTTACAAAGAAAAACCCTCACAGAGCAACAGAGATACAAATACCTGTGGAAAGCCAGCTAAATTTACAGTAATGGGAATTTGCAGTGTCAAAAGAGATAGGATGCCAAGTTTTCTACTGAAGCAACTGAAGCCCTAGCAATCAGTCTCTGATATTAAGGAAGGTTTGCAATATTATTTCTTGTTCAGTTTAGTTTGCATAAGATTAAAGAATGGTGTGTCAAAGCAACAGTCCCTGGGGTCTTTCAAATTCTTTGAACAGTCAACCTAGTTTTAGCACCAGGTATGGAAAACTACCAGTTCTGCTTTCTTACCTTGTATCAGCAGACAGAATAAATTTCACTTTCTAGCAAGCAAAACATCACTGAAGTGGATGAACATCAAGAAATTCCTCAGTACAATCTTGGATAAGAATCTGTACCAAAGGCATCTAACATTTTTCTGTGTTAATATGGGTATGTAGCTAATTGTGAGAGAAACAGAGTAAGCACTCTGGTCTAAAGCACCATACCTGTCATTCTACTGTATACCCAGAATCATATGGATCCCTTTGAAGTAGTTCATGTGTGTGTGTGTATAAGTCATATATATATATATATATATATATATATATATATA
>NW_020799099.1:24849674-24872803 GCF_003259725.1 Athene cunicularia
GGGGGGGGGGGAGAGCGGGGAAGAAAGTATTACTATAAGAGTTAGCAAAGCCAGTAAGTCTAAAAGACAAAAGACTCTCAAGACAACACCGGGCACCTTTCAAAATAAGTTTAATCGGTAACCTTATCCATTTCCCACAACTGAGACATTATTATCATTTCCAGCTTGGCTATCAACTCCAGTTTGGCCCATGACATAAAATTCTATCTAACTAATAAGAAAGAATAATGGAAGCATTTATTAGAGAAGGAAGGGCTGTTTGCTTTATACTTCCCATTTGTTTGCTGACAAAACATTGTTTGACTTTATAAAATAGCAGCACTCAATGAACAAACAGAAAAGAATTAAAACTTAAAAGGGATGCGGTACCCACCACTTCAGCAGGGAAGCACAAAAAGGTAAGATTAAAAATGAAACTGACTTTAAATTGATCAATCTTGTTAAAAAAAAAGACTGGTTTTGCTAAAAGAATTCTACTTTAACAATCTAATCTGAGAAGTATTTCCTTACAGAAATCTGGATGTCCTTTATACAAATTCTCAAACTTGAAATAAAGGAAAAAAAGTCAATCCTTTCTAATGGCATACTGCATGCTAGACCCTCCTGCTGGCTGCTGTTTAAATTAGCATGACAGTATTCAAAGTCTTGCAAAACCTGCACTTAGAAGCAGCAATATATAAACCAGCTGATGAGCACCAGAAACAGATTCTGGTGCTTCCCACACTAATGTACACCAAGATGTGGGTTCCTGCAGCTCTGCTTCTGCTTGTGTTCTGGGACTGTAATTCTACCCACACAAAGCAGAAGGATCCCATTCCTTCATGCAGTGGTAACAGGAGCATCTGTAACATGTACTATTTTTAGAAGCAACTAGTCCACTGCCAGCTGAGAGAGGAATGAGGAGCTGCAGGCCAGAACACCAGATCTGCCTGCTAGCTACTGGCTGTATCTGACCCGGAGGGATGTGTCAATCTCCCCCTGCCCTTTATCACTACCTAGAACACAGACTCAAACTGAGATAAGATTGCTAGAGCCATTTTTTGTTTCTCCTCACCTTGCTTCCAGATCTCCTGGACGCTTACAGCAGTTTTTAACTGCACTGTTTCCAGTCCCAGGCAGGCAATGCTTTATGGATTACTCCCCAGTGATGTCTGCAGGCTTCTCTCTGCAGCCCACGAGCTGAAGCATTTTGTAGACAGCTCAAGGCTTTGATTGCATCACATGACAGCAGGTACCAAACCCAAAATTTAGGCCTATAATTCATATGCCTTTGCTTAATCCTGTTCAAAATTTCTTTCCAATTAATTTGACCCACAGGAAGATACGTGTGTATCTAAGCACCAAATGACTCCCAGGCTTTTTTATATCTACCCCTAAGAGTGCAATACCATTATTTGTACTCAGACTGTACAGATATTTGTATTCAAACAAATCAGAGGAAAACACTAGTTCATTAAATGACAATTCTAGCATAAGAAATTTTCAAGCACTAAAAATCAGCACACTTGGCTATTCTGAGAAATTCGGTTCAGACATGGGAAATTAGCAACATTTTCAAATAAAGTATGACTAGTCTATCTTGCAGTGATTTAAAAGATCCAGATAGGGCATTTAACACCTCTTAGAAGTCAACCCATATTTAAAAGAAGGTAAGTAACATCTTTTCTCAGAAATCTGAGCATTTTGATAAAGTTTCTTCAGACTTCTTTACAAACTGCATTAAAAATTATAGGAAAAGCCTTCACATCAGAAGAGGGGGAAAGGAATGAAAATTATTGTACCTGACATTTAGAGTTGAAAACTCCACAAAGCTCACTTTCCAGAGATTGAGTCACATAATTGTACCTTTCAAACTCTAGCAAAAACAACTAATGTTATTCAAAGATTCTGCATTTGGTGTTTATGAAGCACCAAACTCAGAGAAAGACACATCAAGGTCTTCTTTTGCTTTGAGGGAAAAGAAAAAAAGTGTGTAATTCTATCAAGAAGGTCTCAACATGAAAACTTGTAGCAATGCCTGCTAGCACACCATTGGAGGAACCAGATGAGTAAATACTCATTAGTGTCAATAAATATCAATGCATTTCTTCTTCCAGTTTTGTCTTTAAAGCTTTAAAAATCCACAAGCAGAATCTGCCAGCCCCCCTTCAGCTACAGGTACAAGCCATTCACATGCATTCTTTGCAATCAGGAGTGGCTTTAACTCAAACATTTTACTACATCTAAGTTACATGGGATCTTCAACACAAGACAAAAGCTTCAACAATACAATGCTTAATTTCAGAAGAGTGTTGAGGTCATGTATTTATGCATATATGCTACTAGAGGTTTGCTAGGTCTAGCACAGTAGAGCTGTACACTGAACTGACATGATTCTTACCAAAGCTGGAGTGTCAGCATTCATCTAATATCATACAATATTTAATGCAGGCCAACTGTATGGATTGAAGTAGCAGCCCGGTTATCCCTGCATTTGTGAACAGCTGAAATAACAGGAAGAACAACTTGGGCCTGAGGAATTGATTGTTTGGTTTGTTGGTGTGGTCTTTTTCCTTGAGAAGCAGGAGAAAGGATATAATCGCACCTAAAAATTTTACTGTGAAACTTGTTTCTCACACATAGAGAAAGGCAAACAGAGCCATTCAAGAGCTCTATCTTATTTTTAGCATAACTACTGCTCACAGTGCACTATAGACACATTCTTTTTTCTTCCCTCTGCCTTCAACCCCTCAAATAAATCCCCTTTATTGGATTATGGATTAATGCAGCAACTATAGCAGTAAGCTCTTTCCATGAGAGTGAAAAAACATTAAGATGTGGACCATTAAGCAGAGTTACTTCTCATTTGGAGTTTGTGTGTCTGTCTTGGATATTGCATGCATTACAGGAAAACAATATTTATGTTTTATTGAATGTATTTTGAACTATATCAATGGGACAGAAATTCAGCACCTGCTACAACAGGTCCTCAAACACTGAAGCAATTAATATAAATCCCTGTTTTCATTAAAACATCTTATGTCCAGTAAAATTAATAGCAACTCATTTTAAGTCACTGTTCCCATTAAACAATGAATAGTTATACATATGTCAAAGACCACATTAACTTAAGAATATTATAAAGTTGGACTGCCATTTGAATGTAT
Source organism: Athene cunicularia (assembly GCF_003259725.1). Lineage (NCBI taxonomy): Eukaryota > Metazoa > Chordata > Aves > Strigiformes > Strigidae > Athene > Athene cunicularia. The sequence continues at coordinate 24,852,821 of NW_020799099.1, forward strand.
AATGGTGAACTACCAGTGCTGCTTCTTTTCCAAAGAAACAAAACCATATTATTACACTATCATCACAGACTGTGATCTCCCGAAACAAATACAGATACTCAGAATAGTGTTTACCCAAAGATCTTGAAACATTTTACAGATGTGGTTAAGTACTCTAATTTTATAGAATATAAGGCACAAAATAGAGTATTATGCTCTTAAATAAGAGCATCTCAGAGAAAGTCAGTGGCAGAAGCTACGAATAGAAAACCCAATTCTTCCAACTATCATGCCACTCCTCTGTCTATATCTCCACCCCCAAAGTACTGATGAGATAAAAATAACTTCTGATTAGTGAGGCAGTGATGAAGACAGAATCCCTATGGAACCAAATCAGCCAGAGTCTCACTCAAGGCAGAACTAGACTCTAAACTAGGGAAATTGAACTTGTAAGGCCAGGTTAACATTCTGCTCAAATTAAGTGAAATTGAGTTTTCTGGGACAAGAACTGTCGTCTGGAGAACAGTGTTAGAAGCACTGATACTACAATTCTATTAGTCAAACTGATATAGCTGAAGAGACTAGGTACAGAAGACCTCCAGATTTCAAAAAGACAGAGAACAACCTTCCAAACAACTCCAGATTGAAAATATGAGCTCTGATTTCATCTGGGCTATATTAATTAATATGAGGTGGCTGAAAACCTGTGGAATGCAGGTAGATTTTTCAAGGTAGATGGGAAAAGTTAAAATGCCTTTGTCATTCAAGGAGGGCAAAATAGACATTACTTTATTTACCTGTGACATACAGAATATTTAAAGGAGTGGGAAAGTTTATGCCATTCCACAGAAACCCTCTCTTGAGGCCATGATAGGCTGCATAAACCCATACTTAAAAGACCCAGATTTGTCTTCTGAAGATTCCCTTAGGCCCACCTTTGTTAAACTCAGGCTACCCAGTTCTTCTTGATACCTTGCTTGTCTGAAAGAATAGAGTGGTTAGGTCTTTTCTCATTTGTAGACGTTAATTCATTTGGGTGTTTAGTAGTTGTTTGCTTTCCTTCCCTTTACTCTCATAAGAACATTAGGTGAACTGTATTGAGTACATTACATTCTGGTGTGTGAATACTTAAGACCCAAAGATTTTGTTGTTTTTAGTGGGGAGGAGAGTAAATATTTACCATATGATGGTAAAGATTCATTGTCAAGCTTTGCAGGGTCTGGTACTATTTGATGCAAATTCATGTACAAAAAGTTTGGCTCTGGTCATGAACCTGATGATAGGGGATTATTAGAACACTAGAGAAGAGGGTCAGAGAGAAATTTCTACCACATACATTTTCCACTTTAATCATTCTCTAGATGGATTCCAAGACACAATGTTAAGCCACTAAAGGGACCTTTCTTGTTGTATTGCAGCAAGTTCTTGCATGATATTCAAAGATTTTACTGTTTCTCTAGAGAAATAGTGTTCTGAGGTATATATTATGACAGATGAATATAAAATTCACTCTCCTTATTGCAGACACAGTGATATCTAAGGGCTAAACAGTACATATTCTATTGTATGTTGCAGAGGGCTGCTGGTTTTAAAACAAACAGATGTTAGTTGTGTCTTCTTCAATACATGCAGTTTGTGGGCTGCCATTTGTTATTGAGATGGATGTTTAGGAAGTTGACACTGATGAAGAAATGTATAATGAAAAAACTAACTGCAGCAGAGCTCTGGGCAGCTAGAATTCTGTACTTTGTTTTATTTCTTTATCTTCACTTAATCTACCTTTCTAATGAAAAGTGCACCAGAATTGCTAGTTTTCTTTGAAATGTACAGCTGGCATGACCTGCCATCACATACTCAAGTTACAGATGGTGCAAAGTCATTATAATATCAACACAACCTCAAAACCAGTTCCCCAACAGCAGGCTGTTAAAACGCAGGTTTCTACATAGTAGGATGAAGGGTTAAAAAGCATTATTTGAAGCCACACAACCTCTTCCATTCTGTTACTCATAACTATACTCTGGACATTAAGAATTACAAATATGAAGCGTGTTTAGTCAACTGCTGACTCTGAACTAAAATTTCCATGTTGACTACTTTCATTTTTATAGTAATCATGCTAATGTCAAAAACCTAGGATACCTTAATTGATTCTAAACAATTCTGAGAACTTAAGTTACTTTTTAATTTTGTACATTGGGGAGCTGAGGTACAGACTCAGTGGCAAGCACAAAGTTGCTGAGGAACATCTGTGATTATCTGGCAGAAGGGGGTACTAACACAGCCTCTGGAAGAGGTGGCTCCTTCAAAAATCAGGGCTGACAATTTTTTGGCTCAGAAAGGAAACCAAGCATTTTGAAGACATGAAACTACTGAAACAGTATTAAAATGCAAAATAAGGATGGAAGGGCAGAAGAGGACAAGCAAAGGGGGAGAGGGAGAACACTGCAGCCATAAGGAGATAGGGAGATAGCACCAAGAAGAGAATGCACTAGAGAGCACAATAAACCTCCTAGCACATGTTGAAAGACCACAGAGAGAAAGATGAAAAGCAGGGAAGGCAGTAGCCAGAAGAGGTAGGAAAGAGGGCACTGTATACCCTGGCAACAAAGAACTCCAAGTCATGGGAAGGGAAAATGAAAAAAATGTGCTTTCGTGCTCTGTTTCCTCCATGTAAAGCCATGCAAATTTTACATTAATAACATTTTGATGCTAAAAGATTCAGAAGAAAACTAAAGAATGTCAAAAGGTACTTCCCTGCTGAACTACAGCTGCTAACCAGAGCATGATGGCAAGTCAGCTCCTCTCTGAACAGGCCCAGCTATGCACAGTCTGAACACATTCTCAGTGCACTACTCAATGCATTCATATACAAGCTCACCCAATCTCATTCCTAACTTCAAAAACAAGTTTGTAGCAAACAACTGTCTCAAAAATGAAATCTAGATAAATTTATGCAAGGACAGCTTCACTGCTTGTCACAGTTTTGCCCAAGAAATTGTCTCAGGGAAGACTTGCTTTCCTGAGGAATTAGGAATGTGTTAGGGCACAAAACTGCTCCATCAAAAAAACCTTTGAAACACTTTATTGTAATACAAACACTTTATTGTAATACAAATAGACACCCCACTATGAACTAGGCGTAACACATCATAACCATTAAACATACATTACAATCCCTACAACTCAAAGTATAATGTAAAATATATTCCAACTGCTGCTCCCACCAAATGACAAGTGCTCCAGTTCAAATCTGTAAGCCAAAAGCAGCCATCTACAGAACATCTGAGCTGCACTATATCCAAAAGAAAAAACTATTTGCAGAGAAGAGTAAATTGTTCTCATACAGTGCTTTCATTAAAAAGAAAGTTCCTAATCTTTTTAATCATGATTATAACTTCATGTGTTATGTAATGTAAATATGTTTGGCAAATCTATCTGAATCTCCAGCTTCAATTGAAACACTATTATTCTAGTTACAGGATGATGCTCACCTTTTACAAGTAAAATGATAGGTTTTTAAAGCAATCTGATAACTCCAGAAATGACCTGGGGGACTGCAATGTAATCCCACCTGATTTAGCATCATTTCTTTACACAGACATCAACTTTGAGAACTAATTATTATCATTAACAAAAGTTTAAAGCATCCAACACATTTCTTCTTTGTCTTAACCATACAGCCAGAAAAAAAAAAAAAGCCAACCAACCCACAACTATTTGTTCATTTAAACGAATTCTTAGGAAGTAATTCAAGAAATAAAATATGGTCACAATTCAATCAAAGGCTATGTTTTAGTCATGTGTGCTAAACACTTAACAAAACAGACAAACAATAATAAAAAATAATTTTTTGAAGACTAACACACTTTCCATTCAGAACTAAATGAGTACCTACTTCATATGCTTCCTTACAGCTACAATACAATTACCTCCTTACTTTACACACAGGTTCCATGAAAAACAGCCTTCAGAAAGTCAGTCTTGCCTTTTCTTGTTTCAGGTGGTTCACTATACTGAACCACCTAGCAAGAAAAGCAACAGGAGAGGTACACGGTCTCTTGATTTTTACGTTGCTGAACTCAAGTCAGAGAACTGCATCACTCTTTTCCCTGCACACTTTCCTTCTTCACAAAAAACTTTTTATTGTGCTTTAACAGAAGGTCAATGGCTATCACTTCTCTACTCTAGCACAATGGTGAATTGAAACAAGAACCCATAGCAGTTTGGACCGACAAAGCAACCAGTATGTCTAAGCCAATAAAGCGATTTGTTCATTAAAGCTACTAATAAAGCAACCTTTTGTTAGTCTATGAAACATCAGAAACCTCATAGAATGCATTTAACCATGCTTTCTTAAAAATCACCAGCTCAGAAGTTCTAAAATCTGTTAACTTCTCCACTTCCTTAAACTGTTAATAAAAATCCTTAGCATCGACTTTTTAAAAGACAGTAAGTGCAATGCAAACTTTCATGCCTATTCATGAACAGAAAAGTTTAGGGTTCTTGCTGAAGGTATATCCCCTGACAAAAGCTCAAATGTATCACATTAATGACTTAAGCAAAGCTTCATATGCAACACTGACAAACCATAAAGAGAGCACCATAATTCTCTACAACAAAACCACTCAATGAACTCAGCTTGGATCCAAAGATTCACTTGGATATGACAAACAAAAGAAATGAGAAAAGCTGTAGTGACCTAGCTATGTACTTGTGCAGTTGCTTTAAATTAAACTGAAGCAAAGTTTGAACTTCATTCTCCAATGCTCAGTATTGTGTGTGGGTTTTTTGTAAGTATCCTTGATAACAAGCTCTATGGCCATAAACTTCCTTCAAGCAGTATCAGTATTTTTGCCCTAAGTTATACAATATCAGTAATCCTTGAAAGAATTAAAATTAAGTTTCCTCCTACCTTACAGTTTCTAAACTCGCTTCATTAACAAGTCACCCCCATTACCCTGTGATTAGAGACTGGGCCAAAGAAAAAAAAAAAAAAAAAAAAAAGAAAAGAAAAAAAAAGCATCTTTCCATCTAGTCACCATCAGCGAGGCAAAAAGAGCCAGGCAGATATATTTCCTCTAAACTCCTACATTTAGAAACTGTGAAAGATATTTTTACTAGCAGAAACATACAAATATTGTAGCTGCATAACAAGTTAACACAGACAATAAAGCAAAACAAGATCTGAGAAGAAAAAAGTATGTATATGCACTCTATTACTCATATTTAACAGTGCAATGCCCCTTGTTCTAGTAACAAGACAGTGCAGAAGAAATCTTAAATCATTCTTCTGCTACCATTTCTCATCTGCTTCTTTTTGTCAAGCATAACGATAACTACTAGGTTTTTTTATATGCACAACTACCCAAGCAAAAATAAATAACCAAGTTTCATCCTTATTACTGCAACTTTTGGGGGACAAGATTCCCATTTGTTACACTGGATGTAGCATTTGAATTCTCATCTAAAAGTCTCCTAACAGAATGACAGTAAAATACTTGCCCCCATTCAGAGATATTTACAATTAGCCAAGGTTTCTGTCCTTTGTTATTCAGAAAAAAAAAAAAAAATTAAAAAAAAAATCTGTATTTGTAAAATAAATAAGTCTGCTATCTAGGACAGTGATAGCATCCCTCCCCCTACACTGTGACTCTGACTATCAAACCAAGAGATTATATCCTCCTTCTGGAATTAAGTGGTTATTCTAACAATAACACTTCAATAGCATGTGAAACTTTTCAATTAAACAGTTGTCAAGCAGCCTGATAAGGCACAGAAAGACAACTGATAGCTGAAACAAAAGTCATACAACAAGTTTTGCAGTCTTCCTAGCTACTGCCAACCAGTTAATCAATGAGCAGCCAAGAAACAACCAACCTACCGTCACATTTCATAGCAAAAATAGACAGGTAATTTTACTTAATTGTAAGTTTCAACCATATTCTAAGGTTTTCACTTGCGACACTTTGGAGTCTTTTGCCTACTACTGCACCACTGATGTGCTGGCAAAGAAAACAGCAATACAGTAACTACTGCAAAGACACTGATTCTAAAGAAAGAGTTAATAACAGTTTTCCTATATCCTCCTTGAGAGTGAATAAACATGACTTCTAAACAGTGACTAAAACTAAGTTTAAACAGAATGCTTTCCTAATTAAGTTCTTAATTCACATTTTGCTAATTATCCCTGCCCATATCTGTCCAAGTCTTTCAACAATTTTAGAGTCAGATGTTCATTTAGGCTTAAGAAGATTCATACAAGATGATGAGACCTCCATAATACAATAGTGATCAACTGCACTTCTCAGTTTGCTTAGCTTCCAAAATTAATCCTCTGCTTCAGTTCAATTCTACTCCTCTCACAGTACAAAGCCAATGGAATTTATGTTCCTAAATGATTTAAGCATACTTGAAAAATCCTGCTCGTCAGAGATTAACTTCTTGCTCTTCCAAATAAACACATGCAAGCTTAGACTAAAAGTTCCCAGTACTTTTTAGATTGTGTTATCAATAAGACACTGTCAATCAGTTTTCTTCTGAGGCAATAAAACATTACTAAGAAGTTTGACAAATTTACATTTGTAGCTACTGATGTAGCAAACATTTATGCAGACACTTAGCTTTCTACAGGTATTCTTATGACCAAATTTAAGTGTATACTTCAGTGACTGCAGGATCAGACCTGGATTTCATTTATCTATCTACACCTGTACTCCACAAGAACTAGTATGACAGCCTGTCAGTAGTAACAACAGAAAATTTAACCACTGAGTTAAAAGGCATCACAAGTGCCTTCAGATTTGTCTTCATGATAGATATAAATTTGACAAAAAACACACACAAAAAAATCTATGATTATTACTTAAAATCAGTTTTTAAAGAAACCTTTTATGTTGCACACCATTAATACTTTAATAAGACCTTAAGATGTAGCTTGAAGAATCTATTTCTTATATATTTGTCTTCTGTAAATCACCCAAAGAAAGGCTTTAGAGGTTTACAGAAAAATCACTAAGCACTAAATTTACTTTTCTTCACAAAAGTACTCATATATATGATAGTAATTAAAAAATGGAAGTTAACAATGCACTATCAACACAGCAGACCAAAAAGACAACTTCAACTACAAAAGCTGTATTTTTGTTTGCTCTGCCTGGTTGCAACAGTTGTAATACTAACATAGGAAACTTGTTATTTACCATTTCAGAAAGAACGTAGTATTTCTTCATTATTATTTATATGATCCATATCAAGACACTAAAACTTAAGATCTGCTAGGTGACTTTCTAACCACATTAAAAGGAATTGCCATTTCCTGGAGATACAGATGAGAATTCCCCATCCTTGCCTTAGTACCTGTCATTTCCACAGGGTCAAGCAATTCTTCAGTAAATATCCACACTATAACCTAAATTTCACTTGCAGTTGCTATTCCTATGGTTGACTTCAATCCTGACGCACTAATAAGAAGTGGTGTCCAAACAGCACCTCTCCTTTTCAATAAAAAAATCAAGCAGTTAGTGAAGAAGTATCTGTTGTCTTAGAGATGTGCACAGTTTCAGCAAAAATTACTTAAGCCTATAAGAACTGACACCTGAAAAATGGTCTCTTTCAGATCAAAGAGGCTATTTTAAGGGACTATGCCAGAGGCAAGTGACATGAAAAGTATAGGACAGTAACTGACTTACTGTTCATTGCTCCTTCCAACACAAACACTAGACAGCAGCTCATGAAGCTAGTAGGAGCCACCTTCAAAACATGAGTAACTTTTCAGGCAATAGCCTGTAGACCTATGGAATTCATTGCGAAAGGATGCAAAAGCAACGAAAAGTCTACATGGGTTAAGGAGAAACTGGTCAACTTCATGGTAGAGAAATCATTCAGGACTTTCTGAATAAACAGAAGCTACCTCTGGCTCAGAGATTCTGTGAAGTGAAAGCAGCTGAAGAGCAAGCACCAAAAGAAAAGTAGCTAACACCTTGTTTTCAATATTCCCCCCCTCACAGACATTTCTGAGATGGGTCACTGGAAAAATTAGGGAACTTCTGAGTTCCTGTACATAATTTTCTCCTTTATGGCTGCTATTGGACACTTGATACTAGACTAGAAAGAACGCCAGTGTGATCCAGTGTAGCAGTTCTTTTGTTTTAAAATTATTTAATAAACATATTTTAAAACAGAACATTCCAATTAAAAAACAGAAAAGCAATTTTAATGTTTGGATAAATTCAAATGAGCTTGAGCTTCCATTCAAAATATCAGTTAGAAAGTAATTACACCTCTGGTGGAGTAACATCACCAATTATTCTCCACTAAAACATATAGAGCAGTTTCACAGCTTTGTCTCCTACACACTGCGTCTGCGCAAGCTCTTAGTGAGCAGCTGAACGGTCTACTACAGTCCTGACTGCCATTTTTCTCCTCATAAAAGCTAAATGACTCACTCTGGGTTGAGTTTGCAGGTTGTTTTCCTTCCTGAAAAGGGATACAGAAAAAAATAGATGGAAGAAGTCACAGACATCTGCCTGCTCAATAATTAGGAAGACCTCTCTACTCCTGTTTGTTCCCTCTCCATAACACATCTCACAGTGTTTCTGTCATCTGAATTGAAGACCTCCTAGATCCTGAATTCAAAGTCTAAGAAAGACTACCTAAGCACATGCTCAGCTAAACTCAGCTGCCAACACTCGCTACACAATTTGGGGGAGTAGAACAGAGCTAACAAACCATTAACACCTCCTTTGGAGAACATCTGGTACTTCTGCATTTTCTCATTTTATTAAGAGAAATCAGAACTGGGTTACGTCAGAGGAACAAGAGAAAAAATTGATCTGTAAATGCTAAAAAATTACATTAACCTACTACTAAAAATATCTCATATTAGAATGTGATAAAACACAGGACTTACCTATATTTAGAAAAGCCAGTAAATATGATTTAGCTTGTTACAAACAAACAAGCCTTTCGCACATCAGCAAGCTAGCTGAAACAATTGTTTAGAGAATACTATTGTAAAACATACCCAGGTTAGTATCAGAGAATATAAACAGCATGGTTTCTGGAAAGGAAACTGTACTTTTTTAGGCTAGTAGAATTTTATAACAACAGTGAACTAAGGAGAAATTGCTGAAAAACTGACTTTCAAAAAGCCTCCCCCAAAGTCTCAAGAGGCCATTAAGTGAAATTAATCTTGGCATTAAGGGAAAACATTATTTGCGTTTAAGATGCCAGCAACAAAGCATCAAAAGAAAATGCACTAAGTGATCTGTTAACTTGCAGAAAAAGGTTAACATCAGAAGGCCGTGGTTCTGTACTAGAACCACTTCACATATTCCTTAATGGTCCAGAAAGCAAAAAGTGGCAAAACTCACTCACATGAAAATTAAGGTTAAGGCAAGAGAAGGAACTCTAAGAACTTCAAACAGTTTAACCAAGCTAGGTAAAAAGGGAAATACATGACAGACAAAAAGAACAATCAACAAGATATTACATGTCAAGGTGAATATTCTACTTACAAACTTTCTGGATTTTAAGAATTAATTCAGAAAGAGACATATTCACTCCAGATAGTCCACTGAAGAATGATATTTGGTAAAAAAAATTAAAATGTTAGGACATATATAAAATGTTTTGGAGAATCTTACAATTGGTACACTACAAAATGAATACAGCATTCCAAGCAGCCACACAATGTAAAATATGGTTTGAAAAGCCAATTAAGCTAAAAGTTTCAAAAAAGGTAAAAGTTGATGGCAGCCATCTTAAAGAGCATGCCAAAAAGCGTCAGAAAGATCAAGGTATGTTAACTGTAACAGAGATGCAGAGTAATACACAGGAAAACGTACAGAAAAAAATCTTAAGAACTCTGAGTTCAACTGGAGTTTTAGAACAAGAAGAATATATTCAACTGAACTACAGGGTTAAAACATCGCGAATAACAAGACATTATTATGAAATTCATTATTAATAGGAGACAATACATCTTCATACAACAATTGCTCAGAGCGTCAAACTTGGTTTTTAAAAAAAAAGAAATAATTTGAACTACAAACCTAACGTACTTCTAAAAAAGATTGCATGTTTTATTAAACAGCATAATAAGCTGTAACAACAATTAAGACTGATCTTGAAGAATAGCAAACTACTAGAAGTTTTATACATGAAACTTCAGTGGCACTACACACTTTTCCAAAAAGTGAATCTGAAAAGAAAGGCAAAAAGATACATGTATCCTGTAATGAAATACTGTTTCCTTTCTGGAGATGGCAACTAATAGGCAGAGAGACTAGCACAGAAGTTAAACTCTCAGTTCTACAACCAGTAGAATTCTTGAATATTTCCCCCCCCCTCTCTTTGGCAGCAGCCAGCAAGTATACGCATCACTCTGCAATAGTCACAGGACATGGTGAATTAGCCCAGCTAGCTAGCAAACTAAAAAAAAGCTTGGTAGGTTATATGGGGAGTAACACAGTAGTCAGGCTGCAGGATCGGAACATACTGTGATAAGGGAGGTCATAGAAGATAACAGGACAGTAATGAGGACTATTACTGCAGTGGTGGGATACAGCGGCAGCAAAGAGGATACAAATTCGCAGGAAACTAGGTTTTGTTAGCTCTTCTGCTCATAGAACAATTTGTTTCCCTTGTGTTTTACAGATTTGAATACTAATATTTCTGCACATTGTAGCTTTGATCACTGTGTTAAATGTAGCTCTACTGAATAAAAGGATTAGTTTGTCCAGACTGGCATAGCTATGACTGTGATATGAAGAGAACTTCAGGGAAAAACCTTTGAAGATCAAGGGCATGCTCGATTTTGTAGGTTGAATTGGCAGTAGTAGCTGAAGGTGGGTTTTGTCATGCATATAGTTTACAGTATGATACATATGACAATATTACTGAAGTTTAGTATATGGTTTATAAGCATTTTTAGATTACTTAAATTTGTCTCATGGTTAAAAGGGGCAATCCCACTTTCCCCTCACCCAAAAGGCTAAGAGGTCAGGCAGCACTAGCACTCCTGTTGGTTCACAACCTGCTGGATTTGAGCAATGGACAGCACAGCCACAAAAGCCAAAATGGGGGGGGGGGGGGGGGGGGGCAGCAAGACAAGCCCTTTTGGTTGCAGCACATACTCCACGCTGGCTTCAGCAGATCATCAAACCACAACCGTGAGGTTTCAGGACACAGTTAAGCCAATCTAATGGCCAGCCAGGGCCCAAAGGATCCACTACCAGCTGTGCATTCCCTGTACCAGCTCTAACACACATCCTAGGTCACACTGAGCCAACTCAATCTGATTTTTAGTTCCCTTCTCACTTAAATTCAGGGAACTAAAATGGTAGAAAACCCAACAGCACAAAATTAATTACCAAAAAGTCAGATTAAACCAATAGCTAGCAGCTAGCACAGGACAAGGTTGGGGATGAGAGAAGCTGTTTGGAACCATTCCTTCCAGCAGCAACTAAGCAGGTCAAATGCAGTATGAAATGACAACCCTGTAAAGGACAAGCAAACATAACATGTCAGGAACCCTCCATCTTTGCAAAGTTCAAAAAGATTTTATGAAAGAAGGGTAAATTGTTTCCATTTTAAGTTTCTCTTTTTAAATCTTTGCTAAGTCATGCCTAACCTATGCAACCAATTTTGTTCCCACCACACTGCAGTGTAAACAAACAATAGGAATGAGAAGGACCAAAACGTTAATATTTCTTTTGTGCCACCAAACAAGCTTTTGTTTTTTCAGTCATTCCCAGCACCTTTTGAAAGGTTCCCACAGTCCATGTAAACAACACCCAAGCTGAGCGGGATGACTGTACATACCTCCTACATAGGCAGCCAGCAGCGTGTAGCTCCGCTAACTAGACAGTCACATATCCACCCCATGACATGGGACACCACCCACCTCTACCCTTCAAACAAAAAAATCCTTCCTGTGCTCCTGAATCATACTGAGCATTATCTAGTGCTCCTGCCAGGCACAGCCAAACATCAGCAATGGCTGAGCTGAAGTTTGACCCTCGTTTATTTCACTATCAGCCCACTTCTTTTCTTTTGCATATCAGGAATTACTCAATTTCAAAATAGTCAAGTATAAAAGTATTCAAAGGACAAATAACAACAAAACAATTTGCAAGATTTAGCATGGCAATAAGCTATAAAGCTGGGAACACAACATCAAACCTGAAATGAAGAAACAGTACGTCCTGGAAACAAATCAAATATAACCATGAATGTCAAAGTTGTCTCGCTACAGCAAACCATGTCTAAGAACCACCTAGTTTTAGTGCACTCTCAGGTATGTAAAACTTTCAGAATTAAGTTCAACATCTAGACAAGCTAAGAAACTGCCATTATGGAGATAATCAGGGTCATTAACACAAACACACTTCTGTATTACAGGCTTGAAAAATGGAAAGTTCAGACACCTGTCTATCAGAACCCACGTAAGATATTCTTAGTAGGACCTATTTCACACATCTTATCGCTTCCCTGAAGACATACAACATCAAAACATAGTTAGAAGTACTACCATGTTACTAAGGGGCTACCAAAGCCTGTGTGCTACTCTTGCCATGTTTCATGAACACAAAGCAGCCGTTCAGGACTGTGTGCCACATGGCTGGTAGTGCAGAGCAAGCGCCGGGCAAGGAAAGGTCTTGCAAGCTGGGAGCCAAGCAGTGACTAAGCCCAGCTCTTAACCAGACCGGATGCAGCACAGTCAGAATCTACCTGCTACCACAGATAACACAACTAACATGCCATGAAAGCAGAGGTGTACAACTGCCCCCTTCCACCAGAGGCTTGTCACAAGGGTGCACATCTGCCTCCCTCTTGGCTACACAGAAAAGTTTAAACATGCACCAGGCAGGCAGTCTGGGGTGAGAGGAAGCATAGCAGGTTGAATCACTGTCTCCCTTCCCCCAGGACTCTTGGAAGGAGCAGCAAGTTAGGAGAAAAGCAATTCCCAAACACAGTGCCCCAAACAAACTGACTATTTCAAATTCCATCTTGCTGGAATATGCAATGGGGCCTGCTATCTAGCTACGTGGAGAAAGAAACAGTGTCAAAAGTTTCCTGGAAAAAAAAAAACAAACACCCACACAGCAGCTTTGCCCTAGCATGATTTAAAGGATGCTGAAGATGCCCTCAAGATCCATAAAAACTGTCACTATTGTACTCTGCAGTAAAGGAAAAAAGTTACCTGTCATTGCAGTGATTCACCCACTCACAGAAATGCCACAGATCTGAAGACATACTCATCAGCTCTGGCAGTAACAGACAAAACTGCCACAGCAGAACTCAGAAACAAACGTTACAAATAACTTAGATGAGGGTATCTCCAGGATCACAGTTTCAGGGCCCTTTTCTATTGTGCTAGAAGATCTCTTGCTTTGAGCATCATTGCATGAATTAAAACAAAATGACAAGATATAAACAGCAAGAGAAGTAGGAACTCCTGGCAAACTGCAGGTTTACTGACCACCTGACCCAAGCTCAGGGCCACAAATAACACTGCTTAGCAAAAACACAGCATTTGGTAAAGCAAAGGTGTAGACATCGTCTCTTCAACAGATTCAAACCCACGCCAAGCTATGTGGGACTACACTTGCCACAGAAAATGAGTAACATTTCATCAGAGGCCTGAATCCAAAGTTGTAGTTTTGGTTATCATTATTAAGTGGTTATGAAGAAAATATTCTTTTAAAAAAACAGCCTTATAAGGCAATGGAGAAGTCAGCAAAAGCATGTACCCACTACTGTCAGGTCTAGCAAAGAAATATTAGATTTTGCAGCTACTGCAATAGCTAGTGAGCAACTTCTCAAGCATGAATGCTGAAAGGCTTGCACTCACCAGGGAACACACTGAGCAGCTTACCCTCCTAAAAAAGGAAGTTGGGGAAAAGCTTGAAACCTTTTCTTCCCCATTGGCTTTGGCTTGTGTTTTAGGCTTGTCAGTCATTTAGTAAGACAAGTAGCTTGTCCTGAAGTAGCCTGTTCACTTCTGAAAACATTGTGACTATTTTAATTCCTGCAGATAAAGACACACGTTCTATCCTATAAAGCATATCACATATTTTACATAGAGAACAATATCCTTTCATATGCAGTTCATAACACAGCAAACTCCCTATGAGCGTAGGCAGATCCTGCAGGCTGCAGCAGATCTAAACATAAAGCTTCACCTTAAAGAAAACATGATAGACTTTATCCTGAAAGACACATGCTCCAAAAGCATTCACCAGCGTCTGTGAGAACAGAGTCAATGTGTGCAGAAAGGACGTTGCCAGTCAAAGAGGGAAGAGCTAAGCAGATACTGTGAACAACACACCCTGGGTTTGCAGTTCCTGTTCTTCAGAAATGCAAAGCAATTGCCACAACCAACAACAACACAAAACCACAGCTGAGTAACCCGGACTCTGCATAACCAGGAATACTCCAATCCATCAAAGAGACCCCCCAACACTCCATGTGCAGTCAGCTCTCAGCCACCACCCTTAAACTGTTTGATAATCCCAGCAAGGAAACACACAGGGGAAGTCTCTAGTAACCTGTATCACGTGTCAAGGTCTCCTCCCACCTTCCTAGCTACCCAGAGTGACATTTCTGAAGGAAGAAGTGCTGAAGAGGAAGAATGATAAGCTTCAACAGTGGATCAAAAGGTTGAGGAATTGAAGAAGGACACACAGGAATAAGTATAACGACTGTCCCAGAATCAGTTCAGGTTTCTAATTTTCAAAGAGACCCATGCATAGAGAGGGCAACTAGGGAAAGAATAAATCCATGATTATGACCTGCAATACTGCAGTGGCAAGACTCACTGACCAAGGTTTATGAAGAGTTTAGCAGAAACTATTGCAACAACTGCTCCCCCAGTGTCCCCTTCTCCACAGCACCAGCTCCACCAGGCCAGGTCTCACCGCAGCACACGAACGCCTCTCAGCTCCACCTGTGGGCAGTTCTCTTGCCTTGGTAAGGAGGGAAATCTTGTGCTTATAAAAGCGTTGCTTCAGCAGTATGCCCTGCCCTCTGAGTACACCTCACTTCAGCCTGCCCACGCTGAAGAGCTCATAGACTTCTTAGTGCTGTTTCTCTGGAGAAGTAACAAGCAGCTCACACCATTCATATTACTGAAAGATTTTCAAGAAAGCACACTCTTCAAAACATTCACATTTTGGACAACTTAGAATAGCCAGTCTTTACACAGGAAGCATTACTTAACCTTAACTCTCTCAGAGCTGTCCCTCTGCTATAAGCAGCCATCCAATTTCAGGTCACAAGACAATCTAAATTCACCCAGGCCATCTTAGCCATCCACTACCTATTACAAGCTTCCCTGATACTGTAGCTGCTAGAAAGCAGTCTTGTGTGACTGTCAAAAACACAGATCAAGCAATTTCAAAAACCACCTTACTTCCCCCCAAGATCCCAATAACGCCATGCCCACATGACATCTAGAGCACATAAAAATGTGAATCAGTAGCATAACAATGTATTTGGGTTACAAAATCCAAGCCGCACTCTTAACCTTTTGTGAGACTATTAAATAGAAAATTTTTTTTTTTTTTAAATACAATCCGAGGTAAATAGCATTGCAAAATGTATCATACTGATACAACTCTAAATCACAGCCAAAACTGACAACAGCACATACAATTAAAACATCCCACACTTCTCAATTTTAGGGCCTTATTTGGTGGTCAAAAAACTAGACAAATTTTACTAGCTCATACTGCAGTGGCCACCACTGATCATATTGGAGGGATTTAGGAGGGGAAAACGAAAAAAAAAAGAAGAGCTGTTTGAGAGCAAATCTTGCTCTTACAGCTACTTGTGAGCATGCACCTGCTGAAACCATCACATCAGAACTGTACTGGCAAAACAGCACACAAGAACATTCCTCGTCCTCCAGCGCAAAGCCAGCCATCTCAGCTCAAGATGCTGACAAAGATTATCTGAGATAAGCATGCTAGTTTTGGACAATAAGGACTTTCACACACTTCTTACCAGCCAAGCTGTGGGTGCTGTATTCTCTAGCCAATGGTAACATCTTCAATTGCCCCAGCAAAAAGATGTCTCCTGGTATGCTAAGACATGACATTACAGGAAAAATAACATTGTTTCAGTTGCGTAAGAATAACTGTTTCAGAGATACTGAGAAAAAAAAATATCGAAGAGATACTGAATAATAAAGACCTGTCTATTTTGCAAAGATGACCAGTCTTGAAGAGATGACGATGTAGTTTTTGTCATGGTGAGCATGAACAAGATTGAATGCAGTAGTGACTTTTTATTCTGACATTCCTTACTTTTGAAGCATCTGACCTTGCAAATTAAGTTATATTATACATGCATTATGCTTCCAAATTTAAATTATTTTGATCAAGCTCTGAAAAAAAAAAAAAAACTATTATTTCAAAGTAAAGATAGAGGAAAAAACAAAACAGAAACCCACAAACCATTACTAGGCTACTTTAAGCATGAACTTCAAGAGTACATGCTGCAAGTGGAGGTGCTTACAGACATAAATCGTACCTGCATTACTGGCAAAAAAACAGCAAGGATCTATTAGAAAGCACTTAACTGCAATGTCTACATTGATACAGGACACACAATGAAGTGGCTGATCAGAATTGCTGGTGGAAAGAACCAGGCAGGATTCACAATATTGCAACAAAATAATTGCTCCCATCCCCTTTCCCTGCCCAAGAAATGTTCCTTCACAAGTGAGCTGCAATGCCTCTCACATTCATTACAGCCAAAAAATGTCTTGCATATGCAAAGTTCTCAAAGAAGAAAAGCAAATGTGTACTTTTAATGTTAAAGTAAGTGCCTGATCAAGCCCTTTTTTTTACTGATTCTGGCTGATCACAGAATGGAGCTAAAAAACTATTACTTCATTATTCCACCCATAATCTACATTAAAGTGAAAGCTGGAGAACGGCATTTCATTTTCTATTGAACATGAGACTGTGACAGGTGAGGAGTGGACAGGGATCTAGTATTATTCCTCTTTCCTCACACAGGGCTTAGAAGGTATCCAACAGAGCTGTCGACTCGTATATTTAAAACAAGTCACTAAGCAGTGAATTGCCCACTCTTCCCCCAAAGCCAAACACCTTCACCCAAGATGAAGCCACTAAGGGTTGCCAAATGCACGGAAATGCCTGAAGCACACACTGATAGGAACCAGAAGGGTGTTCTGTGACAGGGACTTGCAAGCACATAGTGCTGCCTACAATCTTGCACAGACATCCACTGGTGACCACCGAAAAACACAGGATACTGGGCTAAACTGACCTTTGATTTAAGCCAGAACAGCCTGTGTAATAACCAGTAGCCGTACCACCACAAAGCAAAACCAAGAGTTTGTTAACAGTAAGTTAACTTTTACACTTACATGATTCTAGGTCTTCATCAGACAAATAGTTTAAGTCTTTATAGCCTTTGCTGTCGCAAGAGACTATCTTAAAGTCCGTAGAAGTGATCCTGGTAAACAGATTTTGTCTATCCTGTGACTACATGGTGCATTTCAACACAGAACCATCCATTAGTTTCCAAAAATCCACTAAATCACAATATTTTCTGTCATGAAAGAGCATTTTCAAGAGCAATCACATATAATCCTTACCATCTCTTTCAAGAATTAGATGATATACGCATCCCATATAAGGCCGAAGCAGCTCTGCAGATAGGGTCTTTATGTCACTATTCTTTCACATGTAACATACTTTTAGTCGGTTAACAAGCATCCAGAAAGAGATCCAGAAAATGAAACATGGTCATTAAATATAGACTGAATTTAAAACATGCTGACCAAAAGATACTTAACTTAGTTTACTTTAAAGAGACAGAAGAATAGCATTCCTCTCTGTTTAATAACATTGCCAGGCCTAAATCATCACACACCATTCATTTCTTTTACTGATTCAGAGACAATTAATTCCATTGAAGTAATTAACAAGACTTTCACAAAGTACCACGTGCATTCATAATGAGGGCAGTAAAGTTAATTTGTCAGTCTAAGAGTCTAAAGATAAAAAATTATTTCTTTCCCTAAACTAAAAAGCTACTTATAATAAGGGCTTCTCTAACAGTTAATGCAAATTAATTTCACATACTTTCTGATAAACATTTATGTTTCCAAACAGACACCTCTGTAATAGTAAATTATTCACCTTGAACAAAGGAACTACATTTATTAAATCTAAGCTACAACAGGAGGAAAAATTTAAAATCTTGACAAAAATATATCTTCTTGAGATATTTATGAACCTGGAACACACAAGAATGCTTAAGTACTATCAAGAGACAGAACTAGGCTGCCATTAACTGCTGGATGATGATGAAGTAGGAAAGGGCAGATTTAAGTTTGGAACCAGGAAGTGATATAAAAAAAGTGTAATCACCATATCGAAAGAAGGACATGGTGTCTTTTAGCTCCTGTAGATATTAAATACAGCATGGCACTGATCAACTCAACACCTGAAAAGAATGCAACTTCCTTTCCTGACCTCCTAGTTCTGGGGCCAAGAAGAGCAGAGTGAACTGCATGGAGAGTTCAACTTCTTTTAACTCCCTTTTTAAAACAGCAGCAATGACAGGAAGCTTAAGATACAGAGTTATTTTGGTCTTAAAAAAGTCCTCTTACCTGTCAGCAGACTTGGTCTCCTAAAGAAACCGTGAAACATCAGGTGCCCTGTCTACCTTTGAACTGCCTACTGATGTCTAGGTTTTCCCCTGAGTTTTCACAGGCTGTCTCTTTCTCGGTGGAACAGACAAGTACACAGTTGGGAAACAGACTGTACTTACTCTCAAACGCGTAGCACAAACAAACTAAAGCACAGAGCAAGCACACATTGCTGGAATTCTGAAGTATGGCTTTCCATTCACACGGATGTATTTTAGACCTTCAGACGCTACAGATTTCAGCTACATTTTTCTCTACTTTCAATTCCATCTGGTAAAGAAAATGCAGAAGAGCAGGACCCTAGCAACTGACCCAACAGGATGTTCAAAAGCTGTTTATTCTTCTTTTAATGAAGAACCAGACAAATCCTACCATCTTTCCCTTCAAAGTCTTTCTAGGCTCCTTCGAGGAGATGTGGAAAGGACTCATGCAGACAACAGTTTTCAGACAATTATGATTTCTGGATCTATGTTTGAACACTGTCTCATCAAATAAGTGACATTCAACCTACTCTCTTCACTTTTCAGTATAACCACTTTGTATGTAACACTGTTGTATAAATTTTAACTCCCGAATTTAACACTGACAAACATAAACATTCCTTTACCGACTAACTACTGTGGTGTCGTTTTCTTCGCTGAAGAGTAAGTTAAGGTACCCTATTAAAACAATCTGAAGTTTTGCTGCAGTTTTTGATCATATGGAAATTCTGCACACTGCAGAAATCCTAAAAAGCAAAGCAAAATAAACCCAAACAAACAGAGTCCCATTCCCAAACACGACCCTTCACTCCCCAGCCTCTGAGCAAGGTCTTGCTCGAGCTTCGTGAAGAAGGAACTTTACCAATAAACAGGAAGACCCAACACTGCTTATAGCTTTTAAACTGCATTTAAAAAAAAAACCGCTCTACGTGAAAAAGCAAATCCTTAATAACGTTTTCCCGTGACAATAGCAGCAGCACTTCCCACCCAAGTGTTATGTAAATGAGCGGGCAGGAGGCAGCCACAGAGACACTCAACCCTTTAAAAAAAGAAAAAAAAGAAAAGCCACAACCACGGCGGAGGGGGTGTGTGCGTGTGTGTCTGAAACCCTCACGGCTTCCAGCACGGCGGCCGTGCGCTTCGCTCCCAGCCTTGCACAACTTCCCGCCCCGGCGGTTCCGCTCGGCTCCCACGGGCGGGGACGGAGGGTCCCGAGCCCCTGAACCGCCCGCCACCGCCTTTGTTCGCCGGGGCCGACGCTCCCGGCCCGCGCCGCGTACAAAGCGGGGGGCAGCAGAAGTTGCGGAGGAGACCTCGGCCCGTCCCCGG
>NW_020799099.1:24872853-24934269 GCF_003259725.1 Athene cunicularia
AACGGCCGGTGGGACCGCGCCGGCCAGGCCCCGCCGCCTCCCAAGCGCTTCTAAGAAACGGCCGTGAAAGGTGCTGGTCGTCCCGCGGCCGTTGCTGTCCCTCAGCTACGCCGGTGGTTCCAGAGCCCAGGGATGTACCTGCCCGCAGGGCCTCGTCTCTCTGCTCGGGCTTCTCCACACGGCCGCCGAGCTCTGGGCGCTTCACACTCAGTAACCAGAATAATGGTTACGCAGGCCCTGCTCTCCCAAAGATTAAAAGTAATTACTGGAGCCTCTTAACATTTATTACAGAGTTGTGGCCGTTACACGAGAGCCCCACCAGGGTTCCTTAAGCACACGATGTGGAAGATAGGACACTGTTCACTGAACACAAGGTTAAAATAAAATTCTTAATTACTGCTCATTAAGTGTGTGGGATGGTTGCTTGCAGCAGCCAGCCTGTGCACCGGGAAAAGCTTAGGCCCAGTGGGAAAAAAAAAGTGGCATTTGATCATGTTGCTATCATAAAATGCATACACAAGAGCAAAATTAAGATTACTCATGTAATTTATGTCTGGCACGTCTTACCTTTGGAGTGCCAATCTTTGCCATGTTACTGTATCTTCCCAGGCAGACCACAGGCAGATGGTAGCTGCTCTGCCCTTACTCCATGCCAGCTCTGGGCCAGAGGCTAGCTAACCACACTGAACACCTTCCCATTGTTCACTAGCTTTTTCCCACTCCACTATTCAGTTTTAGTTATTAATTACTCTTATTCTCCATCGTCTTATACCTGGTTTCTTTACCCTTTCCCCTAACCTTGTTTACCTGACTTTTCTCTTCCTGGGTGTTGAAAACGGATGTTTGAACCCACCTGATTCTCCAGACCTCTACCTTGTCCCCACTGGGACAACATAGCAGAGTAAAACTCGAACTCTTCAGAGCTACAGCCAGGTCCCTTCCTCACCAGCTGAAGCTCCACACCTCAGTTGCTGCTCAGCTTGAGCTTTTTGTCACAAATCAGCAGGGAGTGCTTTTGCAGACAGCAGCCTCCTTCACTAGCGAGGCCTGCTTTGTCACAAAGCATCACACACCTTTCCCACAGAATGGCAAAGCAGACCTATAATAAATACATAGATAAATACATCAACAGGTAAATAATTTAAACTCTGCATTGCTGCAGCAGGCAGGAATTAAGTCTGCACAGGTGATACAGTTCTAACATTTTTATTTTGGTAAGGTTTTTCTTCCCTGAGTTTACAAAATCATGTGCATTTATTGCTCTCTACAAAAGAAATAGCAGTGCTAAAACTTTTACATCTACAGTATGGATCTCTGCCCCTTGAGCTAAGAGAATGGAGGTGTCTCCACTCAGATCTTATCCACATCAAGGGGATAAACAATAGATAAATAGTTCCTATTTCTTGGACCTATTGCTTATTATTCTGGCTTTCCATTTTATTATGGTGTTCTCCCTCTGCTAGTTGAATAACAGGTTTACACATAGATCAAACATATCTGGGACGCTAATACCGACTGTGTGTTACTTACGAATGAAGGAAAAAGTTGGCTGTCTAATCATTGTAGATCGCTGACAACAGCAGATGCATCTCTCAAGAAACAGAAAATCACTACTCTGCCAGCACCGATGATAGCGCTGACACTGTATGTGGATTTAATGAAAATGTTACGCTTTTTTATTAGTCACAGATTAAAATGGTTCAGCGCCTAGTCTTTAATGGAAATGTGGTCATGACTGACTATACTTCAAACAGTAGGGATAAAAATAGGAATCATACTGCAGATCAATGCATTGGCGGAACTAAGCAGGGAGATTTAACACTGTTGTATGCCAGACTCTAACGCCACCACACATACAGTTTCAACAGAACTTATTTTAAAACAAAAACATAGAGCAGTTTTAAGTGGAACTGTATTGTTTTTAACATGCAATCCAGTGAGAATGCAAAAAAACCTTGCCAAAAGTTATTACTGTGCATGAAATAGTGACAGAGCTAGAGAAATACTCTTTTTAAGCATTCTGTTTAGAGGCTGAAGGGGTACCTGCTAACTGACTGGGCATATTTGTTTTCCCATGGTGTTTTTAATTTTCATGGCCTATCATCTGTACTGGAAGTTGGTATGAAGCTTAATGGCAAGACTGCAATCTCATTTTTTTATTACACTTTAAATGCATGTGTAAGAAAAACTGCACAAATACATTAAAACTTCCCCGTGATCTTGGTAACTCTAAAGATTACATGCTAAAAGGCATAGAAAAATTAGATGATGATTTGAAAATGTGAGTTAGCTGGGGGAGAGAGGGCACATGCATTAGTAACAAATCTACAATAAAATTATTATAGAGGGAAAGCTGACCCTGTATTGTACCATGTAATCTTCAAAATGACATGAATAATAAGGTGAAATAACAAAATGAAAGGAGCAAATTTGAATACTAAACCATCATTTTTTATATCCAATTCATTCGTTCATATTTCTGGTTTTATCAGATGTTTATGATAAATTTCGTAACCTTGAAGTGCTGTTTGCAGATAAAGGGAAGCATAAAACAATTGTTTGTGTGGGAAAACAGAGACCCAAATGAAGTTAATACTGAAGGAGACCTTCTGTCAAGGTTCAGTCCATTTTGACTAATGCAACTGAAATTCACATCCTTAGGGGTTTTTATGACTATTTTTCCCAGGTGTTTACAGTTAGATGTATCCCAATGGCTTGCAGTTCTGCGCACCATGCTGCCTGCAGACAAGAGAATGGAAGCCGAGTGCTGTCTCAGGCAGATGTTTCAACTTCTCTAACCTGCCCATATCTGAGGTTCCACATGTGAGGGTTTGGGATGGGAGGGGCAGGCAGCCCATGTATTGGGGTCACAGGTGGTGCACACATGTGGGAGTCCTGGGCTGGGGAGGGTTTCAGAAGCAGGGTTGCTGCCTCAAGAACAGACCTTTTAGCAAAACTCCTGTGAGGAGGGAGTCCCACTAGACATGAAGTCCTGACTTGCAGCATAGCACTTGTCCATGTTTTGGATCCCCCTGCCAAAACACAGGCTAGAGCTGTGGGGAAGTTGTGCCGCTGAGTTGGGGGTGCATGAGGCGGCAGGTGATGGAGCGGGGGATGCTGGATCAGCAGCTGTCTTAATCACAGCGTGTTCTGCTCTGTGAGGGGGAAAAAAAAATCTCAGGAGCAGACAAAAGGTAGCAAAATGGGCAATATAAGGAAGTGACAAGGGAGTAGAGCCACACTTTTTGTTGTTAGTGAAACATAGATTGGTTCATCTCTCTCAAACTAGCTGCAGTGCTTATGTTGCACATAGGCTGTCAAAACCTTCATACTAAATCTACTAATTCAGACTGCCTGCTGCCACTTCCTAAATGGTATGAAACATCCTATCTATTTGCTTCATGTAAGGATATGACAGACTTCAAGTAAAGAAGCAAAAAGCTTCCTCTGTTACAGACAACCTTCCTAGCAAAGTCACTGTTAGTTCTACCTCTAATTGCCAACAATTGAAACTGCTGTCCTAGCTGACTTCGGGAAGGTCATTTTAAATACCCTGCATGATGGAACTGAAACCCCCTGCCTCCCAGCAGCTAGATATTTGGTTCATTTCTGTTTTCTTGCTATTCATTTCAAGAATGTTATTAGAATCACTAGTAAGGCAGAATCCACATTTCTCCTGTGATTTTACTGAGTACTGTAAAGCTGTGTGCAAACAAGTTACACCAGACTTAGACAATAAAATCATTGTAGATAGAACCGATTGCATTCAAACAAAACATAGAAGATACAACAGCAGTGACAATAAGAAAACAAGATTGAAAATCTTTTCACCTTCATTCCTATAGGAATCGAGGCCTCATGAACATACTGAGCTCAAGCAGTTATGGTGTAAATTTTCTGTTCCAATAAAGGGAACGGGTAAAGAAAAAAAGAGCTAGCCAAGACCTCATTTTCAAGAGATGTAACAGCCTAACACTTCCCAGTTGCAGATAGAAAGTCTGAGAAAGAGAGAATAAATTTGCAAGGTAGATAAGGCGTATTTTCATAGATGCAGCCAAATAACTGGACCCTATTTCCCAAGCCTCCTCGCTGATTGGGGGACAAAGGGAGTAAATTTACTGCAACGACCATCAAAAGTTTAACCAGACATAACTACAGTAGAGCCAGGATCAGGCTTCAGGTAAAGATAAAGGACAATGCTGTGACAGCACCAGCTCAGGAAGCTGATAGCAAAGATGATCTCATCAACAAGGAATTTCAGTCTCCAGCCATAGGTCTTGGTAACAACACCATCCTTTGCCATGGACATCTACTTATAAATTTCATAGCAGTAATATCATATCAGAGAGGGTTTGTGAATTCTTACCCTGACTCAGGAAGATGGACCCATTTTTGATACTCACAAAGATGATACGGTGCAAGACCTTTTGTTGTGGGTTTTTTTTCCCTATTCTGATTCTCCATTTCTGTTCATTCTGTTATAGGTACTGTAATGGTTTTGGCAGGAGTAACCTATAAATAAGAGAAACAGTGCAATCAGTGAGAAGTTTGGCTAAAGATCGCCTATATAAATATACTAGTTTTAATGACAGAATTAATTACCTTTGCATGTCTGGCTATAGCTTAACGCAAATACAACTCGAGTTAAAACATGTCTGGCCTAAGTGTGCTACATACTGATATTTTAGTTTACTTATAATACAAGAGTGTTGCTGGGGTTTTTCTTTACAGTACTGTTGAACACTGCATGCAAAACTGTACTTAAAAAAAATTAAAATTGGGTTTGTGAAATGTTTGGAACTGAGCCCCAGTTTGACCTGATCTGTGCAACATTGCAGGCTCACGTGGCCAATCTTAGAAACCTTATAGACAGGCATTTAACTCCATCCCTACTACTAACACACCTGATAACACGCTCAAGTGTCATCAGGATTTCTGAATGTTCTCCAAATCCACACCAAAACACAAAGTTTGTCAGGTCCACCATAGCCATGGTTGCAGCAGAAGTAAACCAGCACTAGAGCCTTGCTTAAAATTAACTATACCCTGAAAAAGGCAGGGCAGACATAGCAAGGGTAGTGCAGATCAATATACTGACAAAACTACAGTGGGCAGCTTGCCTGAAAGCTCACTGCTAGCAAGCTTTGTCAGTCTCTTGCTGCTATTGGACTTGAAATTAATAGAGATAAAAAGATAGCTCAGATATCTAACTCAGAGCAGCTACTTGTCCCATAAAAGCCACAGAAAATTCCTACAGGGGAGCATCTATTCTATGCCTCTGTCAAGTACTAGTTTACAAAACATCAGCCTATTTATAGTATTTGTCTAAGTGTGTACTTGAAGTTGAAAGTGCCAGCACCTTTCTTCTATAACTTGTATTTAGCCATGGTAGTCTAGCTGTCATGGTAAGCAAAGCAGGCTTGGTGGGAGCAAATCCTAATAAAGTATCCCCTGGTATTGAAAATAACTGAGTCACAGTTATAATATTTAAACTATTTATAATACCATTAAACAACAGCTCATAGGAAACCACTGCGGAAACCTGTTTTCAGTAACACTGCTGTTTTCTGCTACAGAATGATTTTAGCACTGAATAATCCCAAGCAATAGCAGAGCCCATTTTTTTTCAGAAATTTCATTAATTTCTTGTCCATATCTCCAGAGGTAGTTCTACAAAATGTAAGATTCATGTTTTGACTTAAATTTGAATACCTATATTTCATCTTTATGACTGTCTGACACTGTCCTGCTCTTCAGTATAATTAACATTTTGTTCAGCCATCTTCCTTTGGGCCATCAACAGCCCGCCCTCCCACACAATGGTTACATTTTATAAAATTATTATTCAGTACATCAGCTCCTGAAAAAAAGGTTCGCATGGATGTAAAAAAGACAATCATAGAGAGAAAAAGACATTCAACCCATGTATTCAGCTAACTCACAATATAATCACCAACTGTAACAGGCAATGCAGCACTCTGATCAATTAAAGTTTCTGAAGCCATTTCTACTTTTGATTTTAATTATGTGGCTATAAAATGAGACACTGAAGTTTTAGACAATCAGCACCTGGTCCTCCAAACTAATAAGGTCAGTGGAATGAGGGTAACAGCACTTTCCCAAAGTCTATCAGAGACAGACAGCTCTCAATTTATCTGAATGAGGCTATTAGTACTACCATGGAGTGGCAACAGTATCTCATCAAATTCTAAGACTTGAGGCTTTTCTGAGATTACATTTTGCAGTCAAAAATAGTGTCAAATGAATATAAGCCTAGAACTTTATTTCAATTGCTTTGCATGCTCTCCAGTTCGTAACTTGTTTCCTGTGTTGCTGTCTTTTACTTAGTACTACATTCTTACTGCTTCCAAGTCTAAGCAAATCAAGCTCACATGACTGAATAAAATATAATCAAGTTTCTGTAGTTGTGCTGCTCCAGAATAAACAGACTTTAATTTCACTACTTATATTTTGTTAATGATATTTTAATAATGATATTTTAATGAGATATATATACATACAGAAAGAGAGCAAGAACTTTTAGAGTGCTTAGCAGTGTACTAAAAAAACCCAAGATATAGCTGTTTCACAGAATGGTACAATACAATCTGAAAATTATACAGATTTGTCAAGCCTTGTGAAAAAGGAATAATCTTGCTGTCTCTTAATGGTGCAATCCAATCCTGATTAGCCAGTCATACTGCTACCCTTCTTTATTTAGCTTCAGCTAAATAAATCCAGGTCCCTAGGAAGAACAGAAAGACAGCAAGGTTTAACATTTTACATTTCCTTAGTGCTCTTTGGCATTTTTTTTTTAATAGCAATAATTTAACAGGAAATTATTAAATTATATAGGGGAGTGTCTTCTGCATTGCAGGTTTAAAGCACAGTGCTACCCTCTCTGGCTTCCTTTAAAAAATGCCTTTTCTCACCAGATAAACCTGTATCACATTAAATCCAAAGGCAAAGAGAAATAGAAACATGCAGCACATGAGGAACACTAAACATTGAAAGTATCTGCATCCAAGAGCCCAGCGTCACAGAGAGAATTCCCAGACTTGCCATTCCAAGGCAGAAGGAACCAAGCAGATGGCTGTAGACTTGTTCTTTCTTCAGAGCATGCTTTTGCTGTAGGCAGGTGACACAAGATTTTCCAGAAGACAGTAGCATAGGAAGCTAAATTGGCTCCTGGGGAAGACCCTAGTTCAGAGGAAGGGGGGAAAAATAATGCCATACATTTTTGTTGAATATTGGCTTTTTCCCCCTGAAAAAGGAAACCCTGAAGAAAGGAAGTGTTACAGCCCTGATGACTGCTATGATGAGCAATCACTTCAGATCATTATGTTCCATCTAGCTCAGATATAGAAGTTAGTAGTACAGCATAAAACCCCTTTCCACAAGGGAAAAAACAGAAATCTCTAAGGATTAGCAGGAAGAATGATCCTGAAATACAACTGGGGGAGAGGAAAAAAAATTTTTTTTGATTCCCTAGTACTTCTAAGGGTTATTCTGGGTATCATCATCACTTCCAGAGATGGTGCTTCTGTGCAGGCTATGTCATGCAATGTAAAGTGCTTTAAGAGTTTTTATTAAAGAAACCAGCCTGAAAGTGGTTGCTTATTAGAAGTAAGAAGTGGTCTCAGCTGCCCAAGAGAGAAACCTGAAGGCAGTTCCAGGACGTTCGGAGGCAGTCCAAATAAGTTTCCAAAACTTTACAGGATTTTTATATAGTTGGACCCTCTTACTGATCCTGTCATTATCAAAGCAAAACTTATTTCTTAAAAAAAAAAAAAAAAAAAAAAAAGAGCATGTTTATGGGAATCAAACTGTTAGTCTGAGTAACCTCAAATATGGTTCTCATTAGCAAGGTGTTACAACAGCTTTTTTGACTAGTAGCTGGTATTCCTTTGGGTAATATTAACAGCTGCAATCAGAGACTGTTAACTATTACCCAGATTAAACAGCTTGTCATTCAGATTTATGTAATGAGGGAGGAAATAAGGTTGAATTCCCTTCTAGCACTCACAGGTCAAGTATTTATTGTAGCTTATTATGTTTTATTTATTAATAAAACCAAGATAACATAGTATCTCTGCTGTAGCTCTGCTCAGGTCAGGTTCTTCACTGTTTCTATTAAGCAAAGCAATAAGCCTACACGTTATTTTGGAGAATTACCCCTTACCATGAACAGCACTAGAAAACAACAAACAAAAATTCCTCAGCCAAAACATCTCCTCAATTATCATCTTCATTGTTCAGAAGGCTACTATGCAATAAAACTTACCCTAATTCAGCAGGAAGCGTTATTTGTTGAAAAAATACCTAGAGTTATAATACTCAATTGGTTGTATGAATATTAATAGTGCTGAGAGCCTTAATCTAGGTAGTTTTCAAACTTTGCAGACTTGTTAGCGTTATGCTCATCAGGCCTCCTGGTAGCATCCCTTAATGACCCAGAACTGAACACTGTTGCTAGAGCTGAGGAAAAGCTCGTACTGATTCCTGATGCTGCTCGCAGTGCTGTGGTGGATGCTTTAGCAGCAGATTTTGGGCAGCAGAGGTTAGGAAAAACCACACGCTCCCACACAGAAGGCTGTAGAGGAGAGCAGCATGCTAAGGCTCAGCAAACAGAGCCTGACCAGGCAGACTGCATCACTGACTTCCCCTGGGAGCCTGGGCTGCAGCAGGAACCACTCCTTCAGCCTCCGATTTGCTGTGTTAATGATGCTGCACAGAACCTAGTTGCTCCCTAGCAACTCCTGCTAGACAGGGTGTGGCCTTCTCGGTTTTGGTTGGTTTTTTTTTTTTACTGCTGCTACCAATAAAAAAAGCCATTATTTTACTGTCTGATCAAGCTGGGTTAGCCAATCTGAAAAGGTAAAAACAGTCTCAGGGGTTTGGCTTTTCGCTCAAGAATTGAGAAGTAATAAAAAATGCTTTGACATCTCAGACTCTGCTTGAGATCTCTAAAAAAAAGTAATGTCTTTTTTAGATTTGCACTCTGCTGTGGCAGCAGCTTCAGAAACACAGGCTGGGCTTTCCCTCGTGCGATTGCAGAGGATGGGGCACCAAGGGTTTGTGCCGCAGTTTTGGTACATGCCAGCTCTGGGGCCCCCTCTCACCTCCATGCTGCACAGCCCTGTCCCCATCCCGATTGCAATAGCAACTTTTCATACAGCCCTAATGAAAAACAGATCAGAAGTAACCCCTTCCTAGGAGTTTTATTTCAAAGCTTAGACAGCTAACTTGTTTGTTTGTTTTCCCATGATGTGGTGATGCTGAGGGCTGGTGCACTGAGCTTGCCTGAGAACAAGTGGATGAGGAATCAGGAACTTTCCAAAGCCAGCCTGCTATCAAACCTAGTGTATGGCAAGTTGTGTTTCATACAGCCTCCTAAAGGCTTCACTCATTTCTATTAAATGGTTGTTAAAGCAAACATAAAATAGAGGTTCTTCAACAGTTGGCAGAAGCCACATTGACCTTACTGGGGCTAGGACTTCACCCATTTAAATAAAAGGCAAACAAATATTCCTTGTGGTGTCACTGTAAACTTACCTGTCCCATAGTAGCCATAAAGACTTCAAAGATGGATATGGCCTGATCTTCTAATGCAGAAGATGAAAGATCATGCATTTCTTCACTCTTACTTTCTTGCTTTAACAGCAGGGAAGTGTGAAACTTGGTTCATTTTTTTCCTGTTGGTTGCTTGGCTTTTAAGCACTCAATACTCATGTCTGAGTCTCAAGGCCGGACGGGGGACAGGGCAGGGAGGAGTTTATGCCATGAAATTAAAATCTGTCCCACATCCTTTGGATCTGAGTTTTAATTTCACCTCTGTTTTTCTTTTAGTGTTTGTATTCCATGCACATTATTAACTGCTTTTTGTTGTTATACTTCCAGGAAAGTCACTGAATATCTTCTGATAAATGTTGAATGACATACTTATTACATCCATGTTTGTGCTTATTTCTGAGATCTGTAACTGTAGTTCCTAAAAGTTCAGTTACATCAACAAACCCCACAGCATTCACTTTCTGCATCTTATCTCTCTCTACTTAGTAAAATTCAGCAGGCAATCCAGGTAAATAACACGCTGAGGATTACAAAGGCTTTCAGCAAACTGGCTGCAGAGCTCAGCTTTGGCATGTAGTATTATGATGAAAAAACTATGTTTTGTTTAAATTGCTCCACTAAATATAGTTGCCCCATGAAATCTTGTTGCACAAGAAAATACGCTAAATGTTTAAAAGGTATAAAATGAAATTTTTTAAGTAAGTGCCTTAAATTTCTGGTCAGATAAATAAATCCTATGATTTATAATAACTACAGGAATGAAAGAGGAATTTTTGATGTTATACACTCATAGAATCTAGATATACTGTAAGAAGGATTTGCTCTCTGAAGGACTAGGTATTTGTCACGGGCAATGTCAGGATACTGAACTTGAACAAATGACATATTTTCCTACTTTTTTTCCCCTTCATCTGTCTCTACCTAAAATAGGTTATAATCTTGTATAAACTTTTTTAAAAATTAGAAGTAACTATAGTATGTTTCATTAAGATCTATCTATGACAATTCTAGCACCAGAAACATAGTGGGGTTAATAACCTAGGCTTTCACTGACAAAGTCCTAAATTCTGTTTCAGAATAGCTCCCATGTAATATGAATTTCATTATTTAAATCAGGTTTCTAATAGCTGCAATTAGTAGTCTCTGTTTAAGGGAAGACCAGCACTGAAATGTAAGACATTTCCACCTTTTAGGTTGTAAAAGGAAAGGAAAAATTTCTACTAAATCAGATATTTAAAAAACAAAACCACAACAGTATCTAACAACACTGAATGCTTTGAAGCCTCTCTGACTGTCTACTTTCTCATCAGTAACAAGCTTGCTGTATAATCTTGGTTAGATACTAGAGCCACTAAAGAATTCAGGTACTTGAAATCTGGGTAAGGCAGTGACTGGCTTTGTCTGCACTGACATCAAAGGCTATCCTTCAAACCACCCTTCACCTGGACCAACCAGCAGTCACCTGCACTGCAAGTCCTTATATCTCAGCCCCGGGAGCAATTCGGGCCAGCCTCAGGAATGGGTATCACCTGGAATAACCTTGCCCACCAGTTTGCTTTGGTGTGGTCCTCTTACCCTGTAGACTTCAAGCAGTAGTGCCACAACTTTGTGTTCCTGGCTCACAGCTGTGGCCTGAGATTCGAGATAAGCTTGAAAATAAAAGCAAGGCTGATTGCCTGAGGGTTCCTGTTAGGGGAAATAGACAATATGATGCTGATTCCTGTGGCTCTAAGGTAAGACATACATTAGGGAGCCTTAGGCTGACCAGACTAAATAATGGCTTTTTATGAACCTGTTGAAACTTGTATCAGAGCTATGTTAGGTGTGTTGATCTTGTGTGGTGCTAGGAAAATAATAGATGCTTTGGCAATTGCTCCTAATAAATGATATGCTGGATTAGAAAGTAGCCATTACATGTGACTGTTGAAGATAGACGTTTTCTAAGAAGCCTCTTTATTTTTCTCATGTTCTTGGAGCTGTTTTCACTTGGCCTGCTTTTCTGTTAGCCTGATGAAAAGCCAGATAAGAAATTAGACATATCCCTGTGCTGAGTGTTTCTGCTGGCCTGTTTTTAGCAACTCCTGGCTCAGCATAGGAATTTTCTGTGCTGTTGCTCAGACACCCCTTTAGGAGTTAAGTAATTGATAATGTGACCAAATGGAAACCAAAAAAAAAGACATCCAGTAACATGTTCTATTGGCTAGGTCACTAGTGCTTCGAAGTGGTAGTCAGACTTATAATGTGACAAGTAGTGAGTGCAACATATTGTTGTTATTCATTGTTGCTAGTAAATGTTTCTAGCTGCCTGGTATTGCTTGAAACTGTGTATTTTGAAGTATTTCAATATGTCTGAAGCAGCAAAAGGATGGGGGGAAAAAGAAGAATAACTTTAAGTGTATACCTAGAATCAATTGTGCTCTGATTTGTGTAGCCTGAAATGGCCATATATTGGTGAAAGGGTATCTGTAGCAACACGATTGACTTAGAACTGTAAATTGGAGGTACAGCTCTCTGATCACTGAAAATATTTACTGAGTTAGAGAGAGAGATATTTCTGACTTCAATAGTACTGCACTGATTTACATCTGCTAGGAGCCTCAGTGTGCTTTTTAGCCTTATCTGGTTGATAACTTGTCCATCTTCTCATGTGACTTGGATGTTTTCTGTTCTTAGGCTGGAGTCTTCTGCACAATAGTGGGTGTCATGGTAACTGAGGAGCAACTACATGCAGTAGGCTAGCAAAAAACGCAGTACTGCTGAAGGTTAAGAAATAACTGGATGGAATAGTTCAGTAATGTAAAAAAAAACAAGCAAGGTAATTCAAACTGATCTCTGTGGGTTTTTTTATAAAGTAACACTTTACAGCGTTACTTTAGTGTGCCACTTCACACATTGTTAGTAATTGAATAGCATACATGTAATGTCTAGCAGCAATGTGATGGTTCAGTTAGATGCATTGGCAAGCAACAGAGTATGGGTTCAAATTTGGGCAGCTCCTTTTGCCTATGTAGGAAGGAGGCTGAAGGCAGCAAACTCTGGAAAGGTTTAGGTTCATGTTTTAGCAGGTGTCTGTGGCCAGAGATGCAAAGATGAAACTCACCTTTGCACAGCT
Source organism: Athene cunicularia (assembly GCF_003259725.1). Classification (NCBI taxonomy): domain Eukaryota; kingdom Metazoa; phylum Chordata; class Aves; order Strigiformes; family Strigidae; genus Athene; species Athene cunicularia. The sequence goes on from NW_020799099.1 coordinate 24,885,539, forward strand.
AGGAGCCAGATAACATCCTTTACAGCACTTACTCCCAAGAGGCATGTAAGTACAGTAGGAGCTTGCTGTGGCTTGGGCTTGTGAGAAGGAGCTGCAGGGTGGAATGTGCCAGAGTGTGACCCACCAAGTGGTTGGGGGCAGACTGGTGATGGGGGTGCCTCAGCAAAGAGGTTCATTGTGAACTTCAGTCTAGAGTGATGTGTGCTAAGGGATCACAAGTCTCAGAAATGCTGATTTAAAAAAAAAAATCTGGTTCACAATTCAAATCCTCTTAATCTCCTGACTTCTAGATAGTCTAAAGGTAAGTGGAAGACAAGGGATGAGCTTGGCCTATAACTCCCAGATCTTTGGCTTTCACCTGTGCTGATATCCTCTAGCCATACCCATGTGTCCTTGAAAAACAGGCTCTTTTCCAAGTGCATTGAAGATAGTGCACAGGAGTCATCTGCACAACTGCAGGACCTTAGGTATATTAGAAACACTTCTAACCATGTCTCAACCGACAAATGTCTCTACTTTAACCAGCTGCTGATGGTAGTGCAGAGTTCCCATGTCATGGAAGGAAAGTGAGATTTCTTCAGAAGAAGTCTTAGATCAACAAATGCATCCTGGTCCTAGGTTAGTCATCCTTTCTATTAGACATTTCTTACTTCTCTTTTGCATTTGTCTAGCTCCAGATTTCATCCACGGAATCTTCTAATACAGATTATAGACTCAGAAACTCTCTAAGATAAAAATCTTCTGGTGTTGAGACATATCAAATGCTACAATTTCAACTGGAATGTGTTGCATGGCAAAATAATACCTGAAATATAGTATTATTTTTTTAATATCTATAAATCATACTTTAGTGAGTCAGATTTGTACTTGGATAATTACAGTCTTCGCATAAGGCATCTGTCTGGAAACTTATAATGGCATCCAAACAAAGCACTTCACTGCTGTGGGCATGTCCAATGCTGAAAGGACATTTGCAGGAGTGAGGAGACTGAAGAGCTTCTTGTAGGTGCTGTAATCAGAAGCCCTTTGTTCTTTCTGTGGTCACTTTCAGACTGGACAATTTGAAATCACTGTGGTGTTCTGGTTTTCTTTCACAATAAAGATAGTAACTGCTCTGCTTGCTTTCTATCAGTCACTAGAAACTACAGCCATTTATGTAAAGGAAGCAATCATGATGTGTAGGTGTCACCTAATTTCAGTGCCTTTTTATGGAATAAGGATCTCGTGAGACAGCAGTTGAATTCTTTGGCTCTTGCTATTCCCCTGACTCTTCTCCTGGTCTATTACACCAGGGTCTTTCTTGCACATTTTTCCAGATGTGTACTTGGTCAGCCTTGGCTTTCCATCCCTCCCCCTCCCAGTATTTCCCTTGGGTCAACTGCCTTCAGCAGAACAGGTGGACACATTTGCCTCTACCTAAAGCACATTGGCTTAGGCATGATCTTGGGAATGTATGTAATTTCACTGATGAAAGAATAACAATCTTTATGGCTTTATCTCAAAATCGATGATAAATACAGGCTTAAACATGCTTGTGCAATCTGTGTATAAAAATCATCTTCTGTCCCCCTCTGCTTACAGACATCTCGTGGATTTGTCTTTCAGATGCTGCTGATGCTGCAAAGTAGAAATGTGCTCTCTGCTGCTCTTAGCAGCTCTGCGAAGTGCAAATCCAGTCAGTAATTCACAGCACTGACAGATCAGGTGCTGCAGCTGTTGGGTGGGGTGGGAGGAGGTGTGTAGGGTTCCTCTGCAAGCTGCATGCCTGCCCTCCCTGGCTGCCCAGGAGGGCAGGATTGTGGCAGGGGAAACCACTGTGCTGCAGCTATGGAAGGGGGGATGGTATAATGCCTCAATTGCCTTTACCTTGGAAAAGGTAAAGAATGGGATTTGCAGCTAGATAGCAGTTGTAGTATCCTTTGTATGAGTGGAGTGGAAGATAGTTTTGAGCCATAATTTGCTTATTCCCAGTTCAAACCTAGGAGGAATAAAACTAGGCCCCAGAGCAACCTGGCACAGAGTCAGTCCTGCTCCAAGTTATCCCCGGCTGCCAGCAGAGACAGCCAAAGCGCTCTGCTGCAGCCCTGTGCCACTCCTCTATGGAGAACCTGGGTGTGGAGTGAGGTGAAAGGGGAAGAAAAACAGAGCAGCAAATTATGCTAGGGGCAACTCCTTATTATATTTGTAAGACAGCCAGGTTGGAGGCCGAGTAAGATGCTTATGTGGTAATGGAATAAATTCTAAAAATGCAGTTTAGAATGGATGTGAGGATGCAAGCAATTAATTTGTTTTATTACTTTTAATTTCAGCTTTATATTCAAGTATAAAACATTTTATATGCAAAAATGCAAGAATATGCAGACAAAGTAAAAACAATATATATGAATTTTTATATTAATCTGAAAGAGGTTAGAGGTTTATTGCTGGAAGAATTGCTAATGGAAGTGGTTTGTTTTTTTTTTTTTTTAAGCAAAAAGATGCAGGCCATATCTGTCTAGGATCAAGGATTGTGTTAAGACAGGCAGAGAAACATCAGGAAAATAAGGTACAGAATTGCATGCAAGAAAACAGCAAACAAAACCATAAATTTGTGGTCCAAGGTATGACAAGGGTAATGAGATAGAGCTACTGGGAATAAAATACCTATGTGCATGGATGCAGTCAAAATTCTGAAAAGGATTTCTAGAGGAGAGTAAGAAATCATTAGGGTTTTATATTTGGCATTTTGAATAGACTGGGCAGAGGAAAAGACATAGAAATTGGCTGTGTCAAAGAGCTGATGATTATAAAAATACAAATGGCTTTGTGTTCCCCAACATAATGTGGAAAAGACCCTAATAAAACTGTAGATGTCCAACCAGTGTGTCTCCTGTGGAGACAAGCTCCCCACTGCTTCATGACTCTGAGGTTTAATGAATAGGGGGCAGGAAAAGATCGGATGCAGGGAACTCTCAAGCCTTTCTGAAGTCATGTTTGCTTCAGTGCTGCAGGGATGGAGCCTAAGGTGGGGACTGGGACTGACTTTGGAGTAGAGGCACTTGCCAAAGCCCCCTAAGCTGCTGAGCCCTTGGAGTGGCCCTGCCTGGGGATGAGGTGAGCTGCTGCTGGGGCACTCCTGCTCAGTGCGCCGGGCTTGCATCCAGGAACAGCATGGCTCCAGAGACAGCATAACTGAAATGTCAAGTGTTACTGGTTTTAAACAACAGCTTTGACTGTTGGTTTTTTGGTCTAGGTTTCCCAGAACTACACAAGCGTAGCTGACTTTTCCAGTTGATAGTTAATGATTTGGGGACAGGAGGGAAGTGAATCATGGAAGCCACAGGAAAACTTACTTGCAAGAGAATAATAATGCCATATATCAACAGATTTTTTTGTTCTGTCCCTTGATAGCTCATCAGCCATGAGGCATCAGCTTGGGATCTTTGTAGACTGAGAGCAATGGCCTGTCTACACCTGAGTTATTTCAAGATTAAGAGGGGCTTCGTGATACTTCTGAGAGTCATAGGAAGAGTCCTATAGAGATGAATGGTAACTGGACTGAGGCCAAACCCATCACATGCGTCTTTGTAGTAGTTGCATAAACAGAGGACGAGTAGATCATTTCCAGTGCTATTCTGCTCTTGTCTAAGATCTTTCTTGTCATAGATAATTATAAATCAAAAATAATGAACTTCCCCTTTATTGCATTTGAAGCTTTGGCATGAAGTGGTGTAAACAAGTTCTGAGGTCTAGTGTATGGGAGCATTAAACCTAATTATTAATAAATAACACTTGACCAAAACTGAGGGAGCAGCTTAGGGCTGGTGTTATTTTATGCTAATATGTATATCCATAATGAAAATTAACTTGAGTCTTCTCTATGAATAAAAAATTAGTCACAGTAGATGCCCTCTGTGCAAAATAAACAGAACAGAGAAGCCAGTCTAGTGTGTTGCCTGCCTGGACCTATCTGAGTCCTCCCCCAGACCTCAGCTCTTCCTGTGCTCCTGGAATGCACAAGGATAATACTTTGATTCATGCCTCCTTCTGGTTTTTGCTTTCAGTTCAGTAATTTGCCTCAAGTGAGGTAACACAAGGATCTGTCCTTTTTAGACTATGGTCTTTTATGAGTTGACTAGTTCTGCTCTTATTTTTCTAAGTTTTCCTACAAAGCGGTTCACAACACTTAAAACTGGAAAGAATATTTTCTATGGCTAAGTTAAGTGCTAGCAGTATGTTTAACCTTGAGTATCAGAGGCCTTTCATTGTTCATGTGTTTTCTAAAAATAAATTATTCTGTGAATCAAACTAACGCATGGCTATACAAATTGTTGTTTTTCCTCTAGGGTTATAGGTTCATTATTTTATATCCACTCAATTATTTCTCCTTGGTTACCCCTTTTATCTGTGCACTCTGATAATCACTGTTCCACAGACAGTGTTGATCTTTGCACATATCCCCATAGCATTGTCATCCAAACACTGGATGAACCATCTTCAGAAAGATTTTGACTTTACTGTCTCCATGAGTCCTATTTTTCCCTCTGCTGTTTGGATAAAGCATTAAACCATTTGGTAGGTCTGGCTATATAATGAAGGAAAGAAACTAGACTCTTTAAATCATCTTTCTCCTGGAAGCTGCTGTCCAATTTCTTCTGCATTAACTTTGTATGCAAACACCATACAGCCTGGTGGATGATAAGTATCTGTTTTCCCCAAAGAAAATGCTTGTAGTTATTCCAGGGGGGGCAAAAAATGTTGTGTGTGTTTGTTCTTTCTTAAACTACCCATATCTTGCAACAAAATGCCTAAGATTTTTTTAAAAGTACTTAATACTTTGTGAAGTAAATGCTGCAATCAGGGCCCACCTTGCAGTCCTTACTTGAGAGAAGTCCTGTTTGTGGAAAAATGGTCAAAATACAAACTAGTAGTATAATTTTCAGTGCTTTAACAAGAATATTCTTGTAACATTTGGACTGGTCTACGTGATTACCATCCAATAAAACTGAAAAGGTCTGTCTGAGGATTGTACCTCTCTGGTGTGCTGTTGGAGTCAAAAACCACATGTTCCCATGGAAGAAGTCTGGGCTGTGGGTGACCCTCCCTTGGGAAGAGCGGCTGTGGCACTAACCAGTGCAGCTTCATCCTCTAGTGTGATCATCCTGACAGCTGATCCAACTAGCACAGTGAGCCATCTTGCAGCCTCACAGCTGCAGTGAGCCCCCAGGCTGATGGGCAGATAACTCTGGTCAGTGGTGCTCCCTAGAAAGTGTGGGGCACCCTATTGCTGGGGAGAGAGCAAGCAGCTTGTAAACAACACAGGCCAAAACCCAGGGAGCAAAGCAGGCAAGCCCGTGTGTCCTGGGGAGAGAACACTTCCCCCCTCTCCTGTCTCCATGCTGCAGGCATTGCTGCCAAGGCAAACTGCCCCCAAACCCTGGGTTCCTTCTTTCAGTAATATGAATTAGTTTGACGTAGAATATGCACTGCAGTGTAAAAAGCACTTCTGCAGTTGCAGGTCGGGATTCCCTCCTGGGGGTGGCAGTCAGAGTATCATTTTGAAGCAGAGCTGGATGCATCTAAGGCAGAGCGAAGCAGGTGCCCTAAGGCAAGATACAGCTGGGAGAGTCCCCAGTAGTGTGACTACAACGAAAAATGCTGCTTTACTGATAGCTGGGGAGTTACACAGCAAGCCTCCAGCCACTTACTGAGATGACAACACTTTGGGCATGGTATTACAATGAACCAAATATATATATATATGGAAATTTGGACAAGGGCTTTTTGATAATATCCTACCCTGTGTAATTCACTTGTTTCTAATGTTTCCTGGACTTTTTCCCCACAGTGAGTGCTGCTTGCTGTATTCTGCAAGAAAAATGTAAAGCAGGACAAGCGTGTGCAGGTACTTTAATTCAGAAGAGGTGTATGCTTATCTCTTGGTAGCTACAATCTGACTACAGTCAACTGAATAATGTTACAGCTAATCTGTGGCAAATGGTAACCTCAGAGGTCTGAGGCAGATAAATCATCACTATAAGTACATCTACTGCCTGAATGCATTTGCTACAGAGGCTGGAGATATTGAAAAAAAAAATTTCAGGTATTATTTGGACCTATTGTAAAAGAAACAAAATATTTCAACAAAAAGCCCAACTAGCATCACTGAGAATTGAAAGCCAATGAAACTGAACTAGAAAAGTGAGTTAGGGTTAATCTGCTAATATTACTTGAATAAGGAGTTAACTGCTTCCATCTATTGGGGAAACCTACTAGTTTTGATGCCTTGATACAAATGCCAGTGACAGCAGCAGAGCATGTGTCTCTTGCTCCTTGTTTCAAATTGTAAAATAGAACAGAAGTCTGATTACAAGCAGCAAATCCTGAAGTATAGTCTGGTAAATATCATAGATTATAAAGTAAGTCTTTGGCTTCTGCTCCATGTTTGTGCACATTATACAAGTGTATAGATATCTTCAGCTTGTGAGGAAAACAAGAATTGAGATAATGCTGCCTTCCTAGTGCTGACAGTAGCGTATGCATCTTCATTAGATATTGCTTGCCAAAATTAAAAATGGAAATTCAAACTCAGAATTTGGTTTAGTTTTCTGTGCTAGTACTTTTAGCAGTAATATCCCCAGGTGGGTATTTCTAGAGTAGGTTTTCTTTCCTCAGTTTAAAAAGTATAAGCCTCAAACATTAGCCTCTCCTGTGAATTGAAGTAAGAATAAGTAAAATTTGAGTTGATTGGGAGCGAGGGGGGAAGTTAATTGAACTGAGTTTCACTCCACTTCTGGACTTGATGTAAATAAAGTACTTTGGGTTCAAAACTTTCTTCCAGAATACTTTGAGGATTCCATTTTCAGTGATCTTACATTTTGTAGAATTCGAAAACTACTGTAACATATCTATTTAGAAATGTTTGGTTTTAAGAAAAGTCATCCTTCTCATGAATGAGCAGCTAGTTAAAGGATGTCCTGATCCTTCTATTAAAATATCTATCTTTCAAAATTAAAATTAGCTGAATAAAAGCTAGATATATTTTTTTGTTCACCTTCTCTTTGAAGGTTATGGGACATCTAATCTTAAAAAATGAGGGAAAGACACCTCATCTCTGTGCCAAAATTGTCTGGGTGTGTATCAAGTGGCTTCCTGTGTCTTTCAGGTGCCTAAATTAGCAATTTTTATTTCTCTAGTTGCTAGAACCATTCTGGCAATTCTCAAACTACAGTTATGCATTGCTGGTATAAAAACACCATTGAAAATCTGGTAATAAAACCAGGCATTTCAATATACAAATAAAAAACCTATAGGAGAGTGCAAATTGGGCTGTAATAATGCACTACTTAAATAATCCCCAATTTGCAAGTGTGTTGGTGTGCTTGTTGCTCTCTGTACCAGTGTGTTGCTGCTGCTTGGGGGCCTGGGTGTGGAAATGAGGTGCAGTTTGCTCCCAGAGCCATGATGTGTTATAACCGTTCTTCTCTTAGTGTTATATTTCAGGTATGCTCTTAGTCCTCTTCAGCAGAGAAAGGTGATTTCCCATAGAGCAGATAATAGCAATCGCACTGGCATAGGTACAAAATACCCCGTGTTTATAACTGTTTACATGATGGCACAAACCAACTGCTCCCAGGCTGTATTTTGCACTGCGGAGGTGGGTGATGCTGCTGCCTGTCCCCAACCCTATGCACCCCTCTGCAGTGTCTGCTTCTGTGCTGGGGCTTTCTGTTGTACCAGGGGAACACTCCCAGCCCTCAGTATGTGAGGTCCCACTAATTAGGCCAGGGAACTGACCCAGTGCAGCACCAGACCTGAAGCATCCACATAATGGAAAGGCACAGCAGCCTGTAGGAGAGTGTCTGGTGCTGCCCTTTGTCATTGTCAGGCCATGCTGTTACTATTTTCTTTTCACTAATATTTACAGGAAGTATGACTTAAGCCCTTCTTAAAACCTAAGCAGAGAGTTAGTGCCCAGGATGCATTTCCATGTATGTTGATAATGTTGTTGGTGCAGGATTTGTCCCTTGCTCATCCCTCATCTCATCTCCCCTTGCCAAATCAGTTTCCTCATGATGTCTTCCAGCCTCCTTTTAGTGCATGTTGGATACCCCCTGGTCCGTGGGGCATCAGGACAGTACTAACAGGGGCAGAACAGGGCAAGAGCGAGTGCCTGAGGATAGGGGAGTAACCCTGTGTTACTCCCCAAGGTGCCAAAATGCTTCCTGGGGCTCTGTAGTCAAGTCTTCTTTTTCATCTCCTTAGAAAACTAGGCAACTGTAGCCCCAAAATACAGATTTTTATTTTTTTTTAAGACCAAAGACAAGTTTCTTGCTGATGTGATGTTTAGGCAAGAGAGGGAGAGAACTAGTTTCTGCCTGGTCATTGCTATGATGCTTATAGTGAGGTTGTTTGTACATTAAAAGCATTAAGTAGAATCAAGACTCACTTGACCTTTCTGGATACCCCCAGGCCACGCTGCTCCCCTCTAACAAAACTGTTGTAAGCATGGATGAAAGTAATGTTCTGCTTTGTTAATCTTTTTAAAATCTCTATCTGGAAATGAATATCTTTTTTTTTTTTAATTGTGTGGGTTTTTTTCCTTTTCCCTTAAATCCACTGAAAATTATTTTAGCAGCTTTATCAGTTTCAAAGCTCCCATTTTGGTGCTTAACTGGCATAACCTGAGAAGTGATTGATCATTAAAGATAGCTAGCTACAGACACTCAAGGAGAAATCATAAGGGTATTCACCAATTTCACTGGAGCCAGAATCTGACTACCGATAAAGACTATCTGGAGTATCCCCAACAAAAACATAATGAAATATAAAGCAACTTTTTTTTTCCTTAGGTAAAAATAATTCCAAAGCACTTCTGTAATGTGAAAAAGCACTAGTCTTTAGGCTCTTTTGTCTGAATTTTAGAGAGCTGATCAGAATAACATATACCACATACATCTTTGTACATCTTCTGAGGCCTGCGTACTCTTAACATCAGTAACAAACAGTTAGGACCCATTGATTTAAATGGATTAGTAGGACCATAGGAAAAATAACATGTAGACACTAAGAACTGCTATAAGCCTTTATTAGAAAAAGTTCTTTAGAATCTCACTCTTGTATACAATTAAGCAATATTATGACTTTAAAATATTTACATTACAAAATCATTTGAAAGAGGTATATGATAAAACAGTTGCACATACAGTCATTTCATATACAGAAAGTAAATAAAAGTTGTTTTATAGCACTCCATCAGGTTTAGCATTGTAAAACAATTTACTTTTATCTCAGATCAATACAGATCTATGGAACTGTAACTTATAACTACCTAGAAACTAAAAACAACATACTTTTTTGCTAAGGTTAATGTTAGGGTTATATGTTTTACAAGTGCAGGACTATTATGGTGTTAAGGTTACTGGCATTGCCAGCAGTTAATTAAGTTTATAACTTTATGGAGGAGTTACTTCTTTATTGAAAAGTTTTTCTCTGTTAAGATGCTGATTTTTAGCATATGTAGGAGAGATGTTGGTTCTTAATTCTCAAACAGACCCTTTGGATCAGCAGCTTTTCTGCCTTCTGTAGGACAAAAAGTGCTCACACTAAGTTAGATGTCAAATTGTCTTGAAGTGTTCTGGATAGCTACTGAAATACTTGAAAATGGAAGAAGTAACAGTTCCTTAGGGGACATCACATTTGCTAAACATTTTAGTATAATACATAGTGCAAATGACCCTGCATGCTTTTTTGCACATTATGCTGAAGGCTAACAACTTGAGTTGGTGGTAGACGTTTCAAGATGATGGTGAGATGGGTCAGCTCGTGTGTAGTGCATGGCAATATTAAAATAATAATTCTATTATATAAAATAATAATAAAATCTGCTAGTATCTTATCTGCTGTCTGGTTGTCCTTTTTGTTTAGTGGATTAGAGAATGTGACTGCATCATTTAGGGAAAATAATATTTTGACATTTTGGCTGTACTAATTTAGGAGTAAAATGATTTAAATCCCCTGTAATTCAATCCATGTACGAGATTAAAATATTGAGATAAACTGTGTAAAAGGAAATGACCAGCAACTGATGACAAGTATAAAACAAATGAGTGCAAGGGGCACACAAGTAAGCAGAAGAGGGAAATACCAAAGGAGGTGAGAGAAGAGAGGACCCAAAGTAGCAACTATACTAGAGCTGTGCCTGTGAACCCAGGGTCCACAGAAAGATTCAGCTGTAACCTGAATGAGTGGGTGCTGAGCAATGACTGTGGCAAACGCAGAAAGCAATGTAAAAATGAAGAACAAAGAAAGAGACCAGATGGGTGAAGTATCAGATGAATGAGTGATCCCCTTCATAGTTTAAGACTAGCATTTCTTTTCAGAGGGGAAGAAAAACAGTGACATAAAAATATTTAAGGAAAACAGAAATACTGAAAATTGTATTTGCCTAGTACTAAGGGAATCCATTAGAAATAATCTAACTGTACTGAAATGCAAGTTACTTGTCATTTATTCTGTGTCATGTGGGGAGGACAGGATTTGATGCCAGGCAAGATTTGATGAAATGATGTCTTTTCCACTAGTAACTTGTCAATTATAAAATTTCTACTTTTAAAAACCAGCAGATCCAGGTAATATATATCCAAAATTAGCCAAGGAAATGCCCAACGCATTATTTGGTGTTTTTAAATGCTTAGAAAGTTCCTGAAGAAGAAAAGAAATGTTCTGTCATGCCAGATTTTAGACAGGGTAAATGGCATCACCTGGGTAATTATAAAGTTTGAACCTACACATTATTTCTGGGCAAAATTGATTTTAAAGCTTCATATAGAGACTGATTAATCATGAACTCTGAAATAAGATTTAAAGTCTATTAACATGAGTTTATGGAATATACATTCACTTCAGTTAAATCTTTGGGGGGGGGGGGGAAAAGGGGGGGGGGTAAAACAATCTCTGAGAAACTTACTTGAAACTGTACAGCATTTTATCTTGCAGAAGGACCATCCAGAATTAACATAAATCTCAAACCAACAGTATGCACAACACAGACTCTTTTCATGTGCCATATTCCAAATGCCATAGCAGACCAAGTTAGTGCATTGCACTATCATAGATGTGTGGCTAGGACAGGGTGCAGGATTATCAGCAGGTCAGAACTGAGTTATGCCATATAGTATAACTTTTGGAGGTCGCTTAATTTTCAAAAGCAAAAAAATAAAGTAATCCAATTCTTCATGTCCCAGCTGTGCTTCAGTTCTCTTCAGGGAGAAGGTAGTGTCTGCTGGATGTGGAATGGTGTGGGCTAGAGCAAGGTAGGGTGAGAGTCACTGCTGTACAGCAGTGTTGCAAACGGACTGCACTCCAACCACATAGCTGGTAATGATCTTAAAATACATCTTGTTATCTTTTACCGTTAAAGAAAACATTCTCTGTTTTGGGCATCTTCAGGTTGCTGCTTTGAAAATTATAGGAAGTCTGAGTATAACATCTTTGTCTGTTGGAAAGAGGTTGCGCACAAAGCTAATACTGGAAAATATCCACTGCTGGTTTTTTAATTTTCTAAATGTCAGCCTTTAATTTTTTCCCCTTGTGACTGCATTATTTTAAATCAATATTCTAGAGAACAAGTTTACTGTCAGGAACTTGTCTAAAAATAAAAAGTTGTGAAAGGTGAACTGAAACCATTTTTTTCAGAGTTAAATATCATCCACACAGGGAAAATTGACTTGCCGTCACTCGTGTATTAAATCCACTCTTTGCAATAAATTGTTTTGGAAGGATGAAGAAATCTTTTTCGGGAAATTACAAGTCAAGTCATATTCAGTAATGAATGAATATTAGCTGTAAACACTTTTATCCTTTTACATTTTGGCACATTCTCAGTTACTCACAAAGCTGAACCCTACTCTATATTTGTCAGCTGTTAGGGACACTTAGCTGTCATCCCAGAGGCTTGGGGTGTTTGCTCTCTTTAACCAAGCTATGCATGACAAGGCACTAGTGAAATATTTGCAGGCAAAACAAAACTGATCATATTAAACATGTATTAAGTGGAAAGAAATTATATTTAAATAGAAGGTGAGGATAGGTAGGATACGATAGGGTAGAATGTAAGATATGGTAGGATGTGAATTTAGTATTTTAAATAAGGCCGGCGAAGCTTTGAACCGGGTAAGAATCCACTTTCATATGTGTGTTACATATTTAAATGACATCCATAAGAAACATTCCACCTAAAATGAATGGATGTGATTTATAGCATCTATAGTCCTACCTTAAGGTATTTCAGGAGCCTTATTTTTTCACTGTAATTAATGGTGACCAGGCACATTTATAAGTCAATGTCTTTCAGATATTCCAAGCTCAATATTCAAAAAAGAGAAGCAGCAGAAATCTTACTGCATCTGCAAACCTTGACCGAGTAGTTACATGTAACACGTACTCATCTAAACTGTGTCTGGTGTGAGTACTGAATTGTTCAATTTCTCAATCCCTTTTTTTTAAATAAGAAATGTTTTCAAGTTTAATATTCCTAAAATAGATGGTGGTTAGAGAACAGCACTGGGCAGAGAGGAATGTTAAATGGTGAGAGCTAGCCCAGGGTACTAATCTGTGGCAATAACAAACTGAAAGGCAATCTCAAAATAATGTTTTTAATTTGAAAACCAAAAGGCATGCTACAAAGACCATGTCTTCGCTGGGCTGCAGGCACTTCAGTCAAATCCTCTGAGAGACTTTTCATCTGCTCTGTCTCTCCTCAGAGCTGGTTTATCAGTCCTAGTCTGGTACCTCCCCAGCAGAAGCCCTGTGCAAATCAGTGCACCATTACCAAAAAGCAAATAGGAAAACAAATATTGCATAGGCATTAGCTTCACATCCACCAAACCAGGGTAGTCCAGAATTATGGATGCTATTAATATTTTTTTTAAATAACAACCAACCCACAAAAATTAAAGAAACCCACCAAACTTGGAACAGAAGTAGTTCTGCATGATGCACAACTGAAGAACCAGACAGAAACACAGACTATTTTGAGAACTTTCGGGGGGAAAAAGAGGCTTCTCTTCATTTGTGGTGAATGTCATTGCAGAGGGACTTTATATCAGCTCCTAATCTTACTATAGTGCTTCTTTTTTTTCTTCCCCTTGGTGATGTTTCCTTCCTGAAGGCGCTATGTATCAGGACACAACAAAAGCATTTGCTTCTCTGGCCTTTTGAGATTAATTACATTTAAATCCAGTTCATCCAATATCTGGAAGATTGTTTGCTTGTGCGCTGCTTCCATTTAACCAGTTCTTTGTTGTTCTGACTTCATGATTCACCATCACTGTGTATACATGGAAAAGAAAAAAAACATACTAGTGTTCGTGCTGTTGGATTAGTTGTCTCAGCAGGAAATACTATGCAAGACATATCAGAAAACAAAAGTGTCAGCCATGCAATGCAGGGAATGATCCCATCTGTGGCACTAGATGCTGGCAGCAAGGGCAGGTCTGATTTCTCTGTAGGTTGGTGGCTACCCAGTGCACCCTGTCTCCTGCTCACAGGTGAGGACTGAGTAATCAAGTTGACATCTTTCCACAGGTTAGGATAACTTCGTACAGATGGAATTTTTAGTATTAAATCTGGCCTCGTAATAGGGGAATTTCTTTTCCTGCAGATTTCTGCCTACCTAGCTTGCTCCCTAGCACTTATTAATAATGTTTGGTTCGTGCCAACATTAAAAATGCAAGTTTTTTTATTGGCTGGTTAGATTTCAGCCAGCATTAATAGCAGGGGTTTAAATCACCTCTGAAGTTAAAAGGGCCACTCATAATCTTACTATTTCATGGTTTTTTAAGTACCTTGCCAAACTGAGGCACAGCCTGGGAAAGGAATATTTCTTTCTGTATTGATTTATTCCCCACAACTATCGACAAAAAAGGAGCCACTTTTTTTCAGGCAGAAAGACTAGGAGGTGCCTAAGGTAAACAAGATCCCCTTGGGAGGTGTGATAAAGCAGAGGGCAATTGCTTTATCATACTTGGCAGCCTACAAAGACCAATGCCGTGAAGGGGACAGGCTGTGCTTCTGTTTTGCTGGGGGAGTAAAAGTCCCCAGAGAAGAGATTGGTCTTGCACCCACTTGTGCACTACAGGAACATCAACCCTTGGCTGCTGCCCCTGCACCCTCCTGCCTGCTCCTTCCTGCATGCGTGGGATGGGTTGGGAACCCCAGCCCCAGAGAGGCTGGGGAGATGTCATAGTTTTCTGCTTAGGCACAATCAGGATTTCAGCACTAGGTTTTAAAGGCAAGCTATATTTAAAAAAAACCCCATATATTTAAAAATTAAGTATATCCACACGTATATTTGTAACTTAGCTTATGCACAAGGCAGATGACCCCCACCTACAAAGAAGCCTGGGTTGTCATATGTTGTCTGCTGTGCACAAATCTGCAGCGTTGATGCTCATGAGTACAAATTTTTACCATAATAATAGCTTTGTTTCATTCTACTTTGTAGGTTTTTTACTTTTTTTTTGCACAAAAGAGCCGCTGAAAACATCTATTTATCTGTATATAGTTTTCTTTCTGACATTACTTATTCAGCTAAGAGTTTGGTCAGGAAAAGCATCAAGTCTTGGTCTGAGAAGGTTCAACTGCAGAAATAAATGTAAATGAACTTTTTTTTTTTTTTTTTTATGTACCAGGAAATCCCACTACTTCAGATACCTTTTCACTTTGGAATGAAGCATGATTCAAAATTTCATGTAAAATGAAATTTGAAAAGTAGTTTTAAGGGAAACATTTAGAAATATTTTACCACCACAGGGCTCTCTTCTTTAAACTTTCTAAAACGTTATATTAAAAAGACACTTAGTCTGAAAAATAGTTTCGGAACAACTTTCATTCTGAAAATGTCATTATTAAAATGTTTCCAAATGATATCTTACCAAAATTAATTCATAGTTCAAAACATTTGGGTCTTGATTAACTTTCCCTAGCATCTTTATGAAGCAGGAAAACAACACTCAGACAGCTGTATTCAGTGAGGCCTTGAGATGCATGCTTCCCACATTGAAATATCATCAATAAAATCTAAAAAAAGAATTATCATCATTTGAGAAGAAATTTGCCCAAACAAAGCAGTTTTTCAGAATCTGAAATTGAACTTAATAATCTTGTACTTTGTATTCAATTTATATCTTTTGTCTGAGCAGCTCTGAAGGTTTTAAAGATAAATCTCTTCTTTTTATTTACATTTGTTTGCCTTCCTACAATTTAGAGGCATAAATTTCTCTACAGTCTGATCTTAAGATACCAGTCATAAGAAAATATTACTTGAAATAACACGTGTACCTTCACTCTGACTGAAGCGTACCTATCTGAACAGGGTTGCTTTTTTATATCAAGGCTGAAGCCTCAATATAGTGCTTTGAAGTGGCAATATCTCTGTTTTACAGGTGGGAACTTGAGGTAGGGTGTAGTCCAAAAATACCTTTTGCCCATCAGGAGCAAAAACCCCACCTTCCGATGGGTTTATGGCAAATCCAATACAAAAGCACTTTTGTAGGGTTTGTGTGTGTAGCAGGGCAGGGGGCTACAGTAGTGTCCCCTCGTGAGAAGCTTCTCAAAGCTGGGTGGGTCAGACCCACCTCTGGCCAAGGCTAAATCAATTAGCAATGGTGTCTGTGTCTTGGCGTTAACATCTTTAGAAAGGGGAACCTGAGGAGTGGGAGTTATGAGAAGGACACCTGTACAAACACCGAGGTCAGTGGAAGAACGGGGTGGGGGGTGTGCTGGAGCAGAGACCCCTGTAGCCAGTGGTGAGAGAGCAGGACCACCCTCCGCTACCATGGAAGTCACTGGTGGAGCAGATGCTGACCTGCAGCCCATGGAGGACCATGCCAGAGCAGCTGACTGCACCTGAAGAAGGCTGGGACTCTGAGGGAAGAAGCCCCTGCTGGTTTAGTTTGGTGCTGGGAGGATTGCAACATGTGGCAGGAATCTGTACCAGAGCAGCTCAGGAAGATGCATTCCTTAGGAAGGACTGATGCTGGAGAAAGTTCATGGAGAACTGTCTCCTATGAGAAAGACACCACACCAGAGCAGGGGAACAATGTGAGGAGTCCTCTCCCTGAAGAGGAAGAAGTGGCAGGACTGACTGCACACCCCCATTCCCCACCCCCTGCACCACCTGGGGGGAGAAGGTAGAGAAATCAGGATCAAAGCTAAGCCTGGGAAGAAGGGAGGTTTGGGGGAAGGTGTTTTTAAGATGTGGTAATGCTTCTCACTGTCCTACTCTGCCAGTTAAGTGTTGCTGTTGATGGTGTTTGAATTCAATTGATGTTTGTTTTCTTCCCCTTAGCAGTCTGTCTTTTGCCTGTGACAACAATGGGTGAGTCATCTCTCTCTGTACTTATCTTGATTCCGAGAGTCTCTTTTTTTATATCCTCATTCCCATTCCTGAGGGGGAAGGGGTGAGTGGCTGCGTGGCGCTCAGTTATCCTCTGGGCTCAAACCACAACAGCACTTCAGTAAGGACAGTATTTAAAATGTCAGCTCAAGCTGGGTAGGTCATGACGATTTTTTTCTAAACATGAACTGTTAAAGTAAACTTAATGCTCAGGGTGTCATTGTGCCTAAAAAGCCTTTTATAGTATGATTAACTTCTGCTGGTGTTAACATATGGCTCAAGCACACTTTGTCCTATACTGCCTATTATAGTCAGTGGTATGGTCAGCAAATCTGCTTTTAGAGAACCACTGTGGAGCTGCCTCTCCTTAACAATTTTTCCTCCCTGAGTTATCATTTAGAGGCTGGGTAGGGAAGACCCAGATGGTTAGGAAATCCAGCATCTTTTTCAACTGCTCAGGGTAAAATCATTGTGCTTGGTTGCATCTGTAACCTAGTATCTAAGTATTTGTTTAAAAAAAACCCAACCAACCAACCAAAAAAACACAAAACCAAACTAAAACCCCACAGCACAGCAATGAGTTCTCTTGCAATAGGCATAAGCAGAAACCTTTTAAATACAAGTAGTTGCACTGGAGCAGCCCCATCTAAAAGCTATCCTGAAACTGGGGCAACTGAGTTGCAAACTCTCTAGCAGTGGTGATTTAACTCCACCACTATTTGACTCCTGAGCAAGGAAACTCAGAAAAGAGGAGGGGACCAGGATATCATGATGGTCTAGCTCCATCAGAGAGACATGTTGAGTTACCTGGTGCCATGGGAAGGCGAAGACCTAGGTCTCCCTCCTGCCACCCCTCCCTGCTCCTAGCCTTGCTTGCTTGTGTCTGCTGCTTCCACTGCACCAGGAATTTTCTTGGCACACAGTATGGTTTAATTGTTTGTTATCATAACCCGGCACAGAGGAGCTGCTTTGCACACTCCTCAAAATGCAGCTGTGACACAAGTGTGCAGGCAAGGGCAATGTACAGCCCCTTGCTTCCAGCTGGAACCAGAATTTTTAATTAGGGAAAATCGGAGTTTGAGAAGGGTTTAGGGGTTCTGGTCAAAATCCTGAGGAAAGCATCCAGGATGTTTTTAAGTTTATAAGCTGCCAGGGCTGTGGTTTTCCATCTTTCTGGGATCTGTTTGGACTGTGAGCTAGTGGCAGCTCCAGGGCAGAACTGTATGGGAGCATCAGGAAATCCTTCGGGTTTCTCTTGGAGTCAGGCAAGCCCCTGTCTGGCAGGGGCTCTCAGGGACTGATGGGTACGTGGGGGCTGAGGGGAGATGGGTCTCTGTGCTGATGAGGAGTGTCAAGGAAGCTATGCTGAATGCTTGTGTCAACACCTTGGGAAACTGTGATTAAAGTCTGATAAGTGAGTGGAACTCCATCTGTGCCATCTGGTTGTCTGTCTTGCACAGGTTTACAACCACAAGGTTATTTAGTGGTGCAATTTATGTGCAGAGACCAGTTTAGAAATAAGAACGTCAAACCTCTTGTTTAAGTTGAAATCAAAGTCCCTACATAAAAAAGCTTTAAAACTTAAATAGACTGAACAATCACTCATTAATTACATATTAAAAAATGATATTATTTTGGAATTACATTGACCATATTTCTTCAAATAATACCACGAATTAAAAGTACCTTGGGTTGGCAATTGATTCTTTTTCTTCTTCTCTTACAGTAGGCAAACATTCACAGTCAGCTGAAAAGAATAAGAAATCAGACTATAGTTACTCTTGAAGTTCTTCAACTTTTTATTGTGCAGTCTCTCTAGAATGTAAAGCTGCAGATGCTCATTTGCACCCTTTTATCTGTAAAGTCTGGATGGTCCCCAATAGGATAAATGTTACATGTCTTAAATCCTCTTTTCTTCTGATACGTGTGGCCATAATTTCTATTATATATATTTCAGTGTTTATGTACACTTAAACAAATGAGTTACTTTTAAGGACTGATTCCTATAAACTACACAGGGAGGATTATCAATCTTCCACTGCTTCTAGTTGCACCTATATGCTTTATAGTCTGGCTGGGGTTTAGGGAACACTAATAAAAAAAACCCTATATATAAACTATTGTCTCCCTTCTGTCCACAGAATTTTAAAAAATATTTTTTACAGCACTATTTCCCCATGTACTATACTTAATGTCTCTATTTTACTACTGCTGCTTAGCATATGTTTTCTGCTAGAGCTTATGGACCGCGAAGGTCAAAACCCCATCATGTGGAGCACTGTGCTGATGCAAAGAAATGCTCCAAAGAGTTTTATGTCCTGAAAAACAAAGCCTCCTAAGAGGTCAGGCAAATGAGACATTTGAATATAAAGCAAGGGACCAGGAATTAAAAAAATATCAGGGTTTCAGCATTTCCTAGCCAGTGAAAAGCTGTTAGAAGTTCAAAATCAGGCCTTGGTTAATTCATACATTACTGAAGACTTGCATTTTTTGAAAGCCTTGAAGGAGGATTAGGGCCCTTAGAGATTTTGAGTGGGAGATTGACTGGGAGGAAAATGAGGGGGGAAAAACCCACAAGATCACAGAATCATCTAGGTTGGAAAGGACCTTGAAGATCATCTAGTCCAACCATAAATCAGAAGTAGCTAAGAAAAATTAGAAGTAGCTAAGAAGGAACTGAAGATGCTGCTGTTGGTAGTTACCACAGGTACTAATTGCTCCATGGGCTGACAGACTTGCCAGAGAAGATGTAGATGGAGAGTGGTGCTGGCAGCTAAGAGCAGCTTGTGCTTCATGTCGTAGAGATGGCAAGCCACAGAAAGGGTGCAGAGAGAAGAAGGATATATTCATAGGATCCTGACAGCAATTTTAAGTAAATGATGGTCTGAACTATAAGTAAATGCATGTTTCTTCTACGGTAGCACAATGTGGAACACAGAACTGTAGAAAATCTGAAGACTGAAAGGACTAGATGCTTCAGAGAAACTAGTACTTAGCATTAAAAATGTGTATTTAAAAATATAAATGCTGTTCACAGCTATATATGTGTTTAATAGAAGTGTCTACTGGAAACTCAAAACATTTATGATATTTTATCATATGTTAAAAATAAGCTCCCACACAAACTAAAATAGTCCTCTGAACAATTCTACCCCTGACATTTGTGCTGCTATTTTAGTAGCAGGGAGTCAAGAGCACAACTAAAAATGTTGTAGGAAAAGCAGTGACACACATACAAAATGCCTGACATTGATTTTCTACGCATGGGATCTACGTCAGCCAGAAAGAGAGGGATGATGGAGTAGAAGGGTTACCGTATACCATTTTTATTCATGCTGTTCATCCATTTATCAAGCTCTTCCATTTCTATCTCCATAACAGAGGGCGTGTCTTCTTCAAAAATAGGACTTGAGAGGAGGGAAAAAAGGCATTACACAAAATGCTTGATTTAAACAACTTACAATGTAGAAAATTTGTGTGAGTCTTTCATAATTCCAGACACATGTATAAACTCTGGAAAGCTATCCTAGCCTAGTAATCTGAGAAGATGTCAGCCCAATGGGTGTGAATGAAACAGCTGCAAATGGCTGTGAAGGAGCAGTGGTGAGATGCTGGTCCTGGGCAGAGGTAGGGCTGCCGGGGACATCACATGCAGAAGGACTCGGGCCGTGTGGTAAGGGGTATGCCAGAGCACAGGACCACTGCAGTTATTTGAGAACTGTCCCAACTGTAAATAGAAAACTGAAAAATAAAATTGTTTCTCTCTGCCCTGCTGAAACACATGGCAGAAGTCCCGTTGCTCCAGTGATAAAAGCAGAGGGCTTAAAGTTTCGTCCTAGCTGTGAATGGCATTGGCAGTGACTTTAAAAGGAAAGGTCATGAGTAGAGTAACTCTGCATTTATGTAAATGCCTCTGTTTAGTTGCCCTTTGCTGATTATTCCTGGAGTCACATGGTAGAAAAAATAGTTTTAGCAAAACCCCCTTTTTTTCGCAGTGAAGCCAATTCCAGCTTCTAGCATTGATTAGCAGGATGGCACTCAATAAAAGGTAATGATAAAAATTATCACTCTTATCAGAGCCATGCAGCTTTTGGCTTGTTTTCCCAGGAGCTAAGGCATTCCTTCCAGAGCAGCTGGGCGAGCCTTTCTGCCTCACCTCAAGGTGAGAAGACAAACTTGAAAAACAGGGGAGCAAGACACAGAGTTTATTCTGAATAGTAAAAGTTGGTGATGAGCCTGGGAACTGATCCCCTTTGCTCATGGGGCACCTGGTATGTCTACTGGCATCTTCTAGCTAGTGGAGCCGGGGGTGCCTAGAACAGGCATAGGGGCGGCTGTGGGCGGTGGGTGCCTGTAAGGCAGTACTCACCTCTGCCACCCTAACTCCTGTTCTTCTGCTCTAGTCCTGTGTCTTCAGCCAGATACTGAAGCCACACTTTAGCCAACTCTAGAGATAGTTAACTGGAGCAATTGATGGCAAAAGGTAATGGTGTTTAGTGTACAGATAAATTAAAACAGGTAGTGGCAGAGCCGAAAATCATAATATCCCATTAGAGTAAAAGAATAAAAAAAAAAAAATCTTCACAAACTTTACCTTTTCACATTTTCACTTCCCAGCTCATCTGAAAAAGAAAAAAGTTGGTGTTCATAGTTCTGCTCTTTGTATATACAGGGTCCAGACCTTGTTGTTCAAGCAAGCCTTGAACAACGTCATGTAAAACAGGCTGCATTTTCAAAAGGCATAATAGTTAACTAGTGGATGAAAGACAAAACATCTCATCCTGTTTGTAATTTTCAGAGGAGCCCATTATTTTTAGTCTTGAATATATTAAGAGCAGCTCATTATTAGCTCAGCTGTGATGGGAGAAAACTGGCTGTTAGTGCCACAGTGGGCAGTAAATGGCAGATGCACACTTCCCTGAGCAAAAAAGATGTTGTGAGAGAAATGGTATCCTGAAAAGGAACCACTGCTGCAATAATTTGTTTACTGGAAGCATCAGGACATTTTGCTGCAGACTACACACAGGCAATCCAGCTCTGCCTGGAGACTCTGGGAGCTGCTTATAGAGAGAAGAAGGGGAGGATAGACTTGCATGACAGATTAAATCTCAGGCAAATGAAAGTGAATTAGCCAGATGTCAAAAGGGATTCAAAGCTAATTATGACCCCAAGACAAAGTAAAGATGTGGAAACAAAAAAAATAGTGATAGTCATTATTCAGAACTCCCCCTCCAAGAATCAAGTGACTGAAAAGCCTCAGCCCTCAATCAAGAATGAAGAACTAAATATAGGATTCACGTTGTATACTGTCTTAAATTAGCTTATTTTTAATTCATTGGTGCCAATCGGTGCTGACACCTCCCACTTGTTCCAGCACATTCCCTGACTGCATAGCCACCCCAGGGCTGCAGAGCTATCTGCCCCTGCCTTGAGGATGTCCAAAATCCCAGCTTCAAGCAACCAGCACAGGGCAAGAGATCCCAGGATTGTGCTCCTGCAAGGTACCACATTTCCCATCCCTCTGAAAAGTGTACCTGCGTTTCAGGTCATCCAGAAACAGGCAGACAACTAGGTGCCTAGTTGTGAATTCAGTTTGCTATGAGGGTGACCCAGTGGTAAGGCAGGTGCAGCCTAAAAATGCATTGAAAAATGGACTTAAAATCTGTTGAAACTGTCACTGTCTACAGACTGAGGAGCTTGCAGCTGCGCTCTTGTTCTGCAGACACACTGTCATGACCATTTCAGGACTTCACTTACCAACTGCATGGTTTTAATATGACACCTCAGGTTTTTTTCCTGTGGCTTGACAATACAAGTTACCAATTTCTCTGTTAACAGTTCAAGGTACCTTCCTGAAGCACTACTCTCCCTGTGGCAGCACCCAGACAGTCTAACCATGGGATTCCTAGCTCATTTACTGTGATATCTTCATAGTTGCCACCACCCTACAAGATCCCTTAAAACTGTTCCTCAAAATTATTTTATTGAAGCTCTGAGCAGCTTTACCTTGTTGGCAGTATAGGCAATAGAAGCATTAAATTAACCTTGCATGAAGTTATTAAGTATAAAGACAGAATAAGCATTTGCAGCCGCACAGTTACATCCATACATTGTTCTCGGTGTTGCCAGGAGCTGGAGCTCAGTGCTGTGCTCCTATGGGTGGTGGGTGTGCAGTGTGAGCAGGAGATGCCCAGAAGCAGAACTAGCTCCTGCTTAAGGAGAAGTGAGTGCCTGGATACCCTGGCCAGGGGTAGATCTCTTTCCTACCTGTCAAATGTGCAACTACAAGCAGAGAAGTACATCCTAAATGTGGCATATCAGGCCTCTAAACAATGTTTTGTTAATGTCAAGCACACTCTAAAAATATCCTCCTGATGCATGAGAAGATGAATTTACCTTGCTTAGACTTTTTCCTTTTATGATGTATTATGAAAAATATGATCGGCAAAATCAGCAGGATAAGCAGTGCGACGGGGATAACGTATATCAAGATAGACTGTTCTGCTGCTTCTAGGCTGTCCTGATTGTTCACAGCATTCAATTCAGTACTTGGAATACTTTTTGTTTCAAAGCTGCTTTCAGTAGCACTTGCAGTGACAAGTACTGGCTCATGGTCATCCATGGTCGAAGAATGAGTAGCAGGAGGAGGCGCTACTGTAACGGTGGGTAATATCAGCAATCCATCTCCTGAACCACCATTTTCAGCACCTGCCAAATATACAAGGACAACTTAGCATTTTATGGATTTTGTTGGTATCATCAGTGAGTCAAAAGCGTACAGCTTTAATATTTACTTTTCATTTGATGTCATAAATGAAATCAGCAGATGCCCCATATACAGAGATTTTGAAGTCTTGGGCATCGGATGTAAAATTAGATGGCAAATTTGTTACAAAATCTTACCAGTCCTGACCCATGTTCTTCAGGTGGCTTTTACTGGGGCAGTCAGCACGCGTGGTCTGACTACATGCAGCTGTCTTGCACAAACAGACTTTCTTCCTGCAGGTTGGCATCCGGTGTCATGCTCACATAAAAGTCTTCTGCTTCTCAGTAAACCACCCCATCCTGCTTTGCTCCCCAGTCTTGGTGTGTGCAGCCACATCTTTCATCCCTCCCTTTACACAGGGAGTTAGCACTCCCTTCAGGGAGATCATTATCCCTGGTTCACAAATTCCTCCAGCTCACTCATCTCCTGGCTTCTGTGCTTTCTCAGATTTGTTAAATTTGCTTCACTGTGAAAAACAGAACTGGTGAAAGGAAGTCTGAAGCCTGCAGAAGCTGCTGATTTTCACTTCTGCATGGACTAGAAAAGGTAGTATACTAACACCGGGACTTTACTGGATACAGATGCAATTAACTGCTGCTCTGATCATATGGGCTGGCTGAAGGAGTGTATGGTAAAGAGTCAGTGCTGGTTATTCTTCATAAATGCTAAGACTGGGGAGTTTTGAACCTTGGTTTGGGTTTTGGTTTAATTTATCATGCATTTTGTAAGAAAAGTGGCTAACATTTGCTATCGTAATAGTAAAACAAGCTTTTTTTAGAGGCTAATTAAGAGTCTGTTGGCTGTCACAGTTTAAAGCTTAAGAGAAGTACAGCAAATTCTGGGCTGATACTGTATTCTATACCGATGCCAAAAATCCTGTTGTGTAGCCAAAGGTGCAGGAATCAGCCCTTAGATAAACTACACCAGCCTGTTTCCAAATACAAAGCCTTCAGCAATTTTCTTAGCATGAAATTAAGTGATGATTTTTCATGTTACCTGCCCTTTCAGATATCATGGTGCAGCTCTCATTTTATGCAGTGAAGCAGGACAGGATTTCATGACTTTTGCAATGACATGTTTCTCCCTGTTCTTGTAAAATGCTGGGCAGCCATATTTTCCACTAGAGTTAACAAGAGCTTAAGCTTTTCAGCACCTCAGTGCTGGCATTTCCAATCTCACAGGACTGGAACCAAAAGTACTTAACATTTTAAATGCTTTTGTAAACACATTAATCTTCATAATGGCCCTGAGAGATGAGCAGTTATCATTTCCATTTTACAAATGAAAAATCGGAAGGACAGGGATGCTGTCCTTCTCAGAGATGCCAAGTGAGAGAGGGAAACTGGGATTACAGCACTATCTCTTGCTTAATCCACTCTGCAGCATCTCCTCTCCTGTCAGATTTGTCTCAAAGAGATGAGTATCTCATGAGACTGTATTCCAGAAAACCCAATTTCAAATAAATAAAATTATTTAAGTATGACAACAGTGATTTATCTAGATTTTTATGTAATGTTTATCACTCAGGCACCTGTTTCATCCTTTCCTAAAAACTAGGAAATAATTTTAATACTTAATAAATAATAATTTAATACCTAATAATTGAATAGAGTATTTAACACTGCAGAGGTCACCAGATTTTTTCACCACAATATAACAATGAAAATGTTAGCTCTTCAGTGGCAAAGCACTTTGTATTGATAGTCTTTCTGTTGCTTTCTCCTGTATTTAGTCTTTCAGTCAAGAGCAAAACATGATCTCTGCCTCCCTTCCAGGTAATGACCCCTTATGTGTGTGCTCCTCAACCCTGTCCCATGATCTGCTGGCTGTCCTTAATCCTGTCACAGAGGATGGGAGGGAGAGCTCCTCTCCTATATTAGTTTGGCCACTTGACTTTTCTTTCCCAAGGTAGTTTGTAGTCGTTGGTGCCTGCAGCCACTCCATTTTGATTGCTGCTGCACAGAGCTGTGAGGTATCACTAGAGATGTCTGCGCCACGGACCACGGCATGATGGACCACGTTGCTGACGGAGCCAATAGACCACCATAGCCTCACCAAACTGCTTTGGTGACCTTGCTTCATTTTCCTCCTCTAGCCATCAGCCTTGAAACCTGTCAGCTGCTGCATTTGATATATTGACACAGACAAGCCCATGGCTTAAAATAGTACAAATGGGAAAGGGTGCGGGGAAAATACCTTATTTTTCATTTACTCTTAGAGCTAAAAGGGATTATTCGAATGTCTAAAGCATGGTGTGACTTTAAAGAAACGGAAACTCACACCTCATTAACTGCAGTGCTAAACTTTCAGCTGCATCATATGCTGTGCTTGATTTCCAAGAGAGGCTTTTCCAATGTCTCTGGTACTTTTTATTTGCTTGTTTTTGAGTTATGAAGCAGATTTCAGATCATTTGTCTCTGTGTGAAATAGAATTACCTTTTCTAGTCTCTAGGCAAAGAAAATGGCAAATCACAGGGAGTGACCTTGCTGCCATGTGTTTTTGTTCACTTTTCATAATTTCAGGAACAAAACAACACCTCTTCTGTGAACACCATTTCCTCTTACAGAGATCTTTTCTCTGACTGAATTAAATACATCTTTCAGCAGAAAGGCAGCCAATTGCACAATGTTCTTGCAAGAATATTGCTCTTATTTCCTGTGTTTCACCTTCTGCCTCAACATATATCCCTCCAGCTCTTCTGCCCATCCCCTGTGAGGACCAGAGCTCAGACCTGAGGGTTGTCCTACCTGTCACACAGGGGCTGCTCTTGCTCTTGGGCCACCCACACAGCACATTTTTAACATGGTAGAAAAATCACAGTCTGCACCTGGGTGGGCCTGGTAGCTTGCACTAAGGAAAGATTTTTACCTTCAGCCTGGTGGGGAGGGATGATCTCAGGCCTCCCAGTGCAGGTGCAGTGCCCAGCCAGCTGCCCAGGCCATGTGAGACCCATGTGGTTGGCCCCAAGGTAGTAATTGGTTTTTTTAATGTTCCAGTTTAAAGTGCTCAAAATAGTGAGAAGGCTGTGCAGTTGGCCTCAGTGGCTGTTCTGTAGGGTGACTGAAATGGATGTTGCAAGGTTTGGAGCAGGGCAGGAGAGCATCTGGAAGTGAGAGACTACGTGAGATGCTATTCAAACATTTTCTCCATGTCTGGAGGGAGCCAGGTTTGTGGTGGTCATTCATACTATGAACTGTCTTATCAGCTGTGCTTGGGTTTCATCTTGCAGAGATCTATAAGCTCTCTCCAAAAGGGAGTCTGACTGTAACATAACAATGTAACACATATTCAGGACTGAAAACCAAGGCCAAAACAGTGGAACAAGGAGCAAGTCACATCTGACCATGTAGATAGCTCCTTGACTTTGCAAAGTCTGTGCCCTTCCTCTTGCCAAGCTCGGCCTCATGCTGTTGGCTATGGTCTGACATCTGTCCTCAGCCCTCTGCACATCTCGGCCAAGGAGCAGGTGCTCACACAACAGCATTGACTCCAGCCTTGTCTGGACTGCCTGGGGCATGAGCGCTCACAGCTTCTCCCAATGTTGAGGGAAGTGGATGGGAGCATGCCACAGCTGCAGCCCAGCCCATATTGCCATTCTCCATGCTTTCAAGAGCAGAAAGGAGAGGGGCTGGCATGCAGCTGTGTCCCACCCTGATGGGGAGCTGGGCACAGTTGGAACTGGAACCTAAGAAGTCTTCAGGTTCCCACCACTGAGGCATTCTAGGATCTAGTCCTTAGGGGACCAAAATGCCTGAGCAAGCACTAGCAGAAGCTCAAAAAAGGTTCTATTACAGTTCTTACGAATTACAAAAAGACTACATCCCTGTGTGCAGATACCACGCTAAGGTATTATTGAGTGTTTTCTACTTTAAAAATATACTCGGGCTACTGATGAACTTTGTGTGAGTTTTGGAGGTACTCCCAAGCTTGCCTTTCAAGGGAAATGGGGGGAGTTGAATGTACTGAGCAGTTTTGCAGACTGGAGGCCAAACAGCTGCATTTCAACCAACCAACATTTCTGTTGCAGCATTTCTTCCTCTGAAGTTTGTGCTGTAGCACTCGGAGGTGGCGATAGGAGTTTCTTGATGAAGTGGGAAAACAGGTTTCTGATTTCAGCTGGATGTGAGGCAAAGGAAAATAGCCAACAGTCAGCACATTTGGTTCTGCTGTAAATCATCGGTCTCTCTGCTGTCTTCTCATCAGACTGGAGGATTGGGGTCTCTGAAGGGAATTTTTCAAATTACACTATAGTACCTACTTACAGAAGAAAAAGTGATCAGATAGAGGGAAAGCAAGAGCTAAGTCAGTGGGATAGTTGAACTTATTAGTTTGAAAGGAAATTTTTTGTTTCTCCAAACTTTCCTATAAACTATAAAAATGCAGTGAAAGGAAGGCTCATGAGAAGGTGTCAAAACAAGAAAAGACTATAAAGCTGTATATGCTGGCATAAAGTTATCACATCCTATATCACTCTGCTCCATACACACATTCCTTCTGGTGGTACAGTCATACCACTTCACGTGGTCCAAATGATCCTCTCTCCTACAGCTTGACTCAGCCCTGTTCTGTTCCTCTCCCTGCACGTCACATTGCTGTAAGAAGGGCCGTTCCTTGCCGTGGCCAGGGCTTGCCCAGCTGCCTGTTGTGGCAGGTCCTGCCTGTAAGTCTGGCTAGAAGAGGAATCCTTAAAAGCCTGCAGGCTAGCTGTTGGGTGCATACGCTCTTCTGATGAGGGAGCACAAACATGTCAGGATGGCTAATCTGTAGACAAGATCCTATTAAAATGGGGTGCTTAGAAAGTGTTATCTAGGTATAAGCTGAAAGAGGAAACAACTGTTTGAGTTCATTTATAGACGATGGAGACAGCTTTCTCCTCGCTGTAATTCCATCCAGCAGAAGTGCTGCATTAACTGCTGGAGTTGCGCATTCAGTCGCACGTCTTAGAGTCAATCTGTGGACTTGTAGTCTCATTTCTCACCCCCAGTGCTAAAGGTCTTTCAGACCAATTAATCTCGTGGCCTTCTAGCTCTGCATCAATGATACCCGTGCAACCTCACTGTGATGCAAATCTCTCAGTGCTCATTACTCTCAGGAGGACTCTGAAATTAAAGATTCAAAAGCTCCAGAAGCTCTCCAGCTATCATAAAATCTCTTAAGGGAAAATAGACTGGGGTCACTGACTGAAATTTAGTATACAATCTTGCTGATGTAAAGGAGAGATTTTCTGAAATGTCCCTGAAGCACTTGAATAAAACACAGTGGAAGTTAGTGTGTGTGCGGATAAAAGGGAGGAATAGGAGTGGATACGTACAAGGAACTGATGTGTTCAGCAAAAAGGGGTTTTCATCTCCTTTTTAGGGACTTGCACTTTAGAAAGAGAGGACGTAGCACATCCTCATTTCTTACATTGTTGCTTTGCTAGAAAACTGTAACATGACTCTGATGGATTCAAACCCATTCTCAAGTTCATTACTCTAGGGGGGAACAGATCAAAAATATCACTCCCTTAGAGACGTCAGCTTTGTAGGGGATTATACCTGAAGGGCACTCCTCTGCCAAAGAGAGTTGCTGCCTGTGCTCATGGTACAAGCTGCTGAGTATCTGGATATTTGATAGCAAAGTTTCTTTGAATGACAGCTCAGAACAATAGTGCAGCCAAAATAAAGCACTACCTGCAACCATCGCAGCTCTTCCACTTAACCATCTTAACGCTTCACTGATCCTCTCCCTCACGCGTTTTCTTGCTCTCCATGTCAGACCACTTACTGCAATCTCCCATGCTTCATCAAACACGGAGGGCGATGGTGTACTCTGGGAAATACCCATAGGGTCAGAGCCTTTTCCTATAAGCTATAATAAGGGCCTTAATACTTGTTCCAAGGGTCAGAAAACACCTAGTAGGTCTTTAGGGTTGCTGAGAGGCTGAGCAGTGAGCACCATCACCCAGAGCAGGGAGGGCCACTGCTGGCTCTCAGCAGGTCACAGGTAGGGTTTTCTGCCTGTGCAAAGCAAGGGGTTAGGAAAGGGGAGGGGGACTGGTGCAAACCCCAAACTCATTGTGGACCCAGGAGAGAGACAGCACCCAGTGCTGAGACCTCAGGCATGCTTTTAGGGCTACTGGCTTAGAGTAATTGTAGCATAGCTAGGAGAAAACCATCTGTTCATCATCATCCAAATGGAAAGGTTTTACAAGGCTTCCATCACAGTATGGGAGCAGGACTTATAAAGGCTTCAATCTCTCTATGCTGCAAGATTTAATGATATTCTTATTGCCGGTTTTGTAAATGGTTTCTAGACAATGAAGGTGAGATCTAGGAGATCCCCAATTGCTTCTGCCCCCCTTCTCCAGCAGACCACTTGAAAGGTGAGGACTGTCTGGGATAGGAGGAAAAAGGGGAAAAGCTCCTTTAAAGGTCCTGCCCTATTGATCTTGAGCAAGGAGGGGTAAGAGAAAAGGATCCTCTGAGGAGGCTGCCCTCAGCAGAGTGGCTTCCAACCCACCAGTGCCTGTGGGGTACATAAGACCCTGCATAAACTCTTACCTCTCCAGTTGAATTTCCCCTTCAAGGCCCAAGTTCACAACTTCCCCCCTCCCACCCTTGCAGTTAGAGTAAGCCCAAGGTATATTATAGGGCTGGTTGCACAAGCAAAAGCTGCCTTTGTATGGGGAGCAAGGATCCCTACTCTTCTGTGGGCAGGTGCTCTCCTCCCCTTGCCCAGCAGCTGGGGACTGGCTCAGGAGAGCCAGGGCTGACAGAAGTCGGGAAGAGCTCTGTCAGGACTGACTCACTCCCACAGAGGAACTGTTTCAAAATCAATCAGAATTTAAAGGTGAGCCTACCAGTAGAAAGCCTCTAAAGGCAGTGGGGAGGGAGTTGGGGCACCTGGTATGTGACATCTGTCTGGTGCTTTGTGCAGCCTTTAATGCCCATCACAAAGAAGGGTGGGGGCATTTGGGAACTAAGGTGTCCCTCCACCCTGTGGAGATGGTGATGAAATACTAGCGATCAGTATACCACAGATGAGCTAAGGAAGCTGGAGCCTGATCACTCTGCGTTGCTTGTGTCAAGCCCTTCTGTTCCCCTGGGACCTCCGTTTTGCTTTGTCCATGGCAGAATTTTTTCCTCTAACCACTTTGATTCTAAGCTCTGTTCAATTTTTGCAGCATATTTTCCTAATGTAATCTGTAACACAGTAGGGCTGTAGTAACGCAGACAAGACCAAATGATTTTCTACCTTGCTTAGCTCACTCTTACAGCTAAGCAAGATTCCTAACCGCAAGCAGTTAGGTCGAACACTGGGAGCCATCAGCCCAGTTTTACACCCTCCTTATACCACTGGATTTCAGTGAAAAAAATGCCCATACCAAGCCAGCTGTTTCACCAGTGCATTTTAAAATCTGAAGAAGTCCAGTAATAGCTGAGTGACCGTCGTCTCTCCCTTCTTTCTGAAGAGCTTTTGCTCGCTATAGCAGCACAGAGGCAGCAAACACTTCCAGTCCATCCTGAGGCACTTTGGCAGTAATTTGTTTGACACCAAAAAGCGTATAAGCACTGTCTGGCAAGGTTTTACTAAGAGAGCTGCCTGTCTTGCGCAGTTGCTGGCTGCCAAATGCCAGTGGAACACACTACCCCTTGCAAACGGGTGAGAGCCTCTGCAATGATACCCCAACGCTTCAACATTTTGTCGCAAGCAGCTTTTCCACTCGCGGCTCTTCCCTTCAGAAAGTCAGGACCTAAATCCACGGTGCTGACCACTGTTCTGCAGGCAAGAATTCAAAATATTTGTCTCTAGAACCGGCTGTTCTTTTGTTAAACCGGTTTCTGTGCACCGGGACTACGGAAATCAACATTGAATGGAAGCAGGGCTGTCTTTACCTTTACTATTAAATGCTGATAGTATGAGTGTAGGGTTGAAAAAGTGCAAGAAATAATTAAAGTTAGAAGCAAAATGCCTGGCAGTCCAGCATGGAAACTCCAGTTTCCTACACACCTTCAGTTTAGGAAATATAGGAACCGTAGGATTCAGTTGCTGCTGTTGGAGGTTAGGTCTAAGGAAAAAAAGACAAAGCTTTGACAAAGTCAGGCAGCTGAAAACAGAAAGGGTAAACACAGCTAAAAGAAGCGGTGAGCAAGTCCCCACAGATCTTCTCCCAGCGCTCAGTTTGGAGGGTGTTGCCCTCCAACTCGGTCCCATCGCTGCAGGCACGAAACGCGGTCCCACCTCAGAAGGCGAAAGGTGCTTTCTTACTCACTGTTCCCAGCAGATCCTCCGGCCAGCGACAAGGCAGAAAGCAGCACGATGAGGTTTTGCTTTCGCATGTTGCCTTGGCGGCGCTCCCACCCGAGGGGTGCTTGGGCTGGCTCCCTGCTTCACCCGAACATTTACATTTCCTGTTTCCTGCCGGGGTGCATCTGAGCTGCATTTCTTCAGGAGATGGACTCTCTTTGATGGGTTTTAGGAAGTGATGTAATTCCGTCTGGGCCTGTCAAGCGAGTGATGATTGCAAAAGAAAGAAGAAAAAAAAAAAAAAAAAAGTTGCTCTTCAAGCACTAACTCGGCCGAAGCACCTTTGTGCTGTAGGTGAGCGATCTACTCTCATTTACTTTTTTGATTCCCGACTTTACAACCAGCGATCTTCATCTACATGCAGTGTCATGGGGACAAACATCATACAAATACAAACCAGGCACAAAATTTCTTTAATGTGTGTTAGCAGGAAGGTTTTAGGTTGCTTTTCATGTTGGTTGAGCAAGCAGATTTCAATAGTGCCTCCCTCCGCGCCTTGGTTTTCAAGCTGTAATTCTCCCCCAGTGTGGCGGGATGCTGCATGCATTTATGACCCCAAAAGGCAAACCCCAAGCAGTGCTGTCTCCAGCAAATGGGGAAAATGGCTGGTTCACTTGGCAGCCTGTAACTGAGTATTTGGGGCTGGTTTGAGCCAGGGAGGAGGAAAAAGTAGCAAACCACAGGAGCAGGTGGCTTAGCTGGAAAGCACTTAGACATCGGTGTGACAATGGCTGTAGATGACAGGGGACAGAAGGTCTCGAGCCCCATCAGGATGCAGTGCCCTGACATGGGGGTCCATGGTGCCACCGTTGATGGGGGTAGCAAGGGGACAGGTCACTCCTGCCTCCCTTCCTCCCTCCTCTTGATTTTTGCACCCTCACAGCAGTTTCTGGTGAGGTGTGCAGACCGTGAGGTGTGACTGTGCCCCCCTCAACACCTCTGCCCTCACCACCCAACCACTGCCCACTCATTCAGAAACACACAGGGGTTGACAGCTGGAAAAATCTGTGCATGCTTTCGGTATTGTTTCATTGGTTTCTATGTTATAAACAGCATTTCTGACCACTTAGCTAGCTTGTTTGTTAATGTTCTTCCCTAATCAGAGAAGTGTTTGCATCACTGAGATACAGGATGTCATCAGTGTGACATTTTCAGAAAACTGAATGTTTTGTAATGCTGCAGCCACTTGACTCATGCTCTTCTTCCTTTTTCCTGTGAAAACCCCAACAACAGCAATAACAACAACAGCTAAACTTTTGAGAGAAATGGAGCAGGTTGCTGGTTAGTTATAGATTTATGTTATAAACTCTGGCTAGTGCAGTTTGTCTGCTGCAGATGTCAGCAGATAATCTGACTGCTCTGAAGTGCAGGCAGGGGCTAGTGCCCGTCAAATTGTGCTGGTCCCTTAGTGACTTCTTTCTGCCCCTGACAAGTCACCGTGGAAGAATGGAAAATTGCACTGTACTGCAATTCACTGCAATATTAAAAAATAAAACTAGAAAATCCTTAAAGCAAAGGAGGGGGTGCAAAGCCCACAGGGATCTTCTCAAGCCAGTCCCAGTGCTGGCTACAGCAGTGCTTCTGCTGGCTGCAGAGATAAGTAAGAGTTGCAGAATCAAGGCTGAAATCCACAGCATCCTTGTGTAGAAACCCCACATGGATCTGGAATCGCATCCACAGGTGTGCTTGTTTCAGAGCAAGCTTTGCCTGGTTAAGTTGCAGAAGATAAAGCTCTGTCTCCAGTAAACTCTCTCAGTCTGGATTACATAAAAAGACAAGTTACATATTATTTCAGCAGCAGAGATGCTCAAGAGAAAGATTTATACCTTTCCAAAACCGATGCCAGCAGTATAAATAAGAACAATGCTTAGAACAATGAGATATTGTCCCTAACTGGGTATCATAAAATAGGATAACTAAAATGAGAGTGACAATAAAAGCATAAAAACAAGTATCTGCCAGTTTTAAGGACCTCTTTGCTTATCTGGGCTTGTAAATTTCTGCTTTCTTTTATTGTCTGTTTCTTTATTTTCTTCCTTATGCTATGCACAACGCAGGCTGCTAAATCATGGCTATAATATTTTCTATAGCAATAGGAACAGAAAGAAAACACAAAACTATACTTGAAAATATCCAGATGTTTGTATCTAAGTTTCCTTTACCAAAATGAAAAATGGATTCAAAGAGAGACTTCTAACATTGAAAAACTACTCTGAAATGAAAAAAGCCACAGGGTGCATATAGGGCAGTGGCAGACTTGGCTTGAAGTGTAGCTGGACACTTCACTTCTGTTAGATTTTTGGATTATAAAATGGGTTACAAATTTTGCACATGTCAAAAGCTTCCTAAGTTATTTGTAACTTGTGTAAAATCCTGAAATAGATGATGCCTATATCTTCTTGTAGTACTGACTGTATTTTGAAATATGCTTCCTCCTGGGGGGTCAGCTTTATTTTGAGCAAAATCCACAGCTGAAGGCTGCGCTTCTGAAAGGACGATGTTTGGTCAGCAAAGTCATCTTGTTATCTGACCACTAGAGAAACACAGTGTTATGATGTGATGTAGGTAGTCCTGAGCAGCAGGTAGTCCATCTAGCTTAGTGCAGAGTTTGTCCATGAAATCCTTCAGCCATGATCTTCCAAGACTCCTACCATTGAAATCTAAGACAGACTTCATGAGGTCTATCTTTGTCATAGTGCAGGCTGGATAAAGGTGGGATGAACACCCCAAAGTACAGCTTCAGGGTTTGTTTTTCAGGAAAGCCTGCACTTATCTCAGTGCTAGCCGCTTCATGTTCCCTTTTGTGCTAAATAATAAGGGCTCTGTCCTAACTTTGCAACTTCTGAGTGCTCCTAAGCTCCAGCAGCAGCCATGCCCTTTTCTGCCCCCCCAAACTGTCTGTTTTAAATTGAAAACCTAGGTGTTTGGGCCAGGAGGCAGTGCCCCACTTCATAAAATATAGAGAGCACCCTCACGAGCCATGAAGACACAAGCAATTCAGACAAGCAGGCAGGGTCTGCGCAATGCAATTCCGAGAACGGGGTTTTCAGGTACTTTTACTCATTTTATCAATATCACTATTGTGGCAGAAATTTACAATTTATTAATCTTTTCCATTTGTATCCTTTGAAGCCAGTGATGGAATGAAACTGAAATAAAATGCATCAGTTTTTAAAAGGGTTGGGTCACTTTTTTGTGCATGAATGTATCAG
Organism: Athene cunicularia; assembly: GCF_003259725.1. Classification (NCBI taxonomy): domain Eukaryota; kingdom Metazoa; phylum Chordata; class Aves; order Strigiformes; family Strigidae; genus Athene; species Athene cunicularia. The sequence goes on from NW_020799099.1 coordinate 24,920,185, forward strand.
GTTTTCACTTCTGTGCAGAACAGCACAGGGAATTATTATCTAAAGGTTTGTCTCATTCTTTGAAAATAATTATGTAAATGTCGTATTACAATGCTTAGGGCCTAATCTGGAATTAGAGACTGAAATATTTTAAATTTAAATTTTCTGCAGGGTTGCAATGTATCCCAAACTTGTAAGTGCACATTTGGTATAAACAGTCCAAAATAAACTAATTTAAGGAACAAGTGGTTCACTGGGGCACAGCAATTCTGTTGGCAGGACAGGGTCCCCTTCCACTCCCCATCAGAGGTTTGGAAAGATATCTGACCAGAAGTGGACTCCAAAAACTAGAGTCGTGTAATAGGCTAGGAGGAACGAGTTGCTTGAGAAGCCTTGCAGTGGGACGCAAGTGTGTTCAAATGCCCGTTCAGAACAGAGCTGACTGCATTCTCCAGAATCAGGAATAAAGCCTTTTTGTATAAAAATGGCTGGGCAAGCACAAGAGGGGAGCAGACCTGAAGTACAGACAGATACAGGATGCACGATACAATTGTAATGCTAGAAAGAGCATCTGTGCAATTTGGAAAAACACGACAGAGAATGGAAATTCTATGTGACTGCTCCTGGGAGCAAGAGAAGAAACACTGTCTCAGTGACCAGATCAAGGATCAGAGCCTGGCCACAGGCTTTCATGTGCCAGCTCAGCTAATAGCTGCACAGTCAGCAACTTAAATGGGGGAAAAAGCTGTCGGCCAGTGAATTATCTTTACATGAAACATCAGTACTGCCTGTCTTACATAGAGGTGCCTACTCATTAGTTGTCACTTAGAAAACAATGTTATCTCAAGATCCAGCTTGAAAAAAACCTCACAGTGCTCTATAGAAACTGAAACATTTCTCTTAAAGAGATAATAAAAAGTGAGATTGAAGAAATGAAGGATTAAAAAGCAAACATAAATCTTCTCGCGTGTAATCATAGGTGAATTTACTAAAATTAAGAGTAGAGAAACAAGGTACTTGAGGGAAAGTCAACTAGAATTTTTAAGACCTTATTTTTATTTTTAGGGTGCTTCAGCTGACTGAAGGTATTTTCTCAGCTGTGAACAATTCATAAGAAGAGAATAAAATCTGAAAAGCACATTACTTCAATAGTCAACCATAAAAAAAACACACCAGCACATCCAAACTGTAATGTGAGCACTAAGATTTTTCCAGCCACACCTTAAATATCTGAAGATAATCTTTGATGTCCTAAAATAATGCTGCTTAAATGGTGTCTGATACTTTTTTGGTTGTAGCAGCTCTCATTTGATCCTCCCATCTAAGTCCCTTTCACAATGCTTGAATTAAAATGTTGTCTCTTTTTCCTTTGCATATTTTCACTGTTATTACTGAATTTTACTTCACAAATAGTTAATATAGAGTCCAGACTCTAAAGAAACATTAAAGACAAGCTTTTTTAAAGCTACTCAGATACCTAAAGATGTAAGTTAAACACTGACTACTTTCAAGAGTACAGATATCTGATCTGGGACAAGTTTGGTTCCTGGATACTTTGAAAAAGTGTATTTTCCTAGTTGGTCATTTAAATATCTTTAAAGGACCTAACCCAAGTGCCCAGTTATAGTCTAGTATAATGACCCACCCTTCAAAATCATGGGAGGCAGCCTCCAGCCCTTTCTTGGTCCAGCTCTGCAGAAGTTGTGCACATATTTAAGCATGTAAATAGTCTGAGTAGAATCAAAGAGACGGCAACCAGCTGGAAAACAAACAGCTATTATAGGAAAAAAGTGTGATAGTCTGTAGAGAGATCATATTTATAATGTGTATACAAGCTAGAGGCTAAATTAAGACTGTGTGGCTTTCAGCCTGCGTTCCGAGCATGTGCCTTTTTAACATCAGGACCCTGTACAGAAAAGTGTTGATGCTCCTGAAGGCACTTTTCCCACTCTTCTATGCCAGTGGAAACTAGGACTGAAACAATGAAGCATAGGTGGTTATTTTAAAAAGGACCTAAGTATATTTTTGAAACACGATTCCAAAAAAATATATGCAATTATTTTCTGTGGCATTATATGCTAATATGCAACAGGTCCCTTTGTCAATGTGATTGTATTAAGCACACAGATTTCTAACTATGAGTTTTCTACAGTCTTTGCAATGCCAGGATGCTATCTCAGGAATTTGTAAACTTCTGAGTAGTATCTGAAATCGTTCAGATGCCGAAACCTGGAAAATCACATACCTACACCCTCATTTTCAGTAGACAATGCAAGTTGTATCTTGCCTATAATTCTTATTTCTCTAAAAACAATGCCCTGTCTCAACACATGGTGTACTTAATCGCTGACCAGGTCTCCATGCAGGCAATCATTTTTTTTGGTGATATTTCACTCATCCAAAATGCCATTGGTCGCAACCCAGGGAGGGTATGCTGAGTAGAGTTATGGCAGAAAGAAGCATTTCTCAGCACCCTGTGGTTAAATCTAACTTTCGGTTCAGTGTAGCTGACTGTAGTGCTGCAAGACTACCTGAAGAAAAAAATTGCCTTGTGTCTTTTCTGCTATTTCATTTTTGTTTCTTTCTTTTCCAGATATGCCTTTCTTCATTCCCCGTGAGAAACTATGCCAGTTTATTACATGGTGAAAGTAAGTTTATGTGTTTTTTCACTTCATTTGTCTGAATATACAGAATAGCTTCCTATTAGCTGTCATTTAGTGAAACCTTAAGAATTTTATTGTTGTGCAAGTGCTGAGCTTACCGAAAATGTCACTTAGTGAAACGTCATGAATTTGTATAAGTTACAGAAACATTGAGTTTGCCAAAATACAAGCACCTATGTCCTCCCCCTCCTGCTTGAGTCTGATATGGGGAGAAATCCTTTCCAAATAGCTGAGTTAGACGTGCTGTAGCTCATTTTCAGGTGAATCCATGTTTTGACTGGTATCTATGACAACAGTGCAAGTCAGCATACCTTCATTAGCTATTTTTTGGTTGCTGTAGAGAGCTGTGACAGTGAAATGTACTTCAGAATAGGCTAGCAGCCCAATGACATATCCTAATAGCAGTATACGAACTGACACCCCTTGATTTCTATGGCTCCTTTAGTATATACGTATCCATGCCACAGTCACACCTCTGTGCCAAACTGTAGGTGCACCAAGTGTGGTGTGAAGTCAGAAGTTCCTGAGTCTGACAGGTTGCTCCATTGCCTATACGCTGCTCTCTGAAGATTGATCTACTGTCAGAAGGTACCATTTTTATACACAGGTGTATCCTGTGTATGAGGCAAGCAATATTACAATTCTATGAGAACTGGCATTCATCCAGTTACAGGTAGGTGCATCAAGAGTAAAAGACGTCAGTGCTAATGGCTGATAGTGAAACCCATGGTGGAAAGAATTGTAGATATATTCCTATGGGAAATAGAGGCTTCCTGGAAGCAAATGTATAATTCCTCTGTTAATCCATTTTGGTTCTGGGTACTTAAATGTAAAGTTTTATGTCTTCTACCATGTCTGCAAAGGTCAATCCACACATAGCCTGAGTCTACAACCCCCTTGAAAGTTGGTAAGGTCAGATCTCCGAATGGTATAAATTCTTATAATTGTATCTCCACACAGAGAGAGAAACATCGAGTTCATTTGAGGTCCACGACTCATTCTTTTCCCATTAGAACTGGAAATGCTTTTAGAGAATGCAAATATTTGGTACTCAAAAAAAACCAAAAAGATGTTTTCCAAGTATAGGAACTATTTTTAAGGCCTGTAAATCAGGTGGGTGGATGGCACAGAACTATCTCAGGTTTCCAAACTGGGGGACTGATCAGATCGGGTGGGTGGCTGACAGGGAATTTTTAATCTCTGAGGTGCTGGAATGGCAGACAGGAAGGAGAGTGCAGTATGAATGATGAAAAGCAAACCAGTACCTGCATTTCTACTTTTGGAAGATGTAATCTCACAAATATGTTACTTGCCTGAGGAGTCGGCATCCTAGTAAGAGGCTGGCTCAACCCACTTGGGAGGCAGAGCAGCAGTTACACCTCCCACTGGCTGGAGCATAAGGGCTGTTTTCCATAACTTGCAAAATTTCTTCCTAATTCTTGCAGACTAATATGCTGGCAAACACTAGCATAGCTCCCCACAGAGAAGGCTGTTCAATATGATGATGCTACCCTCTGTGAGACTGCACCAGTGCAAGCCACTGGGTTCTCCCCTCTGTGAGATGAGGTGAGAGGATGAAGAAATCTGAAGGAAGTTTTAAATTCATAAAGCTCCCTAATCCCCATTCTAAATAATCCCTTAGGAAGCTTACATTAATGTAAATTTCATATAATCTCATTGTCCAGCATGCTATCTGCCATCCCAGTATTAGTCCTCAACAGATCAACACTGAAAATGCAGGCATTTAAAGAGGAATACAGGTTTGGAGTTGGACACGTGCATTAAGTTTGGGCATAGATAATGGTGTAGGTATTGTTAGAGAATGATCAAGTTATTTTCTTTTCCTAAAGCTATTCACCATGAATGTTTAAGATGAAATTGCAAGATTGTTTCTAACCATCCAAGCATTAAGTTGGCGACATGCTCTTCTGTTACCTCCTGTTAGTAGTGGGCAAGTTGCTGTCATTAAATTAGATTTTGACAAATCTTTAAAGGTGCTGTATCATTTAGAGGACCTAACTCTACATGGCCTGAATGAAGGCCAGGTGAGAATGGGACATAAAAACCTACATGCTTCACTATGCATTTACTTCAGATTTACCTTTTGTAGTTCTGGTTTCTGCTGCCAGCTCCTACATGCTACAAGGGTATGAAGCACTGCCAAATTTGAAAGAAATTATCAAATCTTACATCTCTTCCAGTTCATAAGAGGATTTCTTTTACTTTTTGAAGAAACTGGATTGGTTATGGGATATGTGGGGAAAGTCCTTCTGATGGGGGCATAGGACGGTTCTTTATTCAAGAAACGAAGCTGAGAGCCTATAGTTCTGTCTGTCTGTACTTGTCGTTTCTGTCTCGCTGTTGCATGTCTACAGCGTAAGCTACGTCTGCTCCTGCTTCTCTGCAGATATTCACCATATAATGCACTGAGTCTGATCACCCTCAGCTTTCACAGGGAGTTGAGGGTTTGTCTCTGCTAGAATTTGAATTGTAATGTTTGTCTGTGCCGTGTGTTGAATGTACGTGTAAACGCTCTTTGCCACTTTTTCTCAGAGCAGTAAAATTGACATCCATCAAGTCAGCTTTTCAAAAATAGTTCAGCAGTTGTTGGGAACTGCATGTAATAAGTATCTCTGTAACTCAGATCCCAAGTCCATACTACAAAGTGTCTCTTGGTAGCTACTGAAATGCCACGCCACTTTTCAAGCTCATCTGACTCTTCCTGTGACTTCAAGGCTCTACAGAAATGCTGTTTCTGCCTTGCCTAGTCTCTAGGCAAATTTCTATTTGCATACTGAACGTTGATGAGCCCTGGGCAGTGCAGTGACATACAGTTTACATAGATCATGTCTCATTAGCTCTGGGAAAAAAACAACAACCTTGTATCAATTAATTCTGAAGTGGAACTGAATTATGGATGACCATTTCTTGCCATCCTAAATTCAGACAACCTGTGGTGTTACCTCTTGTATTAATTTCTGTGGCTAATTTGTGTATGGATGTGGACTTTCAGAGGACTCTGAATGTTATTTTGAATAAAAGGTTCTACTTAACCTGACTTATAAGTTTTCCTCAGGTTCCTGCAGAGGAATCTCAATGAACCAGGACCTCACCTTTTAATTCCACCTTTTTTATGATCTACCTGCTTTTCTCCACAATCTCAGACCATATGGGCTGGCTACAAAGCCAAACAGGGCATAAATAACTGAAATCTCACGAACAACTACTGAAATAGGAAAAATCAGAGTGAAAAATAAACCCCAAATATGTAAATTCAAATCAAAAGATCTTGATAGAAATTAGCTGATGTCTGAGCTGGCTTTCAGTCTGATTTATTTTATGCAACATTGTAACACAGCTGTGTAAACAAATAGCCCCAAACTCTATATTTGTGCAGGTTTTGTTTGTGGGTTTATTTTTGTATAAGCTTAAAAAAATGAATCAAATTAATGCTGGTAATCAGGAGTGCAAAAGAAGGGCTCAAAGGAAAGACTTGAAAGTGCTAAGAATAAAGAATCGGAGAAAACAAAATGCAAAGACATAAATTTAGGGAAAATAACATACTTTTAATCATTACATAATCTTTGACCTAAGGATATCATGAAGACATGCCAAATGAAATAGAAAATAAAAACATGGTTGTCTCCAGAAAGAGTTAAATACTTGGTTTTGAAAGAGAGAAATGGACATCAAATCCAAATGGAAAGGAGGAAAAAGGAGTTTGAAATGTAGTTTAAATATTAGATGGGGCCAGTAAAAGAGGAGGGAAGAAAGATCCACAGAGCTGAGGTTAGGGATATGTATCAATGGAAATGTAGAAGTGAACTGTCACAAGGATGCTACACAGGCAGATAAGGGCAAGAGGTCAGAGAGAAAAGGGAATGGTTTAGACAAGGATACTAAATGTCAAATTAAGAATCTCAAAAGTACAGATCAGAAGGGACCACTGACAGATGGAAAAAATGGAGACACCTGAAAGGAGACAAAGATTACGTGTTTTATTACCAGTTCTCTGACATCCTGGGTGACTGCTGGAAAAAGCACTGCTCACCCTTCTCTACAAAAAGAAACGACAAAAAGAAATACAGATGTACTAAATGTTCTCAGCTAAATGAAGCAAGGATTTGGGAAGGCCACTAAATACAGCAATGGATAAATTAGTGCCTGAGATCACAAGCATGTGTACCAAGAGGGTGATACTAGCTGATACATGAGATGATTCAAAAATACCACCTGCAAAAGATAATATTAGAAATCAGGAGAGTAAGGAGAAAAGCAGCTTGACAGAAGTTTGTGAAAATTATCCTAGAATTAGCAGGGTATTAAAGAATATAAAATGATAGAAGGCAATGGATAGGCAGGGTGACATGAAAGCTTAGGAAGAACATGGCTTTCAGCTAAACTGTTGTAAAACACAGTAAGGCATTTTAAAAGTCATTGTAAATATGGCATCTTCTCACTCAGTGGATCTGGTAATTCAGTGTGGTATTCATTCACTTTACTGATCACAGTAATTTGTCATTTACACTTCACCATTCCACTCAAGGAGCAGAGGTGACACAGCTATGAAAAAGTTAGCAACATATCACTGGTTCTCCCACTCTGTCTTAAACCAGAAATTCTGTTGTTTTAACTAGACAGATGAAGTTAAACAGCTACAGTTGTGAGAGAAAATACATCTCAAATTAAGCAACTGTACTAGCAAGAAGGGCAAGGAGCTACACTTGAATTACTAATCCCGTAAAACAATGATGTGGTCATACCACAGTGCAGATACATCAGTAAAAGGGAATCACATGCCTATACAACACTGCTTTAACGATATAAAAGCTATGTGTAAAAACAGGCTGTCAGACATAAAATTGCTATACTTTTATCTGTTGCAAAGATTTTTCTATTGTTAATGAATATAATAATTCATATAGTAATATAATATTGTGAATGAATATAATAATGTTAATGATAGAAGAAAGCTGTCACTCATCACACTGCAAAAATTTCAATTAGATTTGTTTGCCTCTGAACTGACTGGGTTTGGTTCTGATTTTCAAGGAACCCCAAAACAGGCATATTAAAATATCTAGATACAAATACTGGGCTCCTTGCTTAAATATAAAAACTCTTCTCTGGCAACAGCACCATTCAGTTCCCAGTAAGAACTTTTCAAAGTCTTCCTTTAACAATTGCCTCCCCAAAAGAGAAAGTATCACCTTTTATTGATATTAAAGGAATAATGTGAAATGCCATCATTGCATGCCACGGTTGCCCAGTCACCACACGTTTTAGTTAAGTGTTGAGTAGGCCAATATTCACGCTACCGTTTCAATGAACACAACCACCAAAATAATACTGAAGTTATTTTACTAATATTTTAATATTATAATTTACATTAATTAAAATATTGCATGTAAAATTTAGAATGGCTGACGATTCTGTGTGTTTGATGCTATCATTCTCAAGATTTACATAATAATGAGAAACCATTAATTTATTTACTCTTGATTACTTAGCTATCAAAATGTCACAAATCTTGGGTATACAGGCATGTATGAATTGCTCTTCTATAAATCCCTGACTGCCCCCTCTCTTCTGTTTTTGCCTACGGGTGCAAAAACTTGTTAAATTAATTTCCTTTTACCATTAGAGGTGAGCAACCTTCCTTTGAGCAATAATTTTAAAAGGAGATGTAGTTTTAGAGATCTGATAGGTATCCAGAACTGGACATAACAGTAATACACACAAAAAATCAGAAAAAGTGTAATATTTATTAAAATTTTCAAATGCAGATGTATTTTGAAAAACATACATAATTTTACATATTAATTACTTGTCTCAAGAATGACTCTGAGATTCATAGAATCATAAATGGTTTGGGTTGGAAAGGACCTTAAAGATCATCTAGTTCCACCCCCCCTGCCATGGGCAGGGACACCTTCCACTAGCCCAGGTTGCTCAAAGCCCCGTCCAACCTGGCCTTGAACACTGCCAGGGAGGGGGCAGCCACAGCTTCTCTGGGCAACCTGTGCCAGTGCCTCACCCTCTCATTAAAGAATTTCTTCCTCACATCTGATCTAAATCTACACTCTTTTCATTTTAAAGCTATTACCCCTTGTCCTATCACTACATATCCTTGTAAAAAGTCCCTCTCCAGCTTTCTTGTAGGCCCCCTTTAGGTACTGGAAGGCTGCAATAAGGTCTCCCTCCAGGCTGAACAACCCCAACTCTCTCAGCCTGTCCTCATAGGGGAGGTGCTCCAGCCCCCCAATCATCTTTTTGGCCTCCTCTGGACTGGCTCAAGCAGGTCCATGTCCTTCTTCTGTTGGGGGCCCCAGGGCTGGACACAGCACTGCAGGTGGGGTGTCACCAGAGCAGAGGGGGAGAATCCCCTCCCTATTCCTGCTGGCCACACTTCTCTTAATGAAGTGCTGTTGGCTTTCTGGGCTGTGAGCACACATTGCTGGCTCATAGTCAGTTTTCCATCCACTAATACACCCAAGTCCTTCTCCACAGGGCTGCTCTCAATCCACTCATCTCCCAGCTTGTATTTGTGCTCGGGATTGCCCCGACCTGTGTGCAGGACCTTGCACTTGGCCTTGTTGACCTTCATGATGTTCATGGTCCCACCTCTCAAGCCTGTCCACGTCCCTCTGGATGGCACATCCCTTCCCTCCAGCATGTCAGCTGCACCACACAGCTTGGTGTTGTTGGCAAAGTTGCTGAGGGTGCTTTTGATTATATCAAACATACTTTCCAAATATTTTCTTCTGTTTTGGACTTGTTTGGAAGTTAGTTATATTTTTAAAACTTCGTATTTTCAGTTCACACTTCTAGAAGTCACTTTGAATAACTGAAAGTGACCTCACTGACTTGACACCAAAGTACATAATTATTATCTAACCACAGCATAAAGTAGAAAAGAGTACAGGAAAAAGCACATAGTTGTCCCAAATAATATCTGAAATATTAAAGCAAATGACAGCCTTAGTAACCTGCCTGTTGTAGAACAGGTTTTTCTTTTTAAATATGTTGCAGTCTAAAGCAATATTCTTCCTCTCCCTCCAAAAGATACCACACCAGACATAAAAAGCCAGTGTCCTGGTTCACCTAGACAATGTAAAAAAAATCTCAAGCTCAAGCTGTGTACACAGGCTAAAATGACTAACATTTGCATAGTGTACCACTTCCTTTTTCACTGCTAACATTTCAGATCTAAGGAGTCTGCATTTCCCTGTGAACAAACACCTGAAATAGCAACAAGCTTCGAAATGGACTTTACATTCTCTGCTTGACTATAAATGTGACCAATATCCAAGTGAAAAGAAATATTTTGGCTTCTAAATAATTTTGAAAGCAATAGTGTTTGAATATAAAGTGTCTGACCTAAAATAATCAGTTTCAGTGAGTGCGTTTTAGCTTGGTTTCTCAGGATGAACTAGGAGGCTAGGAAAGAAGACATATATTCTCTAAAGATACGGGATTTCGATGCACTGGCATGTTTTTTAAAGCAAGCTCCACAACCGACCTTTAAAGTCCAGGCCAAATTAGTAAATCCTTCCTGTTGCTTTCATGAGGGAGCATGACAGCAGACAGTAATTTACTTTCTTTGTTACCAGCTCATAATGTTATTTACTGTCTCCTGATTTTCTAAGCCTCATCTTGCAAAGATTACACTTCTTGTAGATCGAACCCTTGCTTAACCAAGATTTGCTGCTTATTTACACAAGTCTTCCTCACTCAGATTCAATACTTTCACACTCAGAATTCTCTTAGAAGGAAACAGCGTCTCCTTATCTGGATCCTGGGCCAGTGACGTCTACGTGGAGTGGAATCTTAAAAAATATACACTTATACTATATGGATAATAGAAACTTTTTCCTAAACTTGCCTTTAGCAGGAGAGGCTGTAGCAAAGAAACCCATAGATTTATTTAAAAGATTACTACAGGAAAATTATCCATAGGGCTGAGTGGGATTTATATGAACTTCAAATGACCTTAGCCAAAATAGAAAGTACTTGTCATAAGCAAAATGTGTTTGACACAACTTTTGAATTTAAGATTTTGCATCTGTATTTTAAAATAATAGTTAGAAGAGAGAATTCAGAGGGGTACCTTTTTCACAGAAGCTATAAATTTCTGTGTGGGACTTTATTTATTGGAATCTCATCAGAAATTTCTTATTTAATCAGAATATCCTGTGGACAGAATTCACATCAGGTATTTCATAACAAGAAACCAGAAGTTTGTGGGGCTTTTTTGAAGGGGTTCTAGTAAAACATTTACACAGTTTAGCCATAGGCATTTTCTCACCATCACACCCCCCCCCAGTATTTTCACTGTCTTCCAACAATTTGATACATTTTCTGAAGTGCTTTTACAAATGGATAAACTGTCCTCCACCAGAAAGAACAGTAAGCAAAGCTTTAGCCAAACTGTTTATTGAAAACTGAAGATTCAAATAGGCAAGAGATTGTTTCTCATGGTTAAAGGCACCATAATAGATTCTTTATTACACAGGTTTCCTAAAGGGCCTCCATAAAATATTTTCTTCTTCCTCCAAATTAGAAAAATTATTATCTCTAACTTCTGAAAAAAATAAAATTAATAGATATGGGAAACATTTAAAACAGGTTTTGAAAAAAGTCACAAGCAGTATGTCTCACATAAACTGAGATTTTTTGACTCTAGTATGATTACCCTGCTTGAAATGTTTACTTGAAGACGTGAAAATGTACTGTGATTTACTCAACTTCACACTGCATTCCTACAAACAGCACTCCTGTTAATGGCACTTATAATAATAAACCACATGGGTGCATTAAATCCTACAGCAAAGCCTTCAAGTACAGTAAATAAAACAAGTTTTATTTATTTTAAACCAGTAAGGTTTTGAGTGCAGATACTGCTTAAACCTTTTTTTTTTCTTTTTCTGTATTTACTGTAGAAATACATGGAGTTGCACAGAAGGACCTACATCAAATCCAAATACCAAAAAGGCTGAAAGGGAGTGAAGGATCTTTCTTTCTGACCTCTTCAAAGACCAAGTAAAGGTTTATTTGTCTTTTGACTCTCAGATAAATGATTATGCCGTTTGTGTATCCATACATGAGCAGCTTTAAGAAAAAAACATATCCAAAGCCACTTTCTGCAGTTCATCATCTGCTGCAAGAATAAACTATGGCCATAATTCTTGAATGAGGGCAAAAAAAATTATTTAAAAAACCCCTTAGTTCTCAGAACTTAGGCATGTATTTTTGGTGTTACTCAATTTTTTGTTTAAGTATCAAAAACATGAAGCTGATATATACTGTTCCACTGTCAACAATACCACAGACACCAGTGAAATTATCAATGTAAAGAAGTGCTAATTTCTGCCTGAAGAAAGAATTCCAAGTGAGCACCAGTTCATCTTGAGTGCATGGAACTGATTAAAGAATTGCTTTTGCCTCAACCGTACTTACTTCCTCTCTCTACCCCAAATTTTATGTTTTTTCCTCCTGATTTTGTGGAGGACGTCAGTTCACAGCCTTTTTTCATAATTTCAAATTTCTTCCATTATGTAAATCTAGGCACCTGAGCAAGACACACTAGAGAACACTGCAGCAACACTTGTTATTAAACTCCATATTGTTGTTTACTTACATAATTACTTTTTTTTTTTTAATTACGTATTTTTACACTTTGCTAAAATATTTATTTATATGCTACATGTTGAATAAAATTCTCCAGGTCAGCTAGGGAATCGTGAAGAGAATCATTCATGTCTTGACTTCTGAGAAACTTTCGAAGGGTATCTAAAGCAGTCAAAGCCTCATTTTTTGATGGCAAAGGCTGTTCAGCTCCCTGAAATCGATCACCTTCCTCCTCATCACCAACAAATGTCTCAGCTTTATCTGATGCACTTTCTTTGGCACACATCCTTTCATTATTTGTGTGCATTTCATAAGTTAACAAGTCATCATCTAGAGCTGCACATTCCTCCAAAGATAAGCCTTCTGGAAACTCCACTCCAGCTGCCTGTGCACGTGCAATCAAATCAAAATCACTTTCAATCTCTGTATCGTTACCATTTGTCTTGGTTTCTAAGTTGAAGCCTGCTTCATTATAACTTTTTACAATAGTCTCTGGTGTTACTTTCCTCCAGCACAGGTACAACATCTCAATTGCATCGAGAAGAGTCAGCATAAAGTCTTTATTACCTTCTACGCAGTCAACAAATCTCTTGATAAGACAATGCCTGTATTTAACCTTCAGACTTCTGATAACCCCTTGTTTCATAGCTATATATGAAGAAGAGTCTGGAGGAGAGAACACTAATTTGACAGACTTCAGGTTCTTTACTTCAGTGTGAGCTGGGAGAGAATCAACAAGAATAACTACGCGTCGCTGCTGTGCTTGAAATCTGTCATCAAGTTTATGCATCCACTGTTCAAACACTTCTGAAGACATCCACGCCATATCATTTGCTTCATAATCCACAGGTAGCGACTTCACATCTTTGAAAGAGCGTGGACTTTTGTTTTTTCCTATAACAAGCAAAGGAAGTTTCTCGGAGCCATCCATATTTGCACCTGCCACTAGGGTTATTTTCTCTTTGCTGAGTTTACCTACAGAACAAGTTTCCCCTTTAAATGCAAATGTGTTATGTGGTAACATCTGATACAACAATCCAGTCTCCTGTATATAAAACACGTTTTTTGGCTGATAATCATTTAAATAACAAGGAAGAACATTTTGGTACCAAAGAGCCGGAGCATCCACTGCAGTAGCAACAGCTGCTTCTACAGGCTGAGCTCTGAAAACTAAACCGTGCCTTGACTTGAAACGATCGAGCCAGCCATTACTGCATTTAAAATCACTATGCCCAAGCTTCTGGGCAAAATCATTAGCCTTGAGGCGCAACATCGGACCGTTTACCGGCACATTCAAGCACTGAGCAATGCTGTACCACTTCATGAGTGCCTCCTCCAGGTCGGTATAAAAAGCAGTCCTTAGTCTTTTTCTTTTAGGGTCAAATCGCAAGGATTCAAAGGCTTCCAAAAGTTTTTCTTTATTCTTTATAATCGAAGACAAGGAATTCTTCTTTATGCCATACTTGGCTGCGATGTCTGCCTTTTTCTTGCCACTCTCCACAGCACTTATGATGTCCATTTTCTCCTCAATGGTTATGCTTTTTTTCCTCCTCGCTATGGGTTCGGGCAGAGGACTCCCCGAAGCCTCTGCCATGGTACCCGCTTCCCGCTCCCAGGCAGGCAGGTTCCTGCTCTGCCGCTTTCGGCTGCGGCCGCCTCGGATGAGGCAGGTTTTCCAGACCGCACTCGGAGCTCCCGGAGGCGGGACCCTCGGCGGAGGCGGGAGCACACCCCGCTTACAGCCGGCACCCCCCCGCGGGCAGCGCCACGGCTGGGGCGCCGAGCACCGGGCCCAGCCGCGCGCCTCGGCCCC